>NC_043006.1:54771179-55103679 GCF_006345805.1 Octopus sinensis | reverse complement strand
AGAGGTGCAGCAACATTAAAGGGAAATTAACATATAAGATAGCTTTCATGTGCGGCAGATGCACAGGGACAATAGACACAACAGACACTCAGAAAACAGATTCCATCATACTCCAGGGAGAGAAACTAGAAGTAGTTGATAGTTTCCGCTACCTGGGTGACCAAGTTAGTAGCGGAGGTGGATGCACAGAGAGTATCACCACTAGAATACGAATAGCCTGGGCAAAGTTCAGAAAGCTCCTACCCCTACTGGCAACAAAAGGTCTCTCCCTCAGAGCGAAAGGTAGATTGTATGATGCATGTGTGCGAACTGCCATGCTTCACGGTAATGAAACATGGGCTGTGACTGCAGAAGACATGCGTAGACTTGAAAGAAATGAAGCTAGCATGATCCGCTGGATGTGTAGTGTCAGTGTGCACGCAAGACAGAGTGTAAGCATCCTGAGAGAAATGCTGGATATAAGAAGCATCAGATGTGGTGTGCAAGAACGACGCTTGCGATGGTATGGTCATGTGCTGCGGATGGATGAAGAGAGATGTGTGAAGAAGTGCCACTCCCAAACAGTTGAAGGTATCAGGGGGAGAGGTAGACCCAGGAAGACATGGGATGAGGTAGTCAAGCATGACCTCAGAGCATTGGGCCTCACTGAGGCAATGGCGAAGGACCGAGATCTCTGGAGAT
Organism: Octopus sinensis; assembly: GCF_006345805.1. NCBI lineage: Eukaryota > Metazoa > Mollusca > Cephalopoda > Octopoda > Octopodidae > Octopus > Octopus sinensis. Next base: position 55,102,998 of record NC_043006.1, on the reverse strand, counting down.
ATGCTGTGACTACAAAGACCCGGCTGCTTTCTGCAGCAATTCCACATACCCCCTACCCATTCTAAGTACCCCGGATCCAAAGTACCCTGGATCCCCAAAGTACCCCGATCCCCAAGTACCCCGGACCTCGTTTCCCCCGTGCCGCTGACACGTTAAAAGCTCGAACCGATCGTGACCGATGCCGGACCCTCCGGCCCCTGTGCAGGTGGCACGTAAAAAGCACCCAATCCACTCACGGAGTGGTTGGCGTTAGGAAGGGCATCCAGCCGTAGAAACTCTGCCAGATTCAGACTGGAGCCTGGAGCGGCCCCTGGCTTCCCAGACCCGGTCGAACCGTCCAACCCGTGCTAGCGCGGAAAGCGGACGTTAAACGATGATGATGATGATGATATATATATATATATATATATATATATATATATATATATATATATATATATGCATATACATAAATTATTATTATAATTTCATTGAATGCCACACATCCATTTCCAAGTATGTTAATCTATCTTCATCTTTTTGATGCAACTCTACTCTCTACTGTTTTCTTCTTCCATCCTTCTCTAATTCCCCTTTCTCCCCTCCCTCTTTCTCTGTTTTCTATCTGTCTCTCTCTCACCCTCTTTCTCTTTTTCCCTCATTGCTCACACATGACCACTCTCCATCTTTCTTTTCCTGCACAGATGTTCAAAAGACTGAACGTTTTTTTTTTCTTTCTCTCTCTCTCTCTCCCTCTCTCTTCCATCCTCTTTCTTTTCAAAGAAAATATTTCTCCCAGCATTCACTATTTTCCTCTCATTCTGGTTTTATGAACTTCCATGTTGTTTTCGTCCGGTTTCCTTGAATGTCTCCATTGTCCAGTTTTTGATCCCAATTTTGACCCTCCATAAATCCTAATTTTATTTTAGAATTTATGGGAGCAACTAACTTTGAAGACTCATATTGTTGTTGAATGCTTGAAATAAGGAGTAGATAGACAGCCGACAACTGATGAAAGGTCCTTTCTCTGTGTTTATTTGTCTTAACTCATTTGTTTATGTATTTCATGTTGGTTGCACAGTTGGTGATGTCCTGTACCTATATATATATATATATATATATTATTTATTATATTATTATTATTATTTCATTGAATGCCATACCTCCATTTCCAAATAAGTTTATATATATATATATATATATGCATATACATAAATTATTATTATAATTTCATTGAATGCCACACATCCATTTCCAAGTATGTTAATCTATCTTCATCTTTTTGATGCAACTCTACTCTCTACTGTTTTCTTCTTCCATCCTTCTCTAATTCCCCTCCCTCTTTCTCTGTTTTCTATCTGTCTCTCTCTCACCCTCTTTCTCTTTTTCCCTCATTGCTCACACATGACCACTCTCCATCTTTCTTTTCCTGCACAGATGTTCAAAAGACTGAACGTTTTTTTTTTCTTTCTCTCTCTCTCTCTCCCTCTCTCTTCCATCCTCTTTCTTTTCAAAGAAAATATTTCTCCCAGCATTCACTATTTTCCTCTCATTCTGGTTTTATGAACTTCCATGTTTGTTTTCGTCCGGTTTCCTTGAATGTCTCCATTGTCCAGTTTTTGATCCCAATTTTGACCCTCCATAAATCCTAAATTTTATTTTAGAATTTATGGGAGCAACTAACTTTGAAGACTCATATTGTTGTTGAATGCTTGAAATAAGTAGATAGACAGCCGACAACTGATGAAAGGTCCTTTCTCTGTGTTTATTTGTCTTAACTCATTTGTTTATGTATTTCATGTTGGTTGCACAGTTGGTGATGTCCTGTACCTATATATATATATATATATATATATTATTATTATTATTATTATTATTATTTCATTGAATGCCATACCTCCATTTCCAAATAAGTTTATATATATATATATATATATATATTATTATTATTATTATTATTATTATCATTATTATAGGAGTGGCTGTGTGGCAAGTAGCTTGCTTACCAACCATATGGTTCCAGGTTCAGTCCAACCTTGGCCAAGTGTCTTCTACTATAGCCTCAGACCAACCAAAGCCTTGTAAGTGAATTTGGTAGATGGAAACTAAAAGAAGCCCATTGTGTATATGTATATATCTGTGTACATATGTTTGTGTCTGTGTTTGTCACCGACAACTGATGCTGGTGTGTTTACATCCTCATAACTTAGCAGTTCAGCAAAAGAGACCAATAGAATAAGTACTATGGTTACAAAGAATAACCTCTGGAGTCAATTTCTTCAACTAAATGGTGGTGCTCCAGCATGGTGTCAGTCAAATGACTGAAACAAATAAAAGAGTAAAAGTGTATATGTGTGTGTGTGTACATATATATATATACACACATACACAAATTACCAAGATAAAGATCATGGAGATCTCAAAGAGGCTGCTTTCATTCTCAGCAGCATAAACTAACAAGTTAATGATAATGAAGGCATTCATATATAGAATACTGTTTTCTTTTTTTTCCTCAAAATTTAAGATGTTCTCATTTCAGTTTATTAAGGACTGAAATAGAATTATACAAGCAAACAAAACCATATTTACACAGAATGTACAAAATATAATCATATAGAAAAGTAGTACTCGGTACATTCATGAATCACACATACCTAAGAAAATAAATCAAAAACAGCTGTAAATGCCTATAACATAATCAGTTTTTGATTGAAAATAAATCTGAAATATATATTTTGAAGATCCTGAATATCCACTGTTCAAAACCTACTTATATATTTTTTAAATTGTTAAATAAAGAAAAAACAAAAGCATAATACAAAAAAAAGTTGACGGGAGAGGTTTTAGAAATTCATACCTAAACAAATGAGTATCAAAACTTTGTACAGATACTCAAACTGGAAAATGTGAAATACAATACTATATGAATATAATACTGTATGCATGTGTTTCTAGATAAATATATGTATTCAATATACTGTAATTATTTAAAACTTATAGTGAAAATGAAAACTGTATATGCTTAAGTCGCACTTTTTTCCTTAAAAGTATGACGCAGAAACTAGCATCTGACTTATCCTACAGAACAGTTAAGTCTAAAAACAAAATATATGGTACACTGTAAATGCCGAAAGCAGTAATTTAACACTGTCTGAGCTGTTAGCTGACAAGCTTAATTAAACACTATAATAAAACACACTAACAGAAATTACATAGTTTCCTTGGATTTAACTGTGTGCTATATGTGAAATCAGCAACCTTGTGAGTAGTTTGTTTTTATTTTATGTTTCTCCATTCTAACATGGATTGGAGAAAGACTTCTTTAAGGCAGTATTTTATGGCTGGATAGCTATCCTGCCACTTTTCTCATTCCCCTGGTCTTTAAAAGCACAGCACTACAGGACACTGTTTGCAGAAAATGCAAACATCTACACAAACACACACATAAATACACAACAAGATTCCATACAGTTTCCATCTGCCCATTTTACTTACAAGGCAGTGGTGAGCCTGGGGCTGTTGTATAAAACACTGAAGACACTCAAGGTGCTTTGCATTGGAATAGAACTTGAAATCATGTAGTTAATGGAATATAACTTGAAACCAAGTGAGCTCCATATCCACATAGTTGTGTCTGCATATATTTTGTATTGTTTGTTTTCATGTTTGCCATGTGTGATCTACTTATGGCATTACATTAATGTATGAATGAGTTTTATGAATGAACTAGTAAAGGGTGTATTAATATGTTGTACAAGATTTGTAGGTTTATAAAAGTAGTAAAAATTTTCTATAAAATAAAATCTTGGCAATGATTGCTAGAACTAAGCACAAGAGAAAGATTTATGACACTTATTTTAAATTACTAAACTAAATCTGTTCGTTGATATCAGAAAGTCTCTGTTAGGTTAGCAAGATAAAGGCTGTATGTGAATGAATGTAGAACATGCTAAATAAAAATAACTACACAGTTGAACAAAGAAATTCGGTCAACAACATGTAGCTATGAGCAACAAACAAAACATGTATACTAATATAAAAAAAAATGCAGTATGTTTGAACGAGAACAAGAGTAGTTATCAGTGGAAATTTTAACAATGCATAACAGGCAAAAATATGAATGTCCATAATAAAAGATAGCACAAGTTTATAGACTGTAACACGACTGCATGAGAAAAACTTCCATACAAAAGTTCAGAGTATAATGTGAAAATAAGTCAGAGTTGCTTCCAAAGAGAGGAAAATATTTTACCTGAAATATAAAGAGAGGACATATGTGCACGAAAGGAAAGAATGATGATGACAATGAAGAAATGTCTGAGTGTAAAACTGAGGAATTCCAAGTGTGGGTGTATATGTGTGAGTAGAGGAAAAATGTCATTAATTCTTGCTACTGCCTGACACAGTGCTACCCAGCACTGTGACAAACAAACTCTGACAAAATGTGTGAATATGTAGTTTTCATAAGACCTAAGTGCTTGCAACAGAGTGAACTTCACTAAAGGATGACATTCAAATCCATGCCTGCACCTACAAAGAAAATGGAATGCATCATGAATTTGCATGTCATTCTTGCACAGGGGGCTTGCTAATGTTCTCTGTATTATTTCAAATTTACTGCCAAAATAAATTTTGTTTTAAATAAAATTACATATACCATTACATTCTGAGTTCTTGCACAACATCTGTCACCTTGTTTAACACTATCACCTGGTCTTTGTGTGTTTTTTGTGAAGTTCACTTTGTTGTAAGTTATTAGAGTGAGGTCTCTGGTTTCGGGATAATTCTCCTGCTTCCTTCAACCAGCATTGGCAGACTGAATAAATAAAACACCAAAAGCACTGTCCTTCCCCAAATTCATAAATAAATTTAAATGCATACATTTAATAAATATACATTCAGCAGTGTTGTGTAAATAGGTTTCATTATTAAACACAACTCTCTCTGCAACAAGAGTGAAGAACAACTCAACTAGTTTCTATTGTCTTTACCAGCTTGTCAGGAGTGTTTCCTTCATCCAACTTATTCATGCAAACTTATTTACAAATTTACCCACACAATCTCAGTACTTTAATTAATATGCTATACTAAACCATTTACTAACATGCAAATGAGCAAAAGTAGTGCTTCATGTTCACCAAATTGTTCATGAATGGTTGTAAGCTATGCCCCCCTCTCACTTCTTAAACTAAATAAAGTAAAATACACTTGATGACTAGTAAAACCAACTGAGCTTGTTCTTCAAACCATTCAGTAGATGGAGCTCTATGGTTTAACCAGGTGGTCTCATCACATAACAAATTTAAAGTATGCTTATTAAATATACACATGTAAATGTATTTATAAACTTAGCAGCACACTTTAGTACTTTAATTAATGAGCCTATGTTTGCCTGTGTTATATCATCATCATCATTTAACATCCCTTGTTCATGTTGGCATGGGTTAGATGGTTTGACCAGGGTGGGCAAGCTGGAAGGCTGCACCAGACTCCAGCCTGGTTTGGCATGGTTTCTACAGCTGGATACCCTTCCTAACACCAACCACTCTGAGAGTGTAATTGGTGCTTTTACATGCCACTGGCATGGGTGACATTTGCATGACACCAGTATCTGCCATGACTGCGATTTTACTTGGCTTGACGGGTCTTGTCAAACACGACATAATGTCAAATGTCATTGCCTCAATGAGGCTGAACACTTAAAAGGAGCTCTGCCACTATGCCTCTGTGAGGTTCAATGTTCAAAATCCTTTTCTTTTTCTGTATTCATGTCAGCCAGCACAAGGCCAGCAATTTTGGGGGCAGGGTGATAAGTTGATTACGTCAACCCCAGTACTCAACTGGTAATTACTTTATCAACCTCAATGAAAGGCAAAGTCAACCTCAGTGGAATTTGAACTCAGAATGTAAAAACAAATGAAATACCACTAAGCATTTTGTCTGGCATGCTAACGATTTTGCCAGCTCGCTACTTTAAATACATATAATTTAATTTATTTAAAAGGAGAAAAAAAAACATTGGCAACATTTAGTCTACATGCTATACCTGGTCACTGAAACATTTTTCTGTAGGTCATAATGACCTTCCATTTAAAGACAACATAAACCAAATGTCTAATTTCTAAAATAGATAGTAATTCTTCAGAATCCAGTTCACAGTATAGTGTGACATTTAGCTGAATTAAAGTTCTCCATGTTTAATTTAGCCTCTAAACAAAAGTTAATCTGTTACGGGAGTAAAAACATCCAGCTCGTATAACAAGTAGCCTAAAGAAAATGGATCTGGTATTTTAAATTTAGAAACTGCTGATAAGATTGTTCCTGTTTCAGTAATTATGGAAGTTCATATATATAAAGATACTTTTTATCTTTATAATTAATGAATGGTTACATGTCTGAAGCAGAAACAGTTACATACCAATGACTTATATATGTATAGTTGAAACGGCATTGTATTAATATAAAAACAACTATCATCGTCATCATCAGCATCATCATTCACCTCCAGCCAAATATTTCAGGTGTTATGCCTGTATTAGAAATGATTATTATAATAATTATTATTAAAGTGGCGAGCTGACAGAATCATTAGCATGCTGGTTGAAATGCTTAGCAGTATTTTGCCCATCACAATATTCTGGGTTCAAATTCTGCTGAGGCTGATGCTGCCTTTCATCCTTTCAGAGTCAATAAATCAAGTAAGTACCAGTGAAACACTGGGGTCAATGTAATCAACTTGTACCCTCCAAAATGACTGCCCTTGTGACAAAATTTAAAACCATTATTATAATTATTTGTCATTACATTCTGAATTCAAAACCTGCTGAGGTCAACTTTGCCCTTCATCCTTTCAGGGTTGATAAAATAAGTATTAATTGTACACTAGGATTGATGTAATCGATTATCCCTTCCTCCAGTTTCAGACTTTGTGCCTATAATAGAAAGGATTATTATAAAGATGGCAAGCTGGCAGAACCATTAGCACACCAGAGAAAATGCTAAGCAGCATTTCATCCATCTTAATGTTCTGGATTCAGATTTTGCCAAGGTCAACTTTGCCTTTCACCCTTTGGGGATCGAGGCAATAAGTACCAGTCAAGCATAGGGACCGATGTAATCAACAAGTCCCCATCCACAAAATTTCAGGCCTTGTATCCATAGATGAAAGAATTATTACTATTATAAAGGTGGAGAGCAGGCAGGATTGTTAGCATATCAAACAAAATGTTTACAGGCATTTCTACCAGCTTTACATTCCGTCATGGTCAACTCAGCCTTTCGGGTTTGATAAAATAAAATACCAGTCAAGTACTGACGTTGATGTTACCAGTTTATCACTCCCTCAAAATTGCTGACCTTGCACCAAAATTAGAAGGAATTATTATAATTATATATTTATTTATTATACTATTTCAGAATCTCTGTTGTACTTAGCATTTTTCTTTGCTAAATGTTATTTATCCTTTTAATAAGCTGTCTTATTACACACACACATATTTGGTGAAATGGTAGAACTGTTAGAGTATCAAATAGAATATCTTGTGGCATTTACTTTAGCTCTCTGTGCTCCGAGTTAAAATCCTACAAAGTCCAACTTTGTCATTCATCCTTCTGGGCCAGCAAGTACCAGTACTGAAATTGATTTTTCACTCCCTTGTTCTGGAAGTAATCAGCTGTGGTTTGTTCTGGAGACAGATGGGCTGCACAATGTTTTAGAAATGCCCAAGACATGCTGTATGCCATAATGGAATCCTTACAACTCTATCAGGAAAAGAGGGCTTAAGGAAAGGACTGTGGGTGGGTTGTATCAATGTGCCTGTATAATATTTCACAACCATCATTATCATTATCATTATTGCTGATGCCAGGTAAGAAGCACTCATGCCAGTACCAGTCAAATGCACCCATGCCATGCCACACGCAAAGCATTTGTGCCAGTGCTGCATAAAAAAGCACCCATGCTGGTGCCACATAAAAAATATCAAGTACAGGCTGTGGAGTGGTTAGCATTAGGAAGGGCATTCAGCCATAGAAGCCATACCAAAACAGACAAATTGGAGTCTGGGCAGCTCATGTCAAACCATCAAACCCATGCTAGTGTGGAAAATGGATGTTAAATGATGATGATGATGAAGATAATAATTAAGCTAGTACATGCTAATTTAAGTAGCAAGAATCTTATCTTGAGTTTTGACGACAATAAGTCTCCTCAAATCTCAAGAATCTTTCTTAGGATTCTTGCAGAATATAGGATGGAACTTATCATTATTAGAATGATAGATCGACAAACTCATTAGACATCAAACAAAATGCCTTGCAATATTTGGTTACAGCTCTTTTTGTGCTGAGCTCAAATCCTATCAAGTTCAACTTAACTTTTCATCCCTCTTGGCTTAATTAAGTACTAGTCAAGTGCTGAAGTTGATTCAAACCACTAATTCTTTCTCCAAATTACTGAACTTGTATCTAAATCATCATTATCATTATGAGCTGGTAAACTCATTAGCACACCAAACAAAATGCTTTGCATTATTTCTTATGAATTCAAATTCCACCGAGGTAGACTCTGCTTTTCAACCTTTTGGGGTTAATAAAGTAACTACCAGTTGAGCACTGGGATCAATGTAATCAACTAGCCCCCTCTCCCAAAATGTCAGGCCTTGTGCCTATAATAGAAAGGATTATTATTACTGTTGTTATTAAAATGCTCAGTGGCATTTCATCCATCTTTACGTTCTGAGTTCAAATGCCACAGAAATCAGTTTTGCCTTTCATCTTTTCAAGGTCAATGAAATAAGTACCAGTTGATTTCTGGAGTTGATGTAATCAACTTACTCCCTCCCCCGAAATTGCTGGCCTTGTACCAAAATTTGAAACCATTGTTATTATTATTGAGTGGTATAGAAACCAATTAGAAATAATTCAATGAACCAGTTCAAAAGTGAGGCAAGTGACTGTCCAATACATGATTTAGTCAGTGTATTAAACAATAACCGGCATTGATGGATGAGATATCCTGCATAAGCCAAACTGACAACATCTATTACCATAATACTTCTAGTCATTCCAGTCAGACAAATCATAAACTGTGTGTTCAAAGTTTACACTTGTTTTAAAGAGAAATTTAACAACTAATAAATGCAAAACAAGTTAAATTGTTTTATTTACAAAACAAAAGAAGTTAAATCATTTTGTTTGTCAGGGAGGGGGCTACTGCCATTTTTCAAGCTAGCCTACATATTTTTTTTATTTCTTGTTTCAGCTCAAAGCTGCGGCCATGCTGATGCACCGCCGTTGTATAGTACCTTTTTTTTTATACAACTTCGATATTTTTCAACTTTTGGAACCAATTAATTTTACAGCTGAATGCTCTTCCGGCTACTGAGCACCACAGAGTAGATGTGGAACCTGTTTGCCTGGCATGTGCCTAGGCCAGCTGTGTCTGTCTGAGTCTGATTTTCAGAGAGAGAGAGAGAGACTACATGGTAGTGTTGGTGAGCAGAGTTAAGTGATCTGGTGTTTAGCAATGAGAGAAAAGACAGAAGTGACACAATAAGAGGGAGAGTAAAAGAGAGAATGAAAATTCAAATATGTGATAAAAGTTAATGGTGCATATTCAAATATTCAGTAAAATATATCATGCAGGTAATCAATAACACAAATATGGCTTCAAGAATTAAAGATCTCTGATAGATTATTAACTATTTCAATGTTCCCATGACAACAAGAGAATTTCTGTAGTCATTCAACAAATCCCATCTAGAAGTCAGATCTCCCTTAAGCCTTCTGATATCAACCCACCTAAGGCTCCTTGATACAAACTCTATGGATCTATGAAACAAACTTCTTGTTTTAAAGTGATCTAAATTAAAACATTCCATCAGAATTTCATGATAGTTTAAGTTCTAAAAACCAGCTTAATAATGACAAAGCTATTTTACTAAAAGTTTTTGTTATGGCTTCTATGGCTGGATGCCCTTTCTAACACCAACCACTTCACAATGTGTACTGGGTGCTTTTTATGTGGCACCAACATCAGTGCTTTTAGTCACAAAAGAGTTAAGGTAAACATAGCCTAACAATAAAAATATAATGGCTATTAGCTATTACTATAAATATTAATACTTTGTTTAGTTGACTATAGTCATCTCTACAGAACATCCATAGTTCTATGTTACTAAATCAATTATAATAACATAACATCTTAATTAAGGACAGTATGCTGAGAAGTTCACTTTGCAATCACACAGTTACAAATTTTATCCCATTGCATAACATCTGAGGCAAGTGACTTCTACTATAAGCTGACCAATGCCATGGGAAATAAATTCTGCTGGAAACAAACTACACAGAAGCCTATGTTGCATGTACAGGTGTTTGTCTCAGCATGTCTTTGCTTGAGCAGCAGTGGCATTTGCTTATGTCCTGCAAATTAGTAGTTTGCCATGCAAAATTGGGTGGAATAAAAACATTACTTTATTTGAAAACAAGAACTGGTAGCATGAAGGCCTCAAAAAGCAGTATTCTTACAACCCTTACCAACAAGGAAAAAGCTGAGTAAAATTGTGATGATGATGATGATGATGACGATTTGTATTACATGGTAAAAATCCCATCATAATTTTATATAAGAAATACCTGGTTGTATTTGAAAGAGAGAGTTATGGCTTAGTCAGAGGAAGAACTAAGCCTTGGAACACTGAGGTTGGTGGCAAGAAGGAAAGAAATTATCATCAGACTGGCAACCTGTTAAATTCACCCAAGGACTAGATGGCGATGATAAACCAGACAACAGATTAAGTTCCCCATCCAAGAACAGAAACAATCCCTTGAATAAGCTTTCATATAGTGTTTACCTACCATATTTCTCTAACAAGGTCCTTGTTGATTGAGGCTATGGTAGAAGGCTCTAATCCAAGGCACCATGTAAGGAGACCAAACCTGAACCCACACAGCTGCAAAATAAACTTCAAAACCATTTGCTGATAAAAAAAAACCCAATTCCAGAGCACAGGCTCACTCACAGAACTCAAATCACATACCTATTGTTTATCAAGTAATTAGAAGTACCAAATTTCATGTTAGAATTACTAGCTTCATATGCTGATGGTTAAAAAAAATTAGCATTATTTAACTAATACATGATTCATGATTATTTCGAAAGTTAACTGAAAGATATAGGTGGAAGCATGTCTGTGCAATTTAAGAAGTTTACTTCCTAACCACATGGTTTTGGATTAATTCCCACAGTAAGGAACTTTGAGCAAGTATCTTCTACTAAAGTCTCAGAGCCAACCAAAGCCTTATGAATGAATTTGGTAGATGAAAAAGCCCATCATGCGTGTACATGTGTATGTTAGTGTCTCCTTGTTTTGATATCAAGCAACAGCTGTAAATAAATGCCATACCATCATACAAACAATGTCATTCATTTCCAATTTTCTATGAAAGCATGGCTGGCCATGGGGATCTATTAACCTTGATTGGAGGCAGGTATGGGTTAGCAACAAAGAGAGCATCTAGCCATTGAAAATCTGTTATGGAATCCTATCTGACCCATTCAATGATGGAAAAACAGTAAGTATGATGATGAGGCAACGTTTTTGGTTACATTTATAGTCAAAAAAGGGTTAACAGCAACAACAAATCCGTTACTCAGCACATTCTCAATAAGAAGATTGATTTCAACAAATTGATACCAGTTTTTTAAAGTTTAATCCAAAGTCTTTTAGCAGGAACCAAAGTTACCCATAATCAGTATAGAACTTTCCTTAGTTTTTCTTATCTAAATATTATACATCCACCGACTGTAGATGTACTGCTGTTAACAACTAGTGAACAATGCTACCTACTCTACTAACATATAGCAACATGTTATCATCAGCACTATTAGTTCCATAACTGTTAACCTACAAATTGGCATGGGATGGAAATAATTTCAAGTGTACACACAGCCCAATGATATAAATCAAATCTGCACTCCAAGCAATCTAATAATAGTTTAAAGTCAGTTAAACTATAGTAAAATCACTGTAAACATTAGTATTGTTCAAGCAATAACTTGCTAAATTTCAAAAGTAGATTGAAATCACTGCAGTTCCATGTTTGGTTTAACCAGCATTGCCTGACTTCAAGACCAGAAGTTCTACTCGACTATAAATAAACAACCTTATTCAAATTAAAGTTTCATTAGGAAAACACAAATATCTTCTTCATAACAAAGGTTTTATTCAGAATATAACTGCTTTTTTTTATGTTCTTGAAATAATAAGTTTATTGTTATTTTTATTACAAGCAGAAGGACCCCGTTTCACTCAGGTTATAAACTCATAGCCTTAACACAGTACTCTTTGCTTGTAGTGAAATTTGAAACCTTCCTTCTAGGCGAGCCTGGTGCAGCTATCTGGTTCGCCAGTTCTCAGTCAAATCGGCCATGGAAAGCGGACATTAAATGATGATGATGATGATGACAAATACACCGGTACAGAAAATTGTAATCAATGAAAGTAGCTGTAATAGTCTTTTTGGTACCAGAAATCATTACAACATGTTTATTTATTGATACACAAATACACAGGTACACTGTTTTTGTTTGACCCTTCAGTGTTTCTAACATTTTATTTATGCATTGGTGTACACAAATACGCTGGTACAGAAGATTGTAAACAATGAAAGTAGCTGTAATAATTTTTTTGGTACCAGATATTACAACAGTAAACGCTACACATAATAGTTGACAGAATGAAGAGAGAATGATAGAGACATGTCATCATCATCGTGGTATAAAATGTCCTTTACTATCTCATACATAACAAACACACAAACACATACACACAAACAGACACCTACATACGCATATACAAAATGTGATGATATCGTCGTGGTATAAAATGTCCATTACTATAGTTGATTATAGAAAGATTATTTTCAAGAAAATGTTATATTGTTTCAATCCAAATGAAAAAAATTACATGTTCACACTCGCGGGGTGTAATACTATTACCTTGTAAAATTTGATTTGATTTAGTGGAGCCATTTGAGAATGCATAGGGAACAGACAGAAAGACAAAGAATTTTATGTAGAGAGAGATTAAGCCTGTGAAAGTCACATTCAATCAACTTATATTCTTAGTAAAACACAAAATTCTGAAAAAAAAAAAATGTAAATACTTGCTATAATAACAGAAAAGATAACTGAGCATGTGTCTCTTTACAAGATACTAATATGTGTATGTTAACTTCAAAGTCTTATACCAGCTGTCTAAAACTTACTGTCATGTGTATAGCTCAAATAACTAACGTAATCTAATAAAAGCAGCTAAGTCTTTTAACTTGTAGTTGAAAATATTAAGCACACTTAAACCTTTTTCGTAAATAAACAATAAGGTTTTTCAGTAGAATGCTTCAAAAAGAGAATCAATAATAATAATCATTTCTATAGTGAATTTGAAAAAAAATTATAATTTAAGTCATAAGGAAACTGAATATTTGATGTGCATATATATTTTGTATCATTAATAGCATCAATGAATTAGAGAGAGAATTTGCAATGAACAGCAGCAGTTGCAATTCAAAGGAGTTTTATGAAACAAACAAGAAATGAGGCCAAGCTTCGAAAACTAAAATAGCAATAGGGAGGAAGGGTGACTTATCAGGTTTCTTAAGAAATATGAATTGGAGACTATTAATGAAGCAATAAAAGAACTATCTGGGGGTAAATTAACACCAGTCTGTTCTGAATAAAATAGTCTTGAACAGCTTGTATCTTAAGATGCACAACAACAGAAAGACCTAAGCTAAAACTGTTCTAAGAGGTAGCAGGTGTTAAGAAAAGTAGGGATAAGCAAACTTGTTGATCTGCAAAATTGTTGACCTAAAATAAAACCATATATTTACTACTAAACAGAAGTTTGTATTCTACATTTTCAAGACATTTTGATAAACTTCTGTAGTAATTGAATGCCATCCTTAACCCTTTTGTTACCAACCCAGCATAAACTGGCTCTGAGTACAAATGTCTTGTTTTCATAAGTTTTCAATTAAAATCTTCCACCAAACCTTAGTCACAATTTATGTTCCTAACACTAGCTGAATGATGACTAAGTTATTTTACAAAAATTCTTTGTTATATTTAAAGTAATTGAAAGAAAAACAGAGCATCTCAAAATAAATACAGTAACGAAAGGGTTAACACTACTCAATCATCCCTAGAGTTAGTAAATAAAAACGTCATACTGAGAGATACAAAACACTAGTGGCAAGGTATTAACCCTTTAACATTTCAGCTGACCATATCAGCCCCCAATATTCTACATGTGTTATATGTTCAAACCAGCCAGATTTGGCCTCTCATACCTACCCTACAGTGTCATTCTAAAAATAAAGAGATGCCATTGAAATCTCAAAGCTAAGAGATAATGTATAATTAATTCAAACCAATGTGAATGAATAAGCATTACATTTGACGAAGAAATCTGAATATATGTCACCTTTCAACAGTAAGCCACATTTTTAATTGCTCAAAGATTTTTGAAGAGTTTCATTTCACATCATAAATCAAGCACATTTCTATCTCAAACAAATAAATATTTCAGTCTTTACATCTAAATAGTAATCCAAAAAATTCTTCCATCAAGCCCTCTTTACTCCAGAATGAGCTTTTATGTTTAGCTATCTATTTTATATGACAAATGAGAGGTCAATAGTAAGAAGGCCATTCAGTATATACTGAATAACTCAAATTTTCACCCCATACAATGTATACAATCATTGGTATCTGATTAGGAGTTCGCTCAACTGCCAAACATCTTAAATAGTTGGATAAGATATTGCTTACTAAAATACTTATGATAAAAAAAAATTAATTAAAATATAAATTTTTAAGGTGATTTTGAAGACCTAGGGAATATATGGTTTCACAATAGAGGAGAGACATCAAATGATGCCTGTTTATCTCAGGTTACCAACATCCTCAGATGATCCTGACAGCTTGGTCAATTGAGTTTATGTAGAATAAAGTGTTCAGTTCAGAAACAACAAATTTCTTTAACTTCAACCTACAAGCAGAGAGCCCAATACTTTCTCCATTCACCTGTATGAATCCCAGAGAATCATTGTTATTTCTGCTGTAGTTTTTAGCCCTGAGTCAGCTCTGATGTGGCCAACTTACTTATATTCAAAGATAAGACCATGCCACCTTTTCATATACAATTATCAAATGTATCTTACTACATTATCCAATGTATCTTTCTCTAAAATATTGGGGTGTAGTTTTAGGGAGATACAGTTGCTACTTCTTTCAAGTTGAGTTTACACAGAGGCTCCCTCAATGGTTATACTAATAATAGGCCAAAGACATAATGATTTTGTCTATCTCATAGAAATAACACTATCATTACTCTGCTATCTTTAGTCTATCCATACATAGATTATCTAGACAACCTGATCTACCTGTAAAATTAATGTTTTGCTCTACTAGCTACAAAGGTACCCTAGTTTCACCAACTTCAAACAGATCTGACAATAAAACAGGTAGCACTTGATGAGTAGAGAGTTGAAGCAACAGACACATCTCTTCACCCCATTGCATCATAGAGCAGAAGTGATGCTGAAAAATTCAATCAATACCAAACATCAAAAAGAACCAGTACAAAAATACAGACAAATCAATACAGAAAAAGCTGATTTAATTGCTGAGTAAAAGAAAATAATTCTAATTTTAAAATATATAAAATAATGAAATAGAACAACTCCAAAACTCAATATTGTTGGCACAAAGATTAGAAACAGTTTAACATATAAAAAGAAAAAAATTTTTAAATGCTATTCCTAAATAGTGAATTAATCCTAAATTATCTTTTCACTACCATAATGTCTATCTGGCAATGAACACTACCATCATTGGAAATAGTTTCCTTGAATCATTCCTTCATTATTCAATAAACCACAAGTATTCACAAACAAATACTCATAACTAAATTCTTCTCATATTAAGCAGATGAGAAGCAAATTTCTTTCTGAAAAGAATGATCGTCTATAACATAACTTTACTAGAAAGGCACAGTAGCACCAAATTTTATTATGAAGTATGTTGAATTGTCTTGCTTAGTGATGCCAACAAAATGCTTAGCAGTGGCACTTAAAGTCATAACCCAAGAAGTGAGAAGTTGATAATTTACAGACATCAAATAGTAGCTACTATCTCATGCAAAAAGACCAAGAATGAATTACTGTTCAGTAATTCAAGATAATTTCAAATTTATACAGAAAATTATCCATATCATATATTGTTGTTATCTTGGATGCTAAGCACTAAGTTAGTCTTGATAAAGCAAATCTATAATCAAAAATGTTCCAGCCTTATTCCTTTATATATCCAGAGTTATAGTGTCCAAAGTGTTCCTTTTTTAAAGACAGATACAGTTTGAGGAAGATGTAGCTGTTATATCTAAAAAGGTTGAACAACTGCATACAGCTCCCACTGGATCATTTACTGTTGCTGATGTTACGCATGTAATATATTGCATGCTGTGTATATTAGTGTTTATTTTGATGCACATCAAAAACAAAATGTATGTTCAGCACTCATGGGCATACATATGTGTATCCATTGGGGCACAAATGCATATAGATTTGTAATTATTGATTTTGATACACAGATGTACTCAGAACAATTGGTTTTTAAATCTGAGTAAAGTATTTTGTTGCTGTTTAGTCCAAACCTATGATCAACATCATACCAGTTGTGACCATCCTATCTTCTTGTATATCCAGAACTATGCTGCCTAATGTCATTTTTTTTTTCTCCTTCTTTTTAAGATGTTAGAGACTTCTTAACAGTGACATGGCTGCAATTTTTAGTAGGTTCATGATTTTAGATGTACAATTTATAGCCATTACAGCAAAGGCAAGCAGGCATAATCATATTGCCTATGGACACAAGAAAACAGCATTAGTAGGCATGAATTCATGACTATGGAATCGAGTAAATCAGCTCTTTAACATCAGTTGCTATATTTTTATATTCACCCCAGTTTACCAACTCACTATGTAATTAAGAACTTTAGAAACTTTGCATATCTATTTTCCTCAAAAGAGCAACAGGTTGGGTAGTTTGTGCAAGTATAGATGTCGGCATATCATTGCAGCATCAACTACTTAAACACTTGAATATCTGCTCTTTCCTATTATTAAACAGTTAATTGTAAAATAACTTTTGACATCAGGTAAATTAACAAGCAAAACAATAGGGAAACAACTAATGCAAGATTTGAAATAAAAACCATATGATGATCAGCAGGCCAGGTTGTTACCCTCGCATACATATAAGTTTGTAATACACACACACACAGTGTTTGGGCTAAATTTAACAGTATGCATAAAAGGAATAGAAAACACAATATCCCATCTCAAAATAAAGTATTTAAAAAAATTAAAACATATCAACTAGATTATAGCCGGGAGATGACCATTTGCACAAAGTATCCACCCACCCTCAGCATCCACCACAACCTTAAAATGAGTCCAGAACCTGACACATGCATTCCTCACTGTGTCCCTAGGAAGATCTTCAAACACCTCCTTCATCTTGGCCACCAGCTCAGCCTTCATATTGCAGGCAAAGTGGTTGGTATTTTTCTCAACCACACCCCATACATAGTAATCCATGGGATAACAATTGGAGGAATTAGGAAGCCAGAAACTTGGGGCTGGAGAAGTCATTGTGACTCTTTCCAAAAGCATGGCAAGGAGCTGAATCCTGCTGCCATACATATGGTCTTCTAGCAACAACCCTCTCCAGACAGCAATTGACCACAGTCTCCAGCAGCTTCACATAGCCATCTGAATTGTGGAGATGAATTCTGGCATGCAAATGCAGAACACCTGCTGTGTCTTTTTCTACTGGCCACAAGTTTATGTCAAGTAACTCTAAAATAAAAATTCTATATACCAGTGCAAAATTACTTCTGGTAATGAAGTATTTTTTTTATATAGGCAGTTCATCTTCTCAATTATCCAAAAGAATTTCTAATCATTACTTTACATTTAGGTATAGGAATAAACGTAACAGTACAGGGCTTGAATTAATTTGGCATCTAAAAGACCACAATAAACAATTTAATTTAGATTGGTTGATTCTTTCAATTTCAATACCTTATGATAAAGGCAAGGAATTCTGAACTATCTTTTATTCTTTTTCTAAAAATCCCCTTGTAAACACTGTTATAGCGTGTGCATACCGATGTAAACATTGGAAGAAACACACCTTTAGTTCATATAAGTGATATTTATCATTATATATAATTTAAACAATTTTTTTCTTACATTTGACATTCACTAGATATATCTTTTTCTAAGACTATAGGGTTTTATTTAATATACAAATCATTATATACTTCTCATTTATTTGGTTTCTTCTTTCATCTACCCACCTCTCTTTCTATAGGCTATCTTTGACGTTATATCCTCATACGTTTTTTAAAACAAACTTAATAGTGTTCAGTTAATCACTATACATATCCATCATTTTCTGTTAAAATGTCTTATTGACGAGTTTCATTTCTTCATTTCCCTGAAGAGAAGATTACATTGTTTTACACCATTTTATTCCTTTGAAATAATACCAGTGATATCTTCGAAATATGTGTCGGAAGTAAAAGAATTTGAATAACACCTGCATTTAACTCCATTTACTTGGTTATATATATTATACAAAATATTTCACATAAACCCAGAGTTTCTACCTTTAAAAACAAGGGGTTACAACCTTTTTACTTGTGTGATTTTTTGCTACCCTAGTAACTATTTATCTATTTCTTCCGTGTTAATTGTTAACAAGGGAAAAATACACACATCTATTTATATATGTATATATATACACACACACACACATCTATATATATACACATACACACACTTTCATTTCTTTTGTGTGTGTGTGTGTGTGTGTATGTGTGTTGTATAGAAAGTACAACAGTGTTCAAGTTAATAATCTTTTTATTAAAGATAGTATGCATCCTTAATTTTCTATTAAAAAAACACTGTGCGGTGATTCTTTAGAAATTTTGGCAACAGCGAATACCAGAACATAAAATCCTGTTGACACAGCAGAGCTGATATTGCTCCATGTATACATGGGTGCTTCTTTCAATGAACTTGCACGAAATTCTGCACATACATACATATGCAAACATACTAACCTATGTGTATGCATACATAGAGAGAGATAACATGAAACAAAGATAGATGGCGAGATAAATACACATACACGTCTATATAATTCATAAAATGAGATAAGTTTGTGAGAGTCAGACAAAGAAGAAAACAAGAGGGAAAAGCAATAGACACAAACTAAGTAAACATAAACACATTTCTGAATCTTAGCACTGAACACACATAAAGACAGATAAAGAGCAAGAGGTAAAAAAGAGATAAAAACATTGAGAGAGCAGGAGACACAGACACAAGCATACACATTAATACATAACCTATGCACACATACACACACACACACAGATAAACACACAGACGCAAGAATGTTGCTAATATGATGTTGAATCAACTGTAGTTGCTAAGAGTTTGTTGTTGACGTTTTTGTTCATCCCAATGTCAAACCTGGGCACTCAGATTTGGTACTGAAGACATTCTCAAACTACTTAAAATAACAGCTGAATCTTTCCCAATTTACACTTTGACATATACATACACACACACACACACACATATATATATACATATATGTGTGTCTACTCACACATGCAGACATATAATCATAAAGTCTCCTATAAACGCTTCAGAATGTTGAGCAAAGGTGTACTGCAAAGGTAAATCAGTTAATACAGTAATTGGTTTCAAAGTCAAAACAAAGAGCACAAGGCAAAAAGAAAAGAAAAACAGCATAAATGGATTCAGCAAAGTTATGAATGGTGAATGTGAAATGCTATAATACAGGAGATGAACTGACAAGACACAGATATATGAATGGTATAGAATAAACATTAATGCACAAACACACACACACAAGGATATAGATTCCTATTAGCAGTATAAGAAAGCATTGGTTTATTATATTTGTAACTCTACAGTTTTTGCACCATGGAAGACATTTTGCAAAACTCCTTTTACTCAACTTTTTATTTATAAAAAAATTCTTAATAGCACACATTGTAAACTGAAGTTGTACAAATATATAATGACTACACATGAACATATACACATGCCTGTGTATATATCAGATATGAACACTTGTTGAGACCCCCTTCGGTCATGACTGACCGTGGGATTGCACCTAGAAAGTGACCCTCCCAAGCACAAGTCCGGGCAAGGTTGTTTATGGAAGACCAGCATACCGGCCTCCCCTCTCCACGCCACCAGTATTTATCCAAGGGAAAGGCAAAGGCCGATAGAGCTTGGCACCTGTGACGTCGCAACTCATTTCTATAGATGAGTGAACTGGAGCAATGTGAAATAAAGTGTCTTGCTCAAGAACACAACACACAGCCTGGTCCGGGATTCAAACTCACAACCTCACAATTGTAAGCTCAACGCTAACCACTGAGCCATGCGCCTTCACTGAACACTTGTAGAGAGACTGATATAAGGAAATAAATATATATATATATATATAAGGAGCTTGATCCTCATGGAGGGCTCAGGATGATTAGTGATATGCAGTTCTCAAGACCCATCCAACTTGGTGAAGCTAAGTTTTGGGAGCACTGTGTGTTTGTATATTTATATATGCATATCAAGTCCCTTTTCCTCAAAACACCCCACTAATGATCATCTCTCCAACTGCAGCTTTTACTTGACTTTACTATTCTTTATCACTACCTTAAACCACTTAACTTGATATCCATCCTTCATACTAAATACTATCTTCTGTAGCAACATTTTACTTTGCTCATCCCACCCACTGAACCACCAAATTATCTCTCTTTTTCTAACTCTCCCCATGCTCTATACCTTCTTCTTTCCCTCCACTCTTGCAACCTACCCAATCACACATCTCTCTCATCCTTCCTGTCTACATTATCATTATTACAATTCTGCTAATCATCATCCCAATGTATTATTGGTCACCTCCTATCTCTTATTCCCATCCCACTATTCACTACATCCACCCCTCAACCTTATTCAATCCCAGCAGTTGTCACCTACTCTTCCCAACCTCTCCTACTTATCATCCCCCAACACTTGTTCTTCATTCATTATATACACCTCCTCACTCTTTCATCATCTCTCCCTCTTCCATACATTCTTGCAAACTCTATCTACACTCCCTTTTTTTCTACTTCTACTTACCTTGTACCTCAAAGGTTCAAACAGACACCTCATCACTACTAAATTTTATCTTTTCCAAACTCCACTCCAATACTGACACTCTCTTCTTCTGAAATGTGAGTAGCCAAGTAGCTTTCTACAGTAAGAAACCTGTTCTGCTCTGGTTCCTCCTCTCATACTTTAACTTCTTGTCTCCCAGCAGTACTCTTCTCAAGAGCCCATAGTCCTATAAGCTGCATGGTAACCCCACTAGAGCTAGTGACAAAAAAAAAAAAAAAAGCACTGACACCAAAGTAGACATTGGAGTACAATGCAGTCCTTGGACTATCAGATCCTGTCAAATGATACAATACATGCCTGCATGGAACATGAACATGAAATAACGATGATGATAGACACACGCATGTACATATAAATCTACACACAAATATTGCATACACATCTGTACATATAAAGCTCAGGTGAGGCCCACAGTGGAGTACTGCTACTTCACAAACATCCTGGACCACATTCAGAAAAGGACCATCAAATTGAATGGTATTAAACCACTCACTGACATGCTCCAGCCTCTATCCCACAGGTGAGCTGTCACTTATCCCCGCCTTATATAATGCTACTATAACAGTCTCTTAGGAGAAAGTTCATAACACCTTCACTCAGGCATTCTTAATACTCATCTCTCCTAATTACATCAAATTTTTATGTACAACACCCGAGGCCTTGCACAAATTGCTTTGTCCCTTCCTTCTCAGAATACCATTCCTTTGCAACTCTCTCCCTACTCACATCTTTCCCCACAGGTGTTGACTAGTAATAGTTCAAGCAGAACATTAATGTCTTCAAAAGACTGGTCCCAGAGGTCTTACAAAGGCCAAAGGCACTGCTCTCTCCTCTGCACCAAGCAAGTAAGGGAAAACACATGCATACAATGGTTTTTCCTTTGTCTTGTGAAATAGTTGGTGATCTCACTAGTACCAGTGCCAAAGAAGAAAACACCTAGTACACTCTGAAAAGTGGTACAGCATCCAACTGTACAAAACAATACCAAAGCAGATATTGTAGTTTGTTGCATCCTGTCAAACCGTGCAACTCCCCCACCCACACTCACACACAAATATGTGTATGTTTACATGTGAAAACATGTATGTATATGGAATGGCATTGAGATGTAAAACCTCTGCCAAAAAAAATGCAGATTGACAAATCAGATTGAAACACCAACAACAATAAAATGATTGACACTTACACTGTGGGGGATAGAGTATCTATCACAGTGGGGGGTAGTCAGGTGTAAACAACTTCCAACAATCATCAAGCAATTACACCACAACTCTCTTGCTTCCACCGACAACAGCTTCCTTTCATTCTACAAGTTTTAGGTCTGCCACTGTCAATGACAGCACAGTTAGAAGTAGGGCTGGTGATGTAGCTAAGATACTAGAGCGGAAGTGAGAGGTTGTGGGATGTGTAGAAAGTGTTACTGGGAGGGGATTTAGTCAAATTTTTCACAGTCAGAGAGCACAGAATACAAGTTCTTCTGAGCAGATAACAGCTTCGATATTGCTCATGAAGGTTTTCTCATAATACAGAAAAAAAAAAAAAAAAAAGCAATTGAGTACATAATGTAATTAAGTAGCTGGGATAAATGTTAAAAAATTCAATTATTAATTAGAGGTAACATGACAACATCCATTATCTTTATTTATGTCCCATCATTAGGATTAATGGAGGATTAAATGGACTGGTTTTATGACGCACTTGTGCAAACAACTAAAAAAAACTGGTGACAGCATCATCATCTTCAACATAAAAAAAATATCACCATAGATATTGCAGTGTGTACAGAACCAATGATTACAATATAAGAAATGAAGGAAAAATGAGGCTCAGTTTTTACAATACTATATTTCCCATCATCTCATCTTCTTCACCTACTGAACCCTGAGAGGGTCGGGGGGTGGGGGGCAGAGTCCTTAAGCATGGCTTTCCATCATGTCCTGTTAGAAGCAACCAATCCCTCATTGATCCAGCTGGATCCCCAAGCAAGACCAACAGAGCTCAAGGATGCTATCTAACCATCTTGCTCGTGGTCTACTCCTGGGTCTCCTGCCAGATTGGTTTTGACCCGTAAAACCTGACCACCGATTCTTTTCCAAGACATTCTTGGAATGGCCATAGAATCAGAGCTGTAATCCCTCCACTTAGAGAAATAGTGAGTCTACCTGGAGTGCCTCAAGTGAATGTATAACAGTTGGTGGTAAGAAAGAGAAGTTCAAAATGTGATCTCAATTTGCTACAAAAGATTTATCAATTCAACAAGGGAGCTGCTATGTGGTGGCTCAACTTGCTAGACATAACTGTCAAAATTTTCTTCATATCCTACTATCTGCAAAAAATAGAAAGACACACTGGATAATGTGGTTCATATATTTGAAAAGATATGATGGTATGTTCAATCAGAGCTGAACCTCGGTTCTCTTTGTGCAAAAGGCAGACTGCATGAAGTATGTATAAAGAGTACGATGCTTCACAGTAATGAACTATAGATAACAGGATTAAAAATAGGAGCAGTGTCATAAGATATGAGCTTAACATTTGGTGACTAAGCTTTGTTTCCTGGTCATACTTGTTCCTGTTCTGTTATGTTGTCAAATCCTACACCACTAAGTCAATAAGCTGAACATTATTTAATGGATACTTCTTATCATAAAATGTCAGTTAACTATTTCACTAACGTAAGAGACAGATATGTACTTTTCTTATTAGACACACATGGAAAAGTTGTAGCCAGGGATTAGAATCAATATTCAACAAGCGTTGCACTGAGTTTCCAACCAAACTAGACCTGTTAAATTTAGACTACAGCATGGTAACGCACAACACTGCAAGCCATGGAAACTTATAGTGCATTTTCTTTTTTAATTGCAGTGCTAGGCCCAATTCTTCCTACAAACCTAGAAAAATGAAGAACTCAATCTAGTGTTTCCCCGAGAAATTATTGCTTCATCTGCAGGATTGCCAGATATCAGAGCTAACTTAGAGGTAGGTTTCATACCATGCTAGATATAAAAGAAATTACATACATATATAAATGTGAACATAATATACATGTTGTTGTTGACTCCAGGTCAACTTCAGTCATGCAGGTGATCAAAGACATTCCAGCTGTGATTATGTGGACACAGCATGGTCAAATAGCTATGAAGTTTGCTCTGCAAACAGGAAGATTTAAGTTCAATCCCATTGCATGGTAGAATCTTGGACAAGTGCTTTTAAGTTTTTAACAATACCTCAAGCCAAACTAAGCTTTGTAAGTGAAATCTGGGAGACAAAAAACTGTGCAGAAGCTCATCTAATAGATTATACTTGTATTCAATGGCACAGTCTTGTCTCACTGGTTCAAATTGATTCTGCCTGAGAGTTACATAGAGTACACGTCTATGGAATATTCAGCCACTTAAACATTAATTCAATGAAAAGGTAATTCAGATGATCAAACAACTAAATCTGCATTGTGACTGTACTGTTGATCCAATGAGAACCTCCACGTGATCAACTGACCTGTTAAAATCTCTCAGGATTCAGACATTGGCCCGCAGTTAGCTGGAACAAAGCCTTCAAAGGTTTGACCCATCAAACAACTCCAGTGCTTATTTTTAGCAAACTCTATTTATCAAATGGATACATTACATGTATACACCAAAACAGTCACTGTGTGTGTGTGAGAGAGAGAATTTATAGTTGTATGTATGTGTAATGGGCTTCCGTCACATTTTCCATTAACAAAATTCTACTTATAAGGTATTAGATAACTTGAAGCTAGACACTTGCCAAACGAGATACTGTGCAGTGGAATTGCACCCAGAACCACGTGGTTCTGAAGACATTTTCACCATGTAGCAATACCTGCCTCATGTTAAGTACTTTTGCTTTTAAACAGGAAAACAGCAACACAAATAGTTTTTGTAGCAAGGATATCACATTTTCAAGCACACACACACAAACACAGTTGTTTCAATTTACAAATGAGAGAACAAAAGTAATGTATATGTTTATCTGAGGCTGAAATGAAAAGTGAAGACATCTTAATTTCATCTATTCAGGACATCAACACATTTCATTTGCTTACTTGCTGTAACCTCTCACCTTTTCTACAGACACACACACTCCCCCCTCACACACACTTTGTCTTTTTTCTTTCCCAGAATGCAGTTCTTCATTTCTGCTCCTACCTGTTATTTTACACTTTGACTTTGAGTTGTCTTCAATAACACACTACTTTCCATGACACTCTGCTATTTCTCAATTCAAAACTATTGTTCAAGCACTATCTTTGCTAATTATAATTACTCCAGTATTGCTTTTGTGCATATTTGTCTAGTGTTACTTTATTTACACCAAAAAAATGCTTTTCTTTTCTCCAGTCACAAAAGCTTAAGTATTTTTCCATGTGAGAGAGTATCACTCCCTAACAACCCTTTTTGGTCTTGTTGATCCCACTAGGATTAGGTGTTAAAACTGCAGCAACCTTAGAAGAGAAATGATGAAGAGAATTTTGTTTTTTGTTATATTTGTTGTATACATTTTTATTGTTAGTGCCCAATATCTTCCATTTACGATGCCAATGCACACAGCCACACATGTGAGTGTACATACATATATACATCTTCTATGCTACTACTATGGGTCAGACAGTTCTGCAAGAACTACATTGAGCTTCAATGCTTTGGCATGGCTTCTATGACTGGATGCTCTCCTAATACCAAGCACTTGCCAGAATATATTAGGTGATTTTTTTTTTATGGTACAACACTAGTGAGACTGCTTTACACAGATATACACTCACATATAATATAGGTGCCACTTAAGCATGTAGTCTACATGGCAAAAGTTTATCTCATGTAATATGAATACAAATATTCCATGTTAGCATGATATCAGAAAAAATTGATATTTTACATAAATTCTTGAAATCATTTCCTCTTTTCAATTACTTGACTTTGAAGTAGGAAAGACATACTTTGCAGCACTGGCTCATGTCTTTGCCCAGCTGGAATTATTGTCCAATGTATACATACAATGAAGATTTCAGAATTTCTTCAGCAAAAAGTGGGTCTTTTCAACCAAAGATAAACAATAACTAAAAACCAAAAATCAATACCAACTTTACCAACAGGATAGAATATTATGTTCCTGTTCACTCTTTTATTCTTTTTTTTTTCAGTCATTGGACAGCAGCCACACAAGGGTATCACCTTCAAATTGACCCTAGTACTTATTTTAAGTCTGGACTTATTCTATTGGTCTCTTTTGCTGAACCACGAATTTACAAGGATGTAAATAAATAAACCAACTCTGGATGTCAGGCATTGTGGGGAACAAACACAAAGACGCACGTGTGCACACACACACACACACACACACACACAATGGGCTTCCACATAGTTTCCCTCTACCAAATTCACTCACAATGCATTGATTGGTACAGAGATATAGAAGACACTTGCTCATTGTGCAATAGAACTGAACCCAAAACCACTGAGATGTGAAACAAACTTAACTACTAAAGAGGTTTAACTTGCTCTAATTACTGATTATAATGTAAAGAAACATGAAACAACCTGTACAGAAGTTTGGTGATCATACAAGAATGACAAGCGAAAGAAAATTCAAATAAATATATTCTAAGCCTTGACTTTTAAGGGTTAATCTTAGACCTAGTTTCATGACATTAAACAAATGAGGTACAAAGTTTATGACAATTTATCATAGATTACATTCCCAGATGATCAGTTACCTAACCATCTCACTCTCCATGTGCTACTCCTACAGATCCCAGGAAATATGGACCAACAAGCCATCTTGTTCCACACCTTAGTTATTGGGTTAGTCTTTCTGAAGCCATCAAGTGAAGTTGTTGAATATCTATCTTCTCTCCCTCTCATCCTTGACTTCTCTCTTTCAGTTTCCCCTGTTTCTTCATTCATGATCCTTCAGACTTTATGGAATGCATGCAACTCAGTAAATTACGTAAAATTAAATGTACAACTCAAATACACATACACAACAAAACACCTTCAATAGATTTGAAATTGGAATTTTTGAACCAATAATCAAAGCCACATCCATGTAAACTATAACTGAATTACTTACATACAGTAACAATCTTAAAATTATTCAATAGCTTTAGCTGTAGCCATAGTTATTAACTTGAGAAAATCCAAAACCTACATGTAGCTGATGCTGAACTTGTCCACTTAAAATGTCTGAGGAAAATAAGAAATTCACAGATAACTAAAGATGACCAATTTAATTATTGTTCCTGGTACCAACTTTACCCTCCTCTCTACAGAATTACCATTTCAGACTTTGTCAATCACAAGATGCAAACTAAACTTAGCAAGGCATAGCTGTGTGGTAAGAAGCTTGCTTTCCAACCACATGGTTCCAGTTCCAGTCCCAGTCCCACTGCAATGTACCTTGGGCAAGTGTCTTCTATTATAGCCTTGGGCTGACCAAAGTCATATGAGTGGATTTGTAAATGAAAACTGAAAAGAAGCCTGTTGTGTGTGTATGAGAGAGTCTTTGAGTCTGCATTTGCCCACCACCACCACCTGACAACTGGTGTCGGTGTTTACATCCCTGTAACTTAGCAGTTTGGCAAAAGAGACCAATAGAATAAGTATCAGGCTCAAAAAAGTACTAGGAGCAATTCATTTGACCAAAAAAATTCTTCAAGGTGGCACTCCAGCATGGCCACAGTCAACTGATTGAAACAAGTAAAAGATAAAAGATATATAAAAACATCATGCCAAAGCATTCCCATTTCCAGTGCAGTCTTATCTTTATGCTAAATTCTTGTCTAAAACATGGATGATTATCATCAACATGTTTTATCATCATCAGGCCAAATTTGAACAGTTGTCTGTCTGTTTCACTATATTTACCTTGGCTGGTCTCTTCCTTCCTGGCATAATCACTCATGGCATTTTTTTCACTTGGCACACATTGTCTATTTTTATTTTAAATCCAAATCACTTCTCAAGCTTAAAACATCAACTAATGCCTTTACTGTCCAACCATTAAAACTAGTCAATATTTCAAAGTTCTATCACACAGCCAATGAATCAAACATAGCTTCTAATCTTCTTCAGCTGCAAGAGATTCACTGTCCATGTAGCTGAATTTAAATGATGTAAAACATTGTGTGTGTGAGTGTGTGGGTATAGCCATCTATGTATTATACTTAATGTTATATACCCTGTTGATAGGCCAGTTACCACAGTTTTTGTCCTGAAATAACATCTGTTATGGACATGCTGTGTTAAAACACAAACATCACAGGGATGAAAATTTATCCCAGCAGCAGCCAAGAGAGTGCCAGATGCATTTCAGCCTTTTTAATGGTGTGTACTTGCAGCCAGCCACATACACAGATGAAAATTCCTCATCTCTGATATAATGAAAATTGACTAAAACATTCACTGATGTTGCAAATAGCTGCCTGGCTGATAAAAAATTTGGTATATGCAACTGAGGCAGTATTTAATTAAACTAGCCTTCTATGCCTCATACTTAATGTTTACACACTGTCGGTAGGACAATTACTGCAGTATTTATACTGAGATAACATCACTTAAGGATTTGTAGTGTTCAAAACAATAAATGTCAGAGACGAAAATTTATCCCAGCAGCAACCAGTGAGAGAGCCAGATACATTTTGGCCTTTTTAACAATGCATACTCTCACCTTTATAAGCTGTTTACAATGGTCACAATCACCAGACTATTAAAACACGTTGACAACCAATAGCCGAGAGAGCAAGTAGGTTTCCGTAAGAACTACAGTATGATAGATCACATATTCAGTCTAACAGAGCTCATAGAATGAGCAAACAAATACAAGGATGAGAATTCATCATTTGTACTTTGTCAATCTTGTACACTATTATTACATATAAACAGAGGAAGCATGCTTTCTTCATTTTTTTCTAAAATATTCACAAAATCTCTACATTCAAGATTTAAATCAGTTACATCTCACAGACAAAATGACAAAGGACTGCAATGATTGGTCACACACTATGTGGAAGAAGACCTGCCTGGTAGTCCAAGATTGACAAAATGCACATCAAAATTGTGTGTGTGTATACAGACATACACACACATTATATATATGAGAGAGAAGGAAGCTTGCTTCTCAACCACATAGTTCCAGGTTCGGTCCCACTACGTGGCACCTTGGGCAAGTGTTTTCTAGTATAGCCTCAGGCCGACCAAAGCCTTGTGAGTAGATTTGGTAGACGGAAACTGAAAGAAGCCCATCGTATATGTATGTATATATTCATGTGTGCGTGTTTATGTCTCTGTTTGTCACCCCACCATCGCTTGACAACTGATGTTGGTGTGTTTATGTCCCTGTAACTTAGTGCTTCTGTAGAAGAGACCGATAGAATAAGCACCGGGCTTACAAAGAACAAGTTCAAGGGTTGATTTCTTTGACTAAAAGGCAGTGCTCCAGTGTGGCCACAGTCAACTGACTGAAACAAGTAAAAGAATATATACATAAAAACACACACACACACGTGCAGACACTGCTATAATAGGTGCAAGTATAGTTTCAGGTTCAGTCTCATTGTACGGACCTTAGGAAGTGTCTTGTGCTACAGTTCTGAGCTAACCAAAGCTTTGAGTAGATTTGGTAGAGAGCAACTGAAAAAGTTTGTTGTATAAATGTGTACATATGTATGTGTGTGTGTATGCACATGTGTTAATGTTTGTTCAGATACCACCAGCTAAAAGCAGTGGCATTTGTTATTTATCCTAACAAATCAGCCACTAGTTTTGCACTTTCAAAGATGTATGAAATAAAGTGATTTTTTAGTTGAAAAATATATAGGCATGGCTTAACAACAGGAAGGGCATCTGGCTGTAAAACAATGACTCTAAAATAACACATACATGCATGGAAAATGGATGAAATCACAAGGATCCATGGATTGGTTCAAATATTCCACACAAACATGAAAAGTGTCATTTAGATTGATGGCTTTGGGAGGCCAATGCAAGCAAATGGTTTCATTGGAGGCTGGAGCTGAGAAGATATTTAAAAAGAAAAGCATAGTCAAAGAAAACAGCACCAAGACAAGATCAATAGATAGTGCTTTTAAACGCAGCCACTGCAGCCAGGATTGTTACCAACCCTAACCCTAACTGTCACCAACATTTGAGCCTCCACGAACACAGCAGATACTGTTCTGCCAAGAACAAAACAAGACTTTTCAAGTGCAGATCCATGGTCCTATAAGACTAAATAATGTCCAAACCACAATACCCTCATATATACATCATTGTTCTAAAATTCAGACAGAGTTCATGCATATATGTGTATATATATATATACATATATATACTCATACATATGGTGTACCCCGTTATTCGTGGTTCAACATACGCAGAACTAATAATTATTTGCGGAAACCACCACATATTCACAGAATCGTAGATATTGTCCACGATTTTTTATGGCATTTTTCATGGCAATATATACTTTTTCACACTTTTTAAGGCTAAATTATTAATAACATACTGTATTTGCCGGTTTACTGGATGCCCTTTTACAATTGAACATCCCACTGATTAGAATCGCCACGCATCACGTCACTTGATTTGTTTTCAGATATAAGTACTCTGTATCTTGTATTTCTTATTCCTGCTTTCAATCAAAGCTTGCTAATTAGTATAGTGACATCTATCTATATTTCACATATACACACTCTCTCTCTCCCCCTCTCGCTGTATTTGTCTCTCAACAACCTCTCATTGTAGTGAAACTATATATATACACACACACACACACACAGTGTATCGCACCAGTATTACTTGGGCTAGTGATGGCAGATGAAATATATATATACAACACGAGACTGAATGTTAAGTTTATACTAGTGCTTTTTTTTAAATCATTGCTACTTTTGATCATACACATTCTTTAGATAATTTTTAAGGTCATGTGCCAATATAGCCTCACTGAAATTACGTTGCTTGCTGCCCCCCACCCTCTTATTATTATAGTATAGATTACTGTATCTAGTGGCAATACAAACGAAATTTTTAAAAATCTTTGCTCAATCTCCCATTGGTGGTATGCACATATTAAACACAATGAAGATTTTTTTTTCTTTTTGGAAAAACTGATCCAATAGCTATGTCCAGTATTTTGTTGAGTGCTGTGTTTTTTACAGCATGTTATTAAAGCCCTAAGATGCCACCCAAAAGACCCTACACCTTGTCAGGCTTCTGGCAGTGAACCTAAGCACCAGAAAAAGGTTATGACATTCCATGAGAAGGCACAACTGCTGGATATGTTCCAGTAAGGTAAAAGTTATGTTGCAGTAGGTCGCTATTATGTTGGCAATGAAAGCTCCATATGCACGAGGCTGTCAACAATGCGGTGAAACTGGCAAAGGTACTTGGAGGCGAAGGTTTTGATGACATCATAGAAGATGAGGTCAATGACTTCATTGATGCCCACTCTGAAACCCTGACAGATGAAGATTTGTTGGAGTTAATGAAATCTGCCAGCAAAGAGGAGGATGAGGTGGAC
The DNA here is from genome assembly GCF_006345805.1 of Octopus sinensis. Classification (NCBI taxonomy): domain Eukaryota; kingdom Metazoa; phylum Mollusca; class Cephalopoda; order Octopoda; family Octopodidae; genus Octopus; species Octopus sinensis. Next base: position 55,071,132 of record NC_043006.1, on the reverse strand, counting down.
CTGACAATCAAATGTCTGTCCAACTTTTTAAGGACAACAAAGGAATTGCAAGGGAATACGGAAGCATGGGATCCTTATATGGTTTGGTCTCTCCAATCTAAAACTGCCATTGATGCTGCCATGCAGACATAAAAACTCTCCTCACCACCATGAAGAAACAACAGCAACTTCCCATCACAAATGTTCCTCAAGCCCACCAAGAAAGCCTTGCATGAAGATATATCCCCCAAAACACCTGATGAAGAGGTGTCACCTGAAGAGCTTTAAATCTTCTTTGCTGTGAAGTCATTACCTTCATTATTTTCATCATCATCGTCTTAAATCAATATCATTCTTTATTGGTGAGTAACCATACATTTTACTTGTTTTTATTAAATTATTATTAAATATCATATATATATTTACATTATATTTTGACATTTATAGGCATTTTTATGGACGAAGTCCAATCTTCGCAGTTTTTCACTATTCGTGGATGCTCTAGAAACATAACCCCTGTGAATACCAAGTGACTACTGTATACACGCACACATAATGAAAAATGTATTATGTCAGAAAGAAGTTGGTGGACGTAGAAGGAATGAGTTATAAAAAACTGTATAAAGATATCGCAGAGAAAAGTATTAGAAGAGCTCAGAAATTTGCACATTGTAAATAAATATTTGTATGTAGAGGTACCAAATTCATAATTTATTTTCCAAAACAAGCATGTGGAAGTTGTTTAGATAGCTCCTTCCTACAGCAAAATATTCTTCTGTAGATGGTAGAGGAACTTTTTCTAACTAGGTAGGTTGAGACATAGAATGTGTCTCACATAGAGATGCAACATCTGGTCCTATGATCAAAGGCAATCCTGCTGTGACCAGCCATCTTTTTTTCCAGGCACAGTGTATCTAGAACAATATTATTAATCTGTTCTACCCATTTTTAAGTTAGCAGAATGTGATTTGAGGAAAGTCTAAGTATTTTAACGTCTCATACTTGCTTCTTTATTCAAATACTACAATTGAACCTGTATATTGCACAAATGTAATTCTTTTTTTCCCCAAATAAATTGCACTTCATTTTCAAGATTCCAATGAAGCTGTAGGATGTTATTCAGGCACTCAACTATAAGTCCACTACATCTTATAGCAGAAACAGCTGTAAGCTAATGAAGTTCATAACATAACCATTGTTTTTTTTCTGTCATCTTTTTTTCTTATTACTACTCTATACTCGTGGAGGCGCAATGGCCCAGTGTAAAGGGCAGCAGATTCACGGTTGTAGGATCGCGGTTTCAATACCCAGACCAGGTATTGTGAATGTTTATTGAGCAAAAACACCTAAAGCTCCATGAAGCTCTAGCTACAACTTTCTCTCACTCTTTCTCCTGTTGGCCTGCTCGCTTAGCCAGCAGGGTGGCGTCATTTGAAGGCTAAAACAATGCGAAGCGCATTGTGACCAGCGATGTCTAGCAACATCTGATAGCCTGGTCGGTCATGGTGATCATGGTAACTACTCTATACTCATCAAACACTTTGCTCTGAAAGGTATATGTAATAAATATTAGCAATAGAAGTAGTATTAACACTGAATGACAATCTTTATAACCTACATAATGTAGATGTATAGTTAGAATGTCATATTACTGTGATATTCGACTTGAGAGATTGTCTCATATAGATATAAAGAGCTAAGACATACAGGTATACAGGTATATCATTAGCAGATGGTGTTCTCACATTACACCCTTGTTAAGTAAGATATAAAGATTGCCAATCAGAATAATACTGCTTCTATTGTTAATATTAATTTTTTGAAGAGACTACCAGCTATTTGTGACATCAGTGACTGAACAGTCATCGTTTTTCTATATATCATTGGCAGTGGGATTTGGCTGGCATGCAGATTTTTGCGTTGAGTTGTTGATTTGGTTGGACAATAGCGTTGTTGTTGTGAGCAGTGGGTTATTGTACCTTGAATTTTTGAAACTGTTATATTGTTGGAATTTTGTAAATTACTGTTGAATTTCTTTCTTTCTTCCCCATTTTTGGGTGAAGATATGGAAGCTGGCAGTTACACTGCTGTAGTAGGCAAAAGCCTGTCAGCCAACATACTGCAACTGAAAGAAGTGAAGTTAGAAGACAAAAATTTTAAAAAGTTTAATGGACTGTTTGAGAAGAAGGGGAATTGCCTCCAGTTAACGCCACCTGTCGATGCTTTACAAAAAGTCGTGAAGAATCGTGCATTGAACGTTGAAACTAAACGTGTGGAAGTAGCAGAGATTGAAGCCATTGAAAGAAATACAGCACAGTGGAAGTGCGCTTTGTGAACAAAGAAGAAGCAAAAATGTACTCCATTGTGCCTTTGAGAACAGCCAAGTGGATGACACTTAATAATGGTGATAATTTACAATATGAATGTGGAAACTGAGAAAAAGATTGCAAAGGTGAGGAATTTAATAAGAGTAAGAATGGATGAAGAGGTGTTTGGTCATGAGGAAAGAGCAGTACTGTTGGAGAGAGAGCGAGTCAAGAAATTGACAGAATTGTTTGGAACAAGAATAAGGAAAACTGGACTGTACTTTCAGTATGGCACTACCGAATGGTATCAAGTTTGATGACTTGACGAATTACATGCGAGATATGTAAAATCGTAAAAAGACTGATGAAATTATGATTTATTAGAACAGTAAAATGGAACTGTTTGCTTTGGGGAGCTCGTAAGCCATTGCATTTTTTCATTCATTAATTCATTACATTCACAAGTCATACGCTTCATTTTATGTACCCCACGTTTTGTGTTGTCTGTCCTCATGGTGTCCTCTATTTGTTCAGGCTTTATGCCAATAATAAAATATGCAGTGAGTGGATGCCTGCTACAGATGAAGCATATGTTCTAGCAGTTGTACCACCCATGCTAGACAATTCTTGTCTACTAACAATATGCCAATGATTCTTAGCACTTTACAACTATATGAGAGGGTCACTCAAGGTGAATATTGCAGTAATACAGCATTCTAACAATACCCTATCCACATTAAGTAGAATATAAAGCTTGCCATATATATGTATGTATGTATATACGACATGGTCCCTCGCTCGCTTATGTGGTGGTCGATGCAGAAGCCAAGGATAGATAAGTGGTTGGTGAGAGCTGTACAACCAATGTACAAGTATGCTGTCAGTAAGGTGAAAGTCAGTAAACAGTATAGCAATGAATTCAGTACACAAGTAGGAGTTCACAAAGGACTGGTTCACAGCCCCCTCTTGTTCATCATAATCCTCCAGGCCATAAGATAGGAATTTGAGACAGGTTGCCCTTGGGAGCTCTATGCTGAATCACTACCAGAACTAGAAGCAAGGTCTGGAATCAAAGGGCTTCAGAAGTAATTTAGCAAAGACCAAAGTAGGAAAACAGACAAATCACAAATCCCCCCAGGAAGATGGCCCTGTTCAATATGTAGAAAAGATATAGGTAAAAGTACATAAGGTGTACCCAGTGCAAGCTAAAGACACATAAGAGGTGCAGCACTCTCAGAGGAAGGTTAACAGAGAAAGAAGTCTTTATATGAGGTAGATGTGAAGGCACAATAAACACTAGGAATGCACAAAGAATAGACTTCAGATGGGTATTTAGAAGTAAATAGCTTCCGTTACCTAGGTGACCAAGTCAGCAGTAGAGGACACTCAGAGCATAGCTATTAGAAGAAGAACAGGCTGGGCAAAGTTCAGAGAGCTTCTACCTTTGTTGGTAACAAAGGGCCTCTCCCTCAAAGTGAAAGGCAGATTGCATGATGCTTGTGTGCAAACAGGCATACTACAAGGCAGTGAAACGGGCTGTGACAAAAGAGGACATGCGAAGGTTTGAAAGAAATGAAGCTAGTATGCTTCGCAGCATGTGCAATGTCAGTGTGCATTTACAACAGTGTATCTTGAGAGAAAAATTGGGTATAAGAAGCATCAGATGTAATGTGCAAGAGAGAAGATTGTTCTGATATGGTCATGTCATGCATATGAACGAGGACAACTGCATAAAGAACGGCCAATCTCTAACTCTAGAGGTAGATCCAGGAAGACATGTAATAAGGTGGTGAAATATCTTCAGATGTTGAGTCTCATGGAGGTGAATACAGGGTACCAAAATTTTTGGCAATTATGAAATCATTAGCATGGCTAGTGCCAGTAACACGTAAATGGCACCCAGTATACTCTGTGGAGTGACTGGTGTTACAAAGGGTATCCAGCTGTAGAAACCAAACCAAAACAGATTGGAGCCTGGTGCAGCTTTCCAGTTTACCAGTTCAAGTCAAACTGTCTAACCCATGCCAGCACAGAAAATAGACACTAAATTATGATAATACATATATTCTTTTTCTCTTTTACTTGTTTCATTCATTAGATTGGCCATGCTGAGGCACTGCCTTCAAGAATTTTTAGTTGAATATATCAACCCCAGTACTTACTTTTTTTTAAAGTTTGGTACTTATTCTATTGCTCTCTTTTGCCAAACCCCTAAGTTACAGAGATATAAACACACTAACACCAGTTGTCAAGTAGTGGTGGGAGACAAACACAGACACACACACATGACAGGCTTCTTTCAGTTTCAACCTACCAAATCCACTCACAAGGCTTTGGTTGACCCAAGTCTATAGAAGACAGTTGCCCACAGTGCCAAGCAGTGAGACTGAACCCGAACCATATGGTTGAGAAGCAAGTTTCTTACCACACAGCCATAATATATATATACATATATCACAATCTGAGGTTATCATCTAGCCATTAACTATCAGGCAATGTGCTGTATTAAATAATATTTCAGCAAATCCAGTTACATTCTCTGTATATCAGATTCCACATCCAGTTGAAACCTCCTTTTCTCATATTATCACCATTTCTTTTCAATGTTTAATCATTTACTACAGAGAATAAATCCTTTATCAATTGAATATTCTAAATACCTTTTCTTTCATAGAGATAACGTTTTTCTGCAATAAGGCAGAGATATAATTGAAAGACTGGAGGAAATACCCAGGAACATGCTCGGCATAAAAACTAAATGGCATGATCTTACAAAATACTTAATGCTGTGAAGCAAGAAACGTCAATTAAAATTACCCGTAATGATGAGATCAAATCATTAGCTAATTATGACCAAGAACTCTGACCAAAAAACACAGGGGAGGTAATTCTTCCTCACCTTTTAACTTCTGTATTTCATGCTGGCATGGGTTGGATGGGTTGACAAGGGTCTCTAATGTTTGCTTTGGCAAGGGTTTCTACAACTGGATGCCCTTTCTAACGCCAATCACTTTATAGAATGTACTAGGTGCTTTTTGTGTGCGTGTTTGTGACACCAGTACTAGAAATGTCACCAAGACCACTAAGCACGAGTTGATGAGTAGTATTGAGGGAGACTGCTTTGGGTCAGGTGTAGGAAGGTTAAAATAGGAAAGAGGAGCAGAAATAATCGTCGTGCTGTAGAAAATTTACGTCTGGTACGGAAAGAATGGTAGAAAAAATGGTGGAGTTGAAGTTCTAGAGTGTACTCTCAAGATACAAGGTGGATAGAAAATGATAGAGAATCGGGGATGGCTGGGTTGCTGGATGGGTTTGCGAGAGATTGAAAGGAGAGTGATACAGTAGTGATGGGAACAGAAGTGAAAGCGGTGAATCGTAAAAAGCATGGGCGAGGGTAAGTCTCAGTTTGGAGGAATGCAAGGAAACTAAAAGTGGGTCGTAGAAAAAGAAGCGATAGGTGATAATATATACGAAAAAAGATAATTAATCTAAAATTAAAATGTGGGTAATGCAGTAAGATTTTGATAGCGCAAGACCCAATTGACTTCATTTTGTTCTTAAAATGTATCTATCCATTTCACTAAAAGAATTGAAAGTTAAATCGATATTGGCGGTTTTGATCGACTCGCCACTTCGCCGGGTGATTTCTTCAGATAGCGTAGAAAGAAAGTCAATTTTGTAAAGAGATTATGAGTCCATTCATCTAGCTACTATACTCCTACTTATTGGCGATCTTTTTAATAAGAGATGGACGAAAATCAATATCACTGATTCTATCAAACTCCTAGATGATGAATGAGACATAGGCAAACTTTCATCCAATATTTTAATATAATTCAAAAGAATTATATTAAAATATTCGATGAAAGTTTATATCGAAGATTCATTTTTAAATTAAAATTTAACAAACATTGTGAATTTTGAAGAAGGAAAAGCAGCAAACTTTACCAATCAAGAAGTCATACATATATTTGGATTAAATAATGTGAAAGAAATACATACTCGCAAAGAATATACATACATACATATATGCATGCTATATATATATATATATATATATATATATAGGCATGCTACATGCACGAGTAACTTTAATTATTTACATGTAAAGGGCAGAGAAAAAAAACATACCTTTCTTCATGGCAACGATAGACCTTGATGATACTGTATCAGACGCAACAAGAACATAATCTTTTCCTTTAATTCCAATTAAATATTCCATTTTATCAAATAATGTTGAAGATATGAAAGATTATTATTTACACGCAGCTATGAACAAGCATAAAATGTTAACTTCCGTTTAAGACCGCAGCAAATGATGTTGCTTTCCTTTTAAATGTTTGTACTTTCTTTGATTTCTGCCGGTTAAAAAGTTAACTATTGGAAATATTCATATTTTTTCATCTTGTTTTACAATATAATTCTTTTCCTTTTTTTTTCTATAATTCTACAAATTAAAATATTGCAAGACTTGGACAAAACAGCAAACTAAAAAACAAAAATTGAAAACAACATGCAGAATTTTGTGATTTTTTTTTAAAACAAAATATTTTTCCTTTCAAAAGAAAGTATCTAGTTCGTCTCCAGGACAAAAAAAAAATAAGTGCTTTCTCATAATTTTTTAACTTTTAATCAGGAAATTAAATGACTGAATTCTTTGAAAAAAAAATTAAAAGACAAGAGAGCAAGATTTAGACTTTCTTTTCATTTATAATTTTAAAAAAGCGTTATCTTTTTCCCTCCCCATCTTCTGCACTTTCTTCCGGAATGAATGGACAAAAACTAAAACATAAATCTGAATTTTGCTTTAAATTTTTTATTCTTAATCATAAAAATAAATATATTCGATTTTTCGAAAGTGCGAAATAATATATTTATGATGTATAATTATATATGTTCCGACATTATTCGAGAATGACGATAAAAATTCCTTTCACCACCGACATCGTCATCATCACTGGCATCATACACATGAACTCCCACCACCACCACTACAGTCATTCAGCAGTATAACACGTGACTGATAGCATTCGAATCTACTCAACAGTCAGACAGAGACGTTACTAGAAGCTACCTTCCCACCATTTAGGTAAGACTTTTACCCTTTATTCCCTCCAATTCTATACAAATTCACCTCAGTTGCCTTTTATGTTTTCGCTTCATTTAGTAATCTACATTCATTAAAAAGTCTTGAATAAAAACATTTATGATATTTCTTCCTCTCTCTATGTAAATAATTTCTCCCCCCCCCCCCTCCAGATATGATTAATTAGATGACATTAATAACAGATAGATTATGAGAATTATCTGTTATCAGTTGTACTTTTGTATGTAAATCGTCAGTCTCGGAGATATCTTCTCCGTTTCAGGAATTACAGTGGATGCTGTCAAGACGTCATTACAATGTGACAGGATAACTGTTCTGAGAAACGTCTCTCTCATATTCCCTTGTTAATTTACGTTTGACTAAAAAAAAAAATCTAATAGATTATAAAGCGATCAACAATTATTAATTAACTGGAAATTTATTATTAATATGAATTAATCCATTTTTATTTTCATGTTGATAGTTTGTAAGCTATCTCAATTCAAAAAAAAAAAAAATTTCTAAATATATCTCTATTCAGATTCTAACGATTTTTTTTTTTTTTGTCTATCATTTGAACAAACCATTTCGTCCAACAAGAAACAAGTGGTTTGCTTCGATTTAAAGAGCTTTCAGTTGAAGATTGCGCAGTATTGTGTGTCTATCAGCTTTTTATTCGGTTGTAATAGTTTCATCGAATATTCCAGATGTATTGCGATATAATGACGTACATTATATGTATGTGTATCCCCTCTCGTTCTCTCTCTCTATATATATAAATATATAGTTATGTATCTGTGTAGTGTATACTTACATAAGTTTTCTGCCCTGCCAGAATATACGAAATTGTATTATATCGACATGAATATAGATATATATAAATTTGTTTTTACTGATGTATTTTTTGACAAGGCGACATTGCTAGACATTCTTCAAAATGTATTACGATCGTTTTGAATCAATGCCGGTATATTGCTTGTACTAATTCCTTAAACATCTCAGGGATGGTGAAAGTCATGGTCGACTCGGGCGAGATTTCAACATGAGAGAGTGAGATTAAGGCTTAGCTATTTTAAAAAGTATTTAGAAACGGTTTTCAGTAAAACTGCTTGGATGACCATCATGTTTTTTTGTGAAACTTAAGCGGATTTTTAATTGACAATTTTTTTAAATGCTCTGCAAGAAAGAATGTTGTATTGTGGCTAACGTGCTTTTAAGATCGTTCACGACTTAATGTGGATCGAAACAGGTTCGCCGCCTTGGTCAGTTTTGAGTCGTTACATGTAAAATCAGTATTAATATTTGTGATGCCTTAAAAGGTTAAAATGCTGAACTAATAACGTTAACGGATATTACTCAATTCTGAATTCAAATCTGTCTCGTGTCGAAGTACCAGTTCTATACACACAGAATTTGAGTTAACTAAATCCACTGCTCTACGAGGTTTAAATTGAAAAACTACATACGTGTATATATATATATATATTATATATATATATATATAAATAAATAAATGATTGCTAGCATGCTCTCTCTACATTAATTAAATCTGTATTGCTATCAACTAAAATGACACTAGTTTTCAGTTCTACCAATAACCAGTTATATACTTTTTAGTCACACAGGTGTATATAATGTGTAGTGTAAGCGCGCGCACACATCTATATATATAATATAGTTTGAGGTATGCATGTGTGCATGTATAGATTGTGTAGACATGTATATGTATAGGTGTATTTATATGTCTATCGTTTTATAGAAAGAAATGTGTTAAGAACGTATTTCTTTCATATCTTATGTCAGTTGCTTTGCTACTATCTCTCATCCGAATACTCTTCCGTTTTTTTTTTTTTTTTGCTCTTTTACATCGCATCGATTTTATTCTAATATTATTAAAAACGAAATTCCTTAACTCAAAATTTGAGAGATGCATTTTAAATACTTTTTTTTTTTCTTTTTACTCTTTCTCTCCACCTCTTTTCATCTATTTCTTTCTGGCGTAAGACGTTAATAGTTCGATAACATGTTATAATAGAGGAAGAATCGGATACTAAAATATAAAGATTATTACACTAGAAAGCTGACTCGAAGATGATCGAAACTACGTGGAAGTAAACGTATGCGGAACTTAATGTTCATGAGGTTTCTTGAAATTCCTAAAAGTATGGTTGGCAGTGATCACGCTTTTAAAAACCTTTCTGTGTCCATGTGTGACAAAGATTTTGAATTTAGCTTTTTTTTCTTTCCATATATATATATATGCCATTCATTTTTTTTCTTCGTAATCAAACTGCTATGATCTCATTTGGTTTTAAGGGTGTTTTTTTTATCTTCTATCAGCATTCTCGTGGTTGTTAGATCAACTGATAAAAAATATTACTTCTTTTCTCTCAATTAGTACTATACCAATGATTTCTGCTGTTCTTGCTTTACCATAGTTTCTATGTACAATAAACAATATATCTGACAGAATCTGGATTCTGTTAAAGTCTACTATAATAATGGTAATAATTCTTTCTAATTTTGGTACGATGCCAACAGTTTTAGAGGGAGTGCATTAGTCGATTACGTTGATCCCAGTACTTATTTTATTGACCCCGAGAGGATGAAAGGGATAGTTGACCACGGTATGTCACCTATTCGGGGTCAATGAAATAATAATGGTGGCGGTAGTGGCGATGAAAGAATAGAAACTGTATCACATCTCATGCACTATATATATATATATATATATATAATCTGGGTAATGACCTGATTGCGTGCTTTCCGAAAGTCGGCTACCAAATGCTGTCATAGAGAACTTCTTTCACTGGTATATACATAGGCGCAGGAGTGGCTGTGTGGTAAGTAGCTTGCTAACCAACCACATGGTTCCGGGTTCAGTCCTACTGCGTTGCATCTTGGGCAAGTGTCTTCTGCTATAGCCCCGGGCCGACCAATGCCTTGTGAGTGGATTTGGTAGACGGAAACTGAAAGAAGCCTGTCGTATATATGTATGTTTGTGTGTCTGTGTTTGTCCCCCTAGCATTGCTTGACAACCGATACTGGTGTGTTTATGTCCCCGTTACTTAGCGGTTCGGCAAAAGAGACCGATAGAATAAGTACTGGGCTTACAATGAATAAGTCCCGGGGTCGATTTGCTCGGCTAAAGGCGGTGCTCCGGCATGGCCGCAGTCAAATGACTGAAACAAGTAAAAGAGTATGTGAAGCTACCAACGAGACCTTTTAGGTATCTAGCAGTGCTCTGGACCCTACTCATCTGAAGACTCGCAGCTACACAGCTATTGTTGGATCATATTAATGCAATTATGTAATTCAGCAATTACCAGTTGACACTGCCGAAACAATTGTAGTGATTTGGAATAAAGCTTGTTTGTTCCATCTTCTCGTATTAAAATTCCTGTGTGTAGAGAAATGCAAGTATGATATCTAAAATGTACTTTGGGACTTTCTTGAAAGCATGTTTGAATATTTGTTGAAATTCAAACTAGATCAATATTGAAATAATTCCCAAGTTCTCGAGAGATAAAGAAAAAATATATTATCTATACGGATGTTTAGGACACCGAAATCTGTTCTAATTTTTTTTAAGTGGGACATCCTTTTCTCTGGTTTTTTCACACGCATAGCTATTCATTCTCTCTCTCTCCCTCTCTCTGGTTGGCTTATATCTTGCCTCTGGAAAGAGACATGCTTACTGATTTGTCTTTAGGATACGGGTAAATAAAAAATGCTTTTGAGAAACCATTTTAAATTCCGATAGCTACGAGTTTTGTAAAAACAGTCGTGTGTGTGAAAACAGACAGTAGCTTGTGTAAAAGGTGTGACAAAAGACTGATGCTATCAGACGAGTAGAACGGATCCGCTTTTGATTTTGGCTTTCAGCTGGTTTCAGTAACTGAAATATTCAGCCTCTTAATGCTCTATTTAAAAAAAAAAATTATGTTGGAAGAAAAGCATTAGTGAAATTGTGCTTAAAATTTAGTTGCTAATCCTAAACAGCCTAATAGCAATCCTATAAAGTTCAACATTGTAAACATTGAATTAATCTTCGGTTATGTAGAGTTTGTACTGTGAACTTTCTTATACAATAGTGATACTTTAATTTTTTAAAGTGCAATTTGAGTTTTATTTGGGGTTTGTCTTTATGTTTATAAAGTTTACTACTGATTTAAATTATTTGTAATTCAATGGTCAAACTTTCAGATTAACTGCTTTGTTAATCGGTGTTGTTGGTAATTTTAATTGTGCTTTGACTATTTTACTTCGCTCCTTCTTATGTGACAGTTATAAACATAGCATCAATAAATATAAAATAGACATCATACCATCATCCCATCCTTGTTTTGTATGAAAAAAATTTTTTTAAATATCATGTCTGAGCTCGTTATTGTATAGATTTATTTTCTGCATCAAATTGTATCTATCCTTTTTAACATTAAGATCTTGTTAAGTGACAAGCTGACAGGATCGTTAGCAAACTGGACAACATGCTTAGTGGCATTTCTTCCGGCTTTACATTCTGAGTTTAATATCTGCTAAGGTCGGTCTAATCGACTAGCTCCTTCCCCAGACTTTCTGGGCTTGTACCTATTGTAGAAATATTAAGATCTCATGCTCAGAGTTAAGGTTGGTGCAGAGAGATGCTGAAGAAAATTTAGGAGACTGGAATTAGAATTTTTCCTTTTTATCATACGATTTTGTTAAAAAAAAATAGAAAATATTCTTACAATAAGTATAGAAATTACTGGTAACTTTAAATATATCAAATATTTGTATTTTCTTGTTTTGGATTAGAATTTTTCTGTTGGTAACTACCTACATAGTTAATATGAGGTAAAAATAGCCCAATTGTTTTATTGATTTTGTTAAATCAATAAGTATGTTCTTAAATAGATCAAGTAATTTACCACTAACAGGTGTAATTTTCCAAATTGTTAATCTATGCGCTTGTGAGCCATTTACTCATGCATTTGGCCTGTTGCATTAGTTTTAACTTCTCAACAGCTCCTATTTCTTAATATTTCTTCTCCCAATCAGGCACACACACACACATCAAAATAAATGCAGTTATTTATTTTGATGTCAAGGGGGTACAATGGCCACGATCCTTCATAGGACATCTGTGACTCATGGGTATGAGGAGGGACATCTTCTCAGACAAGAGACCAGGCCTAATTGTAGAAATGGATTCTACTAAAGGCACCCAGGATGTCAGTGTTGAACCAAGCAGCAGATTGCTTACTACCCTCGTAGGCAGCAACAGGTTTGAACTCGGGACTGCGTCCCGAGTTGTAAAGAGTCAGTGAAAATACCACAAGGCATTTGATCTGGCATTGTTACTGTTCTGTCAGTTCGTCGTGCAGGATTGGTACTTTTTTTATCAAAACTTATAGATAAAAGGCAAAGTCGACTTAGCAGAATTTGAACTCAGAATGCCAAGTGTCAGAACAAATATCTTGGTACATTCTATCCAGTGCTCTTACAATCCTGCTAGTTTACTATTTGGTACTGGAGATGTGAAACACCTGCAACTGATTGTGTAAATGTTTAAAGTTACATTTTTGTCCACTTGTGCAGAATTCTCTCCCCCCCCCCCTCCAAACCATCCCCAGTGACGATGAAGACCAGTTACTTTTTTTTTTTTTACAATATAGTGTCAGTTACTCTTTTACTTGTTTCAGTCATTTAACTGTGGCCATGCTGGAGCACCGCCTTTAGTCGAGCAAATCAACCCCAGGACTTATTCTTTGGAAACCTAGTGCTTATTCTATCGGTCTCTTTTTGCCAAACTACTGTTACAGGGACGTAAACACACCATCGGTTGTCAAGCGATGTTGGGGGACAAACAGACACACTTGCGTATATATGCATATATACGACGGGCTTCTTTCAGTTTCCGTCTACCAAATCCACTCAAGGCTATAGTAGAAGACACTTGCCTGAGGTGCCACGCAATGGGAATGAACCCAGAACCATGTGGCTAGTAAGCAAGCTACTTAGCACACAGCCTCTCTTGCACCCAGTTGAATTTTTTTAGCAAATACACAATGTAGATAGGATTTTTTTTTTCTTCCAAAAAGTTGATTGTCGTATCATTTATATAACCTTTTAACGAAGTTTATGTACTGATGTAACCAAGGAGCCGTCTCCCCCTCTCCCATATCACTTTCTGTAGCTATGTCAAAACTCATATAGGCTCTAATAACAATTACATCTTACCTCTGCTTTAATTCAAGCACCACATGAAACAGAAAGTAGGGGATAGAGAGTGTCTCTCATTGGCAGACAAATTTAGAATGTAACACATGCTCATTTGACCTGCTCAGAATTACAGATAAATCTCACAAATCATATTCTATCAACTTAAAGATTATACTGAAACAATGTAGTTCTTGATACACAGAACAACAGGATTACCACAATTGGAACTATACAACAGCTCAGTTTACTAGAAATCATTCTTATTTCTGCTTTCTATTTTGCTGGCATAGATTGGATGGTTAGACAGGATGCAGGGGTTAGGAAGATCATGACTTGCTCTAGTGTCTCAATTTTAGTATGCTTTCTAAAGCTGGATGCTTTTTGTTATGCCAACCACCTTACAGAGTGAACTGGGTACTTTTCTCATGATATCAGCTCTATTTATGTCATGTTGTAACTCACAAGACTAAAAAAAAAAAAAGCCCCACTCGTGCCTGAGAGAGAGAGAAAATAGTTGTCACTTTATGCAAGGTGTTGAGAGGTTGATGTATGACAAGTTTGACAAGTAGACAAGTTTGTTGAGGAGAGTCAGAGATATTTTGCTTTTGATATTAGTGAATGGGGCAGCTGAAGTGGTGCAACCAAGAGAGGTGGCCTCTAATATAAACTTCCATGCTTAGAACTTTTCCATAGTGAGGTCCAGGTTCAGTTCTACTTTGAGGAACTATGGGCAAATGTCTTCTACAATAAGCCCAGGTCAACCAAAGCCTTGTGAATAGATTTGGTAAACAGAAACCAAAAGAAGTCCATTGTGTATCATCATCATCGTTTAACGTCTGCTTTCCATGCTAGCATGGGTTGGACGGTTCAACTGGGGTCTGGAAAGCCCGAAGGCTGCACCAGGCCAGTCAGATCTGGCAGTGTTTCTACAGCTGGATGCCCTTCCTAACGCCAACCACTCCGTGAGTGTGTGTGTTTATATATATATATATATATATATATATATATTATATATATATATATATATATATATATACATATGTATGTTACTGTCTCCTTGCCATGACATTACCCTTTGGTTGTAAATGAGTGACACAATTATGCAAGTGATATCCTTCATTTATAATCTTCCATGAAAACGTGCCTGGTCATGGGGAAGTATTTCTTTACTTGGAAATAAGTGAGATTTGATGACAGAAAATCTGTCTCAACAAATTGTATCTGACCCATACAAACATAGAAAAGTGGACATTAAAACAATCTGTTTTTTGATATTGAATGTTTCCTGCTTTTGTAACTTGAATATTTTTTAACTAGTGTACCCATACAGTAAATAATGGAGTCAGATGTGAGATATATTAATCTTAATAAAATGTATTGAATGTAATAAAATTTTACTATTAAAGGTTATTGCATAAATAATAGGTATTTGTTGTCTATTGATTTCTTACTACTTGTCAATATTTTTCTATATAAAAGATATATATTCATGGTTACACACTGTACATATACACAGTGTGTGTGTTTTCTATAGCTGGATGATCCTTGTTAAGCATATATATTATGTTTCATTGGTAAGAAAGTTCTTGGACAAGTCATTGAAACCAATCCAATGCAAACTGCACTTCAACTTACGGTTCAGTTTGGTGTCTCCCATGTTACGATCATCAACCACCTGCATTGTCTCAGCAAGGTCAGCAAGCTTGGAAAATGGGTACCACATGAATTGACTGAAGCGAACAAACAAGCACATGTCACTGCATGTCAAGGTCTGCTCTAGTGAGGCCAAAAGTTCTATTGGTTGGAGTCAGTAATCACTATGGGTGAAATGTGGGTACTGTCCTCCGTGAGACGCAGACGATCTTATTGCAGCAATTGTCAACAGCTAATACCTTCACCAAAGGACTGCTTTTGCAAAAGAAAGTTATGATCTCCGTTTGGTGCGATTGCCATGGTGTAATCATGTTGGATCTTCTTCCACACAATACCACCATTGACAAGGATGTCTACTGCGAACAAATCGACCGTCTAAAGATCGCGCTGGCTAAAAAACGCTCAAATTTGTAGAAGATAGTTTACCACCAAGACAACATGCCAGCACATCATGCAAAGAAGGTGTCAGAGAAGCTGAAGGAGGTGGGCTGGGAGATTATGGTGCACTCACTGTATTCTCCTGCCCTTGCCCCTTCTGACTACCACTTATTCTCTGCCTTGCAACATGCGATTGGCAATACAGTTTGAAAACAAAGATGTGAAATTGTTCCTTTACAACTTTATTGATTCAAAGCCACGCGATTTCTTAATGAAAGGATTCAAAACTTTACCTGAAAGATGGCAAAAGGTGATTGATAACGATGGTGATTACCTTTTGAATTGATTGTTCTTTGTTGTGTTTTTTTTTAATTGTTAATAAAGTGATATGTTAAAAGTGTCCAAGAACTTTCTTACCAAACTGATACATACACACACACACGTGGTATTAGTTTTAACATCTGCTTTTTCATGTTTGCATGAACAAGATAAAATTTGTGGAGGCAAATTTTTTTTAGTCAGATGCCTTTCCTGTTTCCAAGCAAGATTTCACTGAAGATTGAAATTGAAAAAATCATTTGTATGATAGTGGCACTCATTTACAACTCTTGTATATTGTCAAGAAAGTAGACACAGAAATATACAATGGGTTTCTATCAGTTTCCATCTACCAAATCCACTCACAAGGTTTTGGTCAGCTTGGAAATGTAGAAGACACTTGCTCAAAGTAACTTGCAGTCAGATTGAACCCCAATCCACATGGTTGGGAAGCAGGCTTCTCAGCAAGATAGTTCTGTCTGCAAGAACAACAACACACACACACATGGGGTGGTGTATTCAGTGCCTGATGAAAAGAATACATCTTAATCAAAAATTTCCTCTTAGTTGCTTTTACCCACACACACAGTGTATGCTTGCGCTTTGAAGGTTACAACTAAACATAAGTACAATATATATATATGTATGTATGTGTGTATATATAGACACACACATACACAGGTTGTTCACACATTACTCACTCAAAGCAGGTCAGGATTGCATATGATGATGATACCAATTATGGTTTCAACACAGATGGTGGCATTCCCAATGGAATCAAAAGTATTATTTTTTTAGAAATCTTTTAAACACACAGTTATAATGTTATTTGTAATATCAATAAAAAAAAAATACTCATATAAAACATTGTAACACAGGGATGGCTGTGATGGTAAATTTGCTTTGTAACCATATGGTTTGTGTTTCAACCACTTTGTGCAGTGCCTCGGACAGGTAATTATCTTCTAGTGTAGTGCCCATTTAACCAATGCCTTCTGAGCAGAATGACACAAACTATTGGTTATCACCATGTTCTCTGCTTCCCATGCTAGCATGGGTTAGACAGCTCATCAGGTTCCAACAGATTGAAGGACCACATCTTGCTTCTGTGTCTTTGTTTTGGTTTGGTACCTACAATTGGGTGCCCTCTTAGCACCAGCTACTTTACAAAGTGTAGTGGGTATGAGTGTGCATATCCACTAATGTTGACATTCCACAGTTATGCTTGTCACCATCTAAACAGAATGATGTTTTGTATTTCTTGACTTTACCCACTGATCCCTGCAACTTGGAAAACAGATTATGGTGGTAACAGAAAGGGCATTCAGCTGTAAAATGTTGCTTCATCCTCCATCCAATACATTGCTAGCTTGGAAATACATGTTAAATAAAAACAAAATTTCACAGGATGAGGTGTCTGTCTTTATTTACTTTTCTCAAGGATTACTGCCACCATCTTTGTTATTGTTTAGCTGTAGGTTAGCCCTGATTGCCATTCCATGATCAAATGCATTCCATCCTTTTCCTAGGTGCCTACTCAAGACCACATGAATTTTTTTTTTTTTTCCAAGGTGCTAGGTTGTGATTTGAGGGAGATTTGTCTGCTACTTCTTGCAATTTCAGTGAACATAGAGGTTCTTCCATTGACTTGTGTAAAACAACTTGGAATTTATGGTGTTTAATTTTTCATATCCCTTAATATAAACCCAGGTCTGAAGTCAGCTGACAGAACTGTTAGCAAGCCAGGCAAAATGCTTAAGCTACATTTCATCTGTCTTTATGTTATTCAAATTCTGCCATTGTTGCCTTTACCTTTTGTCCTTTTGAGGTTGATAAAATAAGTACCAGTTGAACACTGGGGTCAATGTAATTGACCTAACCCATCGCTTTAAATTGATTGCTGACTTTGTGCCAAAATTTGAAATCAGTATTAATGAAATGTAAGTGGATTATATGTTTTTATGATACTCTCTTTTGAAAATGATTTCATATCAAAGAAAATTAATGCCATCTATTTTATTTGCAGGCGTGCCATCATAATGGCTGTGAATGTTTTCAGCACAAATGCTACAGTAGGAGACCTCAGTAGACATGATATACTTGCTTGGTTGAATTCAAGCTTGGATTTAAATTACACAAAAATTGAAGAATTGTGTACAGGTATTTTTCTTTTTACATTAACCCTTCAGCATTTAACCCTTTCGTTACTATATTTCTGACCAAAATACACCCCTTATGTGTTTCAATTAACTTCTAACATAATCATAAATTTAGTCTGGTTTCATTAAACAACTATAACTTTTTTATTTATCAATATATTAACGTGAATTTTGGAAGATAATTTAATGAAATGTTCTCAACCAATTCTATACCATAATTTTTGTCACAAAGTGACTCTAATTGCAGGTAAATACAGGTAAATTCTATAAAATTATTAAAATTTTGTTCAAACATCGCTATAGAAAATGGGTTATTAGCTAATATTCAATTGGGTATACAACAAAATTTTACGATAGAATTTGTTATTCTGGGTAACTTTCTGATACCCATAATAATATTTATGGCAAAATAGTCTTAATTTCATTTAAGGTTATGGGAAACAACTAACTATGCTTTCTTTCGTTTTGTTTACATTTAGCGTAATGGTTCGTTTCCGCCATAATGATTTAAAATAGGCTCATTCGAAAAAGTAAAAAGAAATAGTCTAAGGCTTTACTCTTCTGGGAAAGTCTGTGGCTTGGTCCAGTTTCTTCAGAAAAATCACCGAAAGAAACAGTTTTTAAATTTTCACTCCATTCAGGTGCCAATTCATTTTCTTTATCGCTGTTGGAGCTCTCGGATTCACTGTTTTCACTTTCGGAAAATGAAACATCAGATTCATTATCAAATACCACATGCTTTTTTTTTTTCAGTCATAGAGTTAGATTTATGAAGGTCTTCAGTAGAAGATTCTTCGAATTCTGACTCGCTGCTTGATATAATGAAATTCGTATCCATTTTTTGTCAGAATTACAAATTTTGAAAACACAATAGGAACAAATTTCGGAAAAAAATCTCCCAAAATTCACGGAATTAAAATTACACTTCGATTTTTGTACAAAACTGTAGTTGAACTCTTTACGAAGTATAATACTTATTTTCACGAATGTATAAAGAGATTTGCTCTGATATTCTCATTTAAATATGAATAGGTAAATTTGGGCGGTTTGGTCACATTAACCAAAATTTTTTTCGGGCGGTTTGGTAACGAAAGGGTTAAACCGGCCATATCTGGCCCAGATCCATGCCCAACTGAACAATGATTATTCTTAAAATAATCACATCATTGAAATCTTAAAGCTATAATGCATGATTATCTAGATGATAGCGAAAGCAAATCCTTACATATGCATTCAAGTAAGGGCACATTACTTTGCAAATTTAATTTCATTATCAATGCTACCATTGTGTCATAAAAAGATTAAGTCCAAAGAAAATGGACTTAATTCATATTGTACAAGTTCTGGATTGAACAATCATCTAACTGCAAGCTCATGTGATATGTATCTAAACCTTTGTCATTATGGAAGAACTATTCAGTTATGTGGTGAAAATTTTGCTTCCCAACCAAATGGTTCCAGATTCTGTCCAACTTTGTGGCTCCTTGGACTGACCAAAATGTTGTACATGGATTTGGTAGGTGGAAAGTGGAAGGAGTCCGTCATGTGTGAGTGTGAGGGAGAGTTTGTGTTTTGCTCCTCCCACCACCACTTGACAACTAGTGCTGGTTAGTTTTACAACCCTATAACTTCACAGTCCAGCAAAAGGGACTAAGTACTGGGTGGGGTGAGGAGGGTTTGATTTGTTCAACTGTAACCCCCTTCAAGGCAGTGCCATAGCATGGCCATAGTCCAGTGACTGAAACAAGTAAAAAGGAAAAAATTGCTGCTGCAGCTGTTTTAACCCTCGGTCATGTTTGAGAAAACCTATGATCATAAATATTCAGTTTTGAGCATATAGTACTTGGCAACTTGCAGAAGTTTTAACTGTTATTTCTAGTTGTTTGAGTAACCTTTCTGAGATTTCCTTATTGGCTCAATTATTGATTTATCAATATAGTTTCTAAAATCTGACTGGCTGGAATAGACTTTTTTTTTTTTGTATTTGGTACAAAGGGTGGTGGTGGTTGGCTGCAATCCCCTGCTTTCCAAGCATCTTCGGAGGCAGTTGAAAGGGAGTGTTTAAGCTAATTGCTGTACTCTCCAGCAACCATTATTTGTTCATATTTTGTGCAAATTAGTCTGCTCTCATGCATGGTTGTGTGGTTATGTTCAGCTTATGACCACATGGTTCTCAGTTCAATCACACAGAGATAGTGACATACTATTCCCTCAGTTTAACCTACACTTTCAGAGTTAGGTTTGTAGAGGAAAACTGCACAGAAGCCTACATATGTATGTTTATACTTACCATTTTTACATTCATTTTCCATGTTTGCATGGGTTGAACAGATCTTTTCCAACACAGTGACATACCATTTGTTGTGTTCCATCGTCAAGTTAAACGTCCTGATATAGCTTTCATTACTTCTGCTCATATCTTCCTTGGTCTTATACACAGAACAGTCAGTGCAGTTTAGATTGGAGGCTCAACATTTAACTTTTTCCCCAGTTAGATCTGGTGTCAGTCAGGGTTGTGTCTTGGCTCCCACTCTGTTCAATGCCTGCGTGGATTGGATATTTTGCTGAATGGTGGTTCGATCAAGTTGTGCACTCATTGGTGAAACTAGAATTACAAGCCTAGATTTTGCTGAGTCTCTGGATGTCTTATAGAGCTTTCTCCTTTCACTAAGTAAGAAAGCGAGACCACTTGACCTTAAAGTCTCTTGGGTCACGACAAAGATCCATTCTTTCGTTGTCTTCCTGGAAGACTCTACCTTATCTGTTTCTATTGGGGTGAGAATGTCAAAATTGTTGACCACTTCTCATTTCACCAGAAGATTCATAGCAGCATTAGCTGAAAGTCTAAAGTCCAGAAAAGACAAGAATGAGTTGGTGCAGTTGTGGACTCATTGGACAAGGATGTTTGGTGCTACCAATATCTGTGCAGGAGGACAAATGTTTGCCACTCAGAGACTGGGATGTGTCCTATTGCTTGTATGATTCAAGAATTCCAGCTCAGAATGTTTGTCCAAGTTAGATCCTGCTCACCGTCTTCTCTTCACTGAAGATCTGGCTAGGTTGGCGGCTCATGTTGGTCAACCATATGCCACATAATCACAGCAGAGGAGGAGGTGTCTGGCTGAGATAGGGACTAACTGGGACTCTGCTTGACAAGTTGCCTATGTGAACCTGGGAGTATATTGACAAATGGTGAATGAAGCAATGCACTGCAATGGTGCATACCCTCTCATCTGACCAATTCTGTACTTCATTACTTTACATGCCTGTACTAATGCAGACTTCTTTCTTGCACACTACACCTGACTTGTACCTAATTTATCTCTCGGATTATTTGTACCATGCCATTCATGCACACTAGCATTACAGATCCAGTGAAGCTTACTTTCTCAGCTAAACCCTAAACTACATAGTTTAGGAGCAAACTTCTTAACCACATAGCCATGACTGCATATATATTAGTTTTAAATTTTGGCACAAGGCCATCAATTTTGGGAGCAGACGTAAGTCGATTACATGAACCCCAGTGTGCAACTGGTATAGTTTATTCACTCTGTAAGGATAAAAGGCACAGTCGACCTTAGAGGAATTTGAACTTGGAATGTAAAGACAGATGGTATGCTGTTAAGCATTTTGGCTGGTGTGCTAATGATTCTACCAGCTCATGTTAATGTGTATTTTAAATCTTACTTGACATTTTGTCAACTTGTATTTCTACTCAGTGGAAAATCATGTTAATTTGTGCACCACAGGGTTCCATTCTTGATCCACATGCTTACATATATATTTCTACATCAGAGTGCTTTATTTAATATATACACATTAAAACCCAAGACTTCATACAACAGAGAGGAGTCCTCTAAAGACACATGATAAGATGGTTGAACGATAATGGACTATCAGGATTTTCATACCAGCTAAACTTCACTCACAAAGCTTTGGTCAGTCCAAGGCTATAGTAGCAAACGATCCCAAGTATCATACTGTGGTATCATAATTGTTGCTTGCAATGCAAACATTTTAATCATGTAGCCATATCTGTCCACAAATTGGACATGCTTTTTCAAAAAACAAAGTGGTTGCCCAATGATATTATAGACAGTTGACCATGTTTTGGGCTGGATGAAGATCACTTTTACATTGAAAAATACTAAAAGCAGATGTTTTAAATAGGTTGTCTTTTATTGAGCAAAGAGATGAGTGCAATAATATTGATGGACAATATTTTTTTAACTTATTCCTTTCTCTTAAGGCCTTTTTTTCCCCTTCTATTTTTACAGGTGCAGCCTATGCACAGTTCATGGATATTTTATTTCCAGGTAAGTTTTATGTATGCATGTTTATTCATTTTAACATTGTTCTCTGTAGCATGACAGGGAATTAAGGTAGGGTTTTATGGCCAGATGTTTTCCTTGTTGCCTACTTTTACTTGTTCTTGTATAATTCAAATAATGGGATATCAGGGCAATTATATTCTAGCCTAATAACTCAGTTGGCCCAATCAAATTAAAAAGATATATCAAAAGCCAAACAGTTTACATATCCATGGAAATGCATGACATGTCTCACTCTGCTTTCTTTAGAATTTTGTGAACTCTGAACACAATGGTCTATCCCTTCCTTGAAAGAACACTTGACAATCCTATTATGATACATTACAAAGTGTAATGTGTACTATATTTTCTGTTACAGTAGTTTTTGTTCTGTGTTAACTACTTTAAAGGAACTGCTAAAGCTGATGACCCAATTAACCAAGACTTAATATGCATACTTATGTGATGGCTGGTGTTTAGCTTGATGAATAACTCACATGTCACAAGATGTTTTTCATGAGATTGGCAGCTGTATAAAAGATTTAAGCAATGTGATACTAGCTGAGTGTTTCATCTATAGTTTAATAATGTAGTTGGAGTTAAAGTTTGTCTCTAAACAACTTTCAATTAGTCTTACAGGAAAAGGTATTTGTTGTAGCAACTCATGTTTGTTCTGCTTATTTCTTGTTTAATCAAAATATACCATTTCTTTCATGGCATTAAAAAGTGGCTGGTATTAAGCCATAGAATTCTCACATTGTAAATTAATCTGTGTGATTGGCTACTGCTAAGGTGGGCACTATTTTGAATTGATAGCTCTTTGCATTTTTTGTTTAACTCAGCACAGTAAATTGAGGTAAATTGTCAATTTAACTTCACTATGTATATTTTTGTGGTGTTTTTTATTGGAAACTTCAACAAGAAAAATGTAACTGCCTTTTCCAAAGACCCTGCTACTTCCAGGACATTTTTTCAACAAGAGTTAGAGATTTGAATTTATCAGTACTCATATAAATAAGTTATCAGTTTCTAATTTAGTATTCTACAATTTTTTTATTTACAGGCAGTATTCCATTGAAAAAAATTAAATTCAGTACTCGATTAGAACATGAATATATACAGAATTTCAAACTTCTTCAGTCCAGTTTTTGCAAGCTTAATGTTGAACAGGTGCGTATCAGTTTCATTCATTAATGTTTATAATGTGTGTGTGTGTGCACACTAATTATTGATTGATTCCAGGTCAGTCATCAGTGAACAGACTTAGATCGCCTTGTTCCATTTATGACCATCCTGTCTTTTATTCAGGCATAGTGTATTTAAAACTACTTTATCCAATGTAGCCTTCCTTTCTAAGATGACAGTGATCTGAAAGGGATTTGGCTACACTTTCTAACAAAAAGAGCTGTTCTGTAGAAGTACTAGTTAAGTATTGCTCACATTGTGTCAAAATTTAAAACATTATTGTTGTTGTGTTGAATTAATGAACTAAAGAGGGTTGTAGACCCTGCAAAATCTGACAAAAGAACTGATGTGGAGTAGAGGAGCTCTTTTAGTCCAGCTGCACCTAGTTTATGCAATGATGTGGTCGGTGATAGTTAAGGTCATTCAACTGTAAAAGCTTTACAGAAAAAGGACATACACAGGAATGAAGTTAGTAGGTAATTGTGATAACAATGCTCCATATTAAATACTTCAACTAATTTAAAAGACATATGCCGGTGGCACGTAAAAAGCACCATCCGATTGTGGCCGTCTGCCAGCCTCGTCTGGCACCTGTGCTGGTGGCACGTAAAAAGCACCCACTACACTCTCGGAGTGGTTGGCGTTAGGAAGGGCATCCAGCTGTAGAAACACTGCCAGATCAGACCGGGCCTGGTGCAGCCTTCTGGCTTCCCAGACCCCAGTTGAACCGTCCAACCCATGCTAGCACGGAAAACGGACGTTAAATGATGATGATGCTGGCTTGGTACTAGATGTAAGAGACTAGACTATTGTATAGATTAGTATCATTTAGCATCACATTTCCTCTTATCTAATGCTTTCCTTTTTTGCTTTTTTAAAACCCATCAATAATCATTACTGCTGTTATTACATCCATTTTCCGTACTGTCTATATTGGACAAGTTGTCTTCACCTCCATCCTTATTTAAGTTTGAGACTTCCTTGCTTTCAAAAAATTACATCTTTGATATGATTCCTCTGACTAAAGCCTTTCCTAAGACTAACTGCTTTAGAATGTAATGTATGCATTTTATTTTTCACTACTGAAGAGATTCTCATGTCTTTGAACATGTTAATATGACTTCTTGACTCTAAATTTTCTCCGCTTGTTTGTAGAGTACACTTATTAGAGTGTACTAGATACATTTTTGGGGGGTGGGGGGACACCTACCTTGTGGTGTCTCTTCATTTAAAGCAACAGAGCCAAGAAGGTAGATAGATGGAGAATGGTGAGAGTAGAACCCACTTGAGTGGGTGAACAAAGCAATGGAAGGAACAACAATGGTACTTTGGGTGTGTGATAGAGAGATGAGAGGGTATCAAAGAGATATTGGAGTAACAGATGGAGGTTTAACAGGGATATAGTAGACAGCTACCCTTAGTATCACTGTCCAGTCGTCATCACTACCTCGTTTTAACTTTCATTACAGCATGCTTCCACAGGTGGATTTTCTTCAGCACAATGCAAGATTTTCACCTCTTCATCTTGTTATCAGATGTTAGTTGATAATAGCCATATTGAAGGCTTGGTGTTGTTTAGGAATATCTAATATCAGATATTGTCAAATCTACACCAATGTAACAGACCTTTGATTTGAGATGTGATAGAAGAAATGTTTTTTTTTTAGAGTTATAGATGCAGGCATGGGTTGTGTGGTTGAGAAGCTTACCATCCAACCATGTGGTCTTAGGTTCAGTCTCACTGCACGGCATTTGGGGCGAGTGCCTTCTACTATAACTTTGGACAAACCAAAACTTTGAGTGTAAATTTGATAGATGGAAACTGAAAGAAGCCCACTGTGTTTGTGTACCGTGTCTTGCCGTCATATGCTGATAGTAAATGAGTATCACCAGTATGCAAAGGGTGGTGTTTGTTTCTTGTCATCCTTGATGAAATATTAACTTGCTTGGAAACAGGTCTGAGTTGGCAACAGAAGTGACTTCACGATAGAAAATCTGCTTCAACAAATTCCATCTGACCCATGCAACTATAGAAAAGTTTAGATTAAAAGATATTGAAAATATGTTAAATCCTAAAGGATTCCTTGAAGCATTTTCTGTTTAGCATTACATTTAAATTGACATTTCAGTATAAGGAATAAAATTTTAAGCAATTGTTCTTCACAAAGGTTGTTCCTGTAGAGAGGCTTGTGAAAGGAAGATTCCAAGATAACTTTGAATTCGTCCAATGGTTCAAAAAGTTTTTTGATGCTAACTATGATGGACGCGAATATGATGCTAACTCTGCCCGTAAATTAGCTGGAATTGCGGCTACCTCTGCTAAACCATTACCAGCAAGTACCAAAACCCATCCTCCAAAAACTGCTGGCGTTATGACAAAAACAACTACAAGGCAAGGTAAGTGTTAAAATTGGGTTTTTTTTTGGGGGGGGGGTTCTTTTCTCTTGTAAACTCCTTTAAAGACTAGTTTAAAACCGAAAAGATCACTGACCCACTAACAGATCCCAAACCACATATCACTTGCCAGGTGAATTCCACAGACCATCTGCAATTCCATCTATTATTAGATCTTATAAAGTTTATGCCTGTTTTATTTTATCTTATCTAGCACTATGACCCGTCGTTGCCAGGTCTTAGTGCTAGTGCATGCATATACAGCTGCGTGCGTGCGCGTATACACATGAGTACTGTCCAAATCTCCGACCAATCACATGCAGCTAGCTGGCATTCAATTGGCATATCAAGTTTCGGGCATTTTGATTGGGTTTTGGAAAGAAAATTCACAAAAATGTCACTTCTATTGATTTTTTAATGGCTTTGCGGGGTGACTGGGGAAATGTAAAGATGTGCACAACCACCCTTGGACGGTTTTGAATGACCATAGAAAATGCGTGCCCTCTAACTGAAAAATTGTGGATTTGTATAAAGGACACACACACACAGACATTTTGCCGTTTATATATATAGAGATTACTTAAAGTGTTTAAATTTTCATATCATTTTGTTGTGATATGTAAAAAAACATCGTTTTATCAGTATCAAATGAGGAAATAGATGCAGACACTGTTGAGAAGCTTACTTCTCAACCATATGGTTGCAGGTTCAGTCCCACTGCACAACACCTTGGACAGAGGTCTTAAACTTTAACCCTGGGCCAACCAAAGTTTGTAAGTGGATTTGGTAAGTGGGAACTGAAAAGAAGCCTGTAGTTTGTTTGTGCATATACTTGTCTTGACATCATGTGAATGTTGTAAAGAAGCATCACTGGCCATGAGGTAATATCTCTTTGCTTGGAAACAAGTGATATTTGGCAACAGGAAGAGTATCTGGCTAGATAAAATGTCTTAGTGAAGTCTGTCTGATTCATGCAAGCATGGGAAAAGCATAAACATTGAATGCCTTCCCTAGTATAGTCAAACATTGATTACAATTTTGTAATCTGAAGCTAAAATAAATGAATATAATGGTGAGGTGGACAAAGAATTTTGTAAAAGTTTTGGAAGCCATTTTCTTGCTCCCTTGAACTATACATGCTGCTTGCCCAGTTCTCTACAGATTAGATCTTTAACCCTTTAGTGTTTAAACCGGCCATATCTGGCCCAGATATTCTACATGTTTTATATTCAAACTGGCCATATCCAGCCTCTTACACCTAACCTACATTGACATTCTAAAAATAGACAATCACATCATTGAAACCTGAAAAATATAACATTATGCATGATTCATTCAAAACAATTTGAGTGAAAAAGTATTGCATTTAACAGAGTAATCTGAACACTAAAGGGTTAAGGTTTTCTCCTGTTTGGGAAATATTTAAGGACTTCTCTTAGAAAAGTTTTTGAATTAATTGTTTAAGTAGACATAGCTCTTGTGATTCATTGTTTTGATATATGGTGAAATATCAACCTATTCAGGCTGACTTTGTCAAAGTTTATTCTGAATCTTAACGATGGGAATTGGTCCATCAAGTTGATGATTATAATGATCATTTAACGTATCTGGTTGTCAATGCTATAAAGATATGAAATTAGATTTGATGGATCAACTAAAACAAGGATTTTCACAAGATCTCTAGCAAATGATTCATTATCATTGTTTAATGTCCTCCTTTCATGCTGGCATGGGTTTGACAGGAGCTGGACAGGCAGGACCCTGCATCAGACTTTTGTGTCTGTTTTGGCATGGTTTTTATGGATCGATGCCCTTCCTAACACCAGTACTAAAGATGTGAACTATTTCCCACATTAGCTGCAAAAATTGTCATCCTGTCTTAATAATAAATGTCATTGATTTAATTTGGTTCACTTCTAAACCACTTTTATAGAGGATCTGTTTCTTTGTTTTATTTACTTTCATCATAACATCATTTTGGTTATTCTTCATTGGTTTGGGGAAAAGCCTTAATTTATGTATTTGGTACAAAACACAAAAGATCTTGTACCCTGAGGAGTTACTTCACTCAGTATATTAGGAAAAGACAATAAAAACTGGGTAGGAGGTGCTTTGTACACAATGCATACATCTCTGGCAGGCTCAAGAACTACTTCAAGTGGATAAATTTCCTTTTCCTGATTTCAGTCAATAAACTATTCTACAATATAATCAACTACATTCACCTCAGCAGGATGAAAAGTTATATTTAGTAGTAGAGAAATGAAATATATGTTGTAAATTTAATGGACAAGTTTATTGCTTAATAGCTGAAATCAGAAAAATCTGACATTCAAGGAGTTGTTAAATCTGTTGGCAACAAGCAGCTTCTCTTCCCATACAAAATGCAGCCTCTGTGAACCAAATGTATTGTTACATAGTTGTAAGGCAGGAGCATTGAATGCAGAACAGAACTGAAATACGTTAACTACGATCTATGGGAAGCTGAGTGTTAATGCATTAGCACCTTAACCGGCCATATCTAGCCCAAGTATTTTGTTTTATGTTCAAACCAGCCAAATCTGGACTCACACTCCTGCCTTATAATGTCACTAACCATCATATCATATCAGTCTTGAAGCTACAAGATAATGCATGATTAATTCAAAACAAAGTGAATAAATATTAATCTGAATGCTAAAGAGTTAAAGACACTATCTAATGTATGTAGCTGCACTTACATGAGAAATGAGTGGAAAGATGCCATGGAATGGCAATAGAAAGTGACTGTAGTAGACAACTTAGTAAGATTTCTAGGTTAGAGGACTTTGAGAAAATTAGATGGAATATTCTTTATAACCATGACAGTATGGAAAAATGAGCCTTAAAGCACATATCTAAATGGTGTCTGTTCACCCTAAGTCTCCATTTGACTGCTGTTTCCCTCTCTTATAAAGGTTCTTGGAAAATATATTGTGGTTGTAATGCATAAAAGAATCTTTTTCATGTTTTATAATTGCTTAGTTTAGGGAAAGTCAGTGTCAATAGCCTTTGCAAGCATTATTTCAATTATCTAGAATTTGTGTACGTGTCAAAGTTGATTGATCTCTACACTTCTTCTTTGTATTGGATTTGAACTGAAGTATTTTTGAAGCTCAAAGAGGAATCTTAGATGCAGTTTTGACTTATTTTTTATGTGCAATAACCATAACAGAAGTGTGAAGTTTGTTAATGGCTTCAGTTGTGTTGTTCATAGGTAATGAAGATACAGTCTTGTCTGTATGCCTAAATTAATGATAGTGACTTGGTGTTGTAAGAAAGACCGGATTGTCATTGAAGGGTTGTTTTCAAAGTTGCGGTTTATGGAAGTGATGGAATGTTTGGTAAATTATTAAAAGTACCAGCAAGTACAAATTGAAAACTGGGAAATATGAGTATACTAGTTTAAAAAAGTAAGAGATGGACAGAGAACCCCATCAGCACAGGCTGCTGTGTTGTCTGGTGTAAAATTTGATGTAAGAAATGGGCTTTGGGTAGGTAGTAGAACATGTGTGTAGAACTGAATCCATTTTGCATTGCATGCACAATGTGATGTTAACTTCAGGAATATTTATTGAGATTGACTAGTAGTGAAGTGGTTAAATAATTTAAATTAAGGTACTTCGTGGCCAAACTAGGCTACTGCTACTACTTTTTCCCCCCCTTTTTTTCTTCCAGCTGCTCCTGTTTCAGCCAAAGCTCCTACTCGTCAAACAGCTCGTCCTGCAGGTGCTAATCAATTAGACAACAAAAGCGAAGATCTAAGGAAGCAGGTTTGTTTAACCCCTTTGCATTTAAACCAACCATATCCAGCCAAAATATCCTACTTGTTTTATCTTCAAACTGGTCATATCTGGCCTTTCACATCTACCCTACAATGTCATTCCAAAAATAATCTCATTATCAAAATCTCAAAGCCATGAAATAATACATGATTAATTTAAAATAAGCATTATATTTGGAACAGTAATCTGAATACTAAAGGGTTACAGTTATACCATAGCTTGTGAATCGAATTTTGACAAATGTAATTATTTGAAAGCCTATAATGTGTGTGGTGGATTCTTTTGTTCAGTCAACTGAATTCCTCTATGTAAAATTAAAATGTGACAGTATTATTCTCTACACTTGTACTCTTAACATAATCCGTAGGTTCAACCCGCTCGACCCTATATAACCAGACTAGGTCTTTTAAATTACTGGTAGGATCACTCCAGTGCTGCAGAGTGTAACAAACCAAAATCAATACCACAAGGCAGTCTTTATGATACTCTAACAGTTCTACCAGTTTGTCACAGTCTGGATCAGTTTTTATTTGGAATTACTGCAAATTGTAAAATATTTTCCAACAAAAACGTCTTGCATTGTTTCCTCTCAGTTATGTTTCTTTATACCCAAGTTAACCTTGCCGTTCTCTCTTTATTAGGCTAATAAATTGAGCTAGGCAAATCAACTAAAACCTTTGAACATGAAATCTCATTATGGTTGCAGCCTAATGACTGAACTCAATAATAATATAAGGACCATGCTTGCAGAAGTATGGAGAGATTTTTCTCTGTTTATTGATAACATATAAACATGGCTGTCCGGTTGCTTCACAAACATATAGTTTAGGGTTCATTCTCATTGTATGGCACTACAGTCTCCTTCTATAGTCTCAAGCTAATCAATTCCTTGCAATTCAAGTTGATAAGCAGAAACTTTTGGTTATGTTCCTTGTAACACAAGGTCACCTTATTGAGGGTGTCATTGTTTATGTCTGCCATAAGAACACTTCTAGCCGTTGAGCAGTTCATTGTTTCAAAAGACTAGTGCAATAACTACTTCCTTGGAGACAAAGGTTTGCAGTAAGAAAGTTATTCTACCTTAACAAATCTCATTCCAAAAACAAGTGACTAAAAATGCTGACAGGTGAATTTTAAGATTCTTTTGTCATTGAGTATGCTTCTTTATGATTGCATTTCTTCTGAGTTAAGACCGTAACTAGGCTTACTTCAGTTAACTGAATGCTAAAGGTATCAGGTCATCCCATAAGTTCTGTCCGAATTTTGAATAAAGAAAACAAGTGATCAAATGTTATATTTAATTGAAATGTAATCATCAATGTACTTTCCCTGATTATCTATGACTTCCTTCCATGTATTTACAAGATTTTTAATCCCATCAATGTAAAACTATTTTGGTTTCAAAATGAAACTGACATTTCAGAGTTCTTCAGATATACTCATAAAGCATTATGTGCCTTAAATGCTCTTCGATTAAAACCCTTTCTAACATGGAAGTATCCAAAGAAATTTTAATTCTATTATTCTGTAAAATAATATTTAATTAGTTTAAATGTACACAAATGCGTAAAAATAATTTTTAATTCCATTAGACTTTCTAAGATACTATTAAATTTCATTCAATTTTTAAAAAGGTAAAATTGGACAGAACTTATGGGATGACCTGATAGTTTGTAACTTCCACTTTCGTATTTGCTTTATATATGTGTGTGTGTGTGTGTGTGTTTATATATATATTGTTTCTAGAAGCATTGAATGTGTAGCATATTGTACATACAATACTCCACTATAAAATAATTTCTCGATGGAATTCAATGCATTTTACTGTATTTGCTATCAACAGGAATCCCTACTTGGCAATGACTGTTGCTGCTGATACGATACGCATCTGATGCTTCTAAAATCAAAATAAAAGTTTGTTTACATATGTTGTTGTTGCATATACTGATGATAATATATTCTGAATCTTTTTTTTAATAGATTGCAGATATGAAAATTGCTGCTGATGGTTTAGAAAAAGAGAGGGACTTTTACTTTGGAAAATTAAGAGCTATTGAAATTCTTTGTCAAGATCATGAAGACGATACTGTTGTCAAGGAAATCATGGAAATATTGTATGCCACAGAGGTAAACTTCATGTTCCTTTTGCAACAAAAGCAAACTCATGTTTTCACAATTTTCAGTTTTAATATAACATTTCCAAGCCATGGATTGATTACCATCGTTTTAAAAAGAAATAAAGTTATATGTCAATGCATGTAGTTGATCTAGTCCTGAACTGTTGAAATAATGATTTGTTCAAGTTTTATAGTTTGATGTAAATCTTAATTTCTAATAGTTTGAAATTTGAAATGTTACAGATAAATCTTGGTACAGTTTTTAATTAAAACAATTTTTTTTTTTTTTTTTTTTTTTTTGGTATTTCCATTATTAAGGTTTTAATTTCACAGTTTCACTTTCAGCATTTTTTTTTTCTAAGGATATTTTTTTCAGTATTGTAAGCAAATAGACAATCTATTCCCATTTTTCCTAATCATTTTGGTTCTTTTGTTTTTTCTTTTACACTTTTTTTTCTTTCTTTTTTTTTTGCTCAATTATGATTTTATAAAAATTTCTGTTTCAGGATCTTTAAACAGCAAACAACTTCAATTTTTTTTTTAAACCAAAACTATAAAAAAGAAAAAGCCTCAACATGCCAATTTGATAAAATGCATTAATCAGTGTTGCTGTCTCAGTTGATATTCTTTTTTGGTCTTAATGGTTTTAGGCTCAATGTATATCAGTTGCAAAACTTTTTTTTCTTTTCACCCCCTATTAAAACTTTTTGTCCAGCTTTGTCACTGTTGACTTTTTTCACACGCACCACCCCCCTTCCTTATCGAAGAAGATTATAAGTTCTTCGGTGTATGCCTCTTTGATATTAAATGTCTTGGAAGTTTACTACTGATTTTTTTCTGTTTCATCACTATCACATGGACGTTGGTTATTCATCACTATCACATGGACATTGGTTATTCATCAGTATCACACTTCCTGTTTCTCATTTCTGTCATCACTATCATCATCACACTAACAATAGCCTTGTTATATCTCGGGCCTTTCAATCCCTGCTTCTTATTATTTACTGTTGTTAGTTTTATTGTTTGGAACAAAGTTTCATACACAGTTCAACTCAAATTTAGTTTCGCTTTTATATTTTATTTATTTTGCCTTACAATAAATGCTTTAACTTGCACTTAAGGCTTAACTTTTAGTATTCTCCATACTCTTGCATACCAGCTATATCTCTGCATAGTTTTATTATTGCATTCGTTTTGTTTTTTTACTTCATTGCTAATTAAGCTTATATTATAATAGCACCAAAAAAGGAAGTAATTATTGCTATTTATGGGACTGGACCAGTTAAAGTTCTAAGATTGTCATTTAGTGTGTAGCTTGAGGGCTTTCACAAATTTTAAAAACTTCTGATCTGTGTAATCAAAGAATAACAGACCCAAACAAGCCAGACTCCACTATAAAAATAATTTCTTTGTGGAATTCAATACATTTTACTGTATCTGCTACCAATAGAAATCCCCACTTGACAAGTCTGTTACTACTGATGATGGCACATTCTGCATATTCTTATATGCAATTAGGCATCGGTGTTAGGAAGGGCATCCAGCCATAGAAACCCTGTCAAAAAAGACATGGATCCCCAGGCAGCTCTTCAGCTGGTCAGCTACTGTAAAACCATGCAACTCATGTCCACATGGAAAACATGATGAGATAGGTTTGGAATATATCATTAGATTTATTTTCTAAATCCTGAGCATTTGTATTTGTGAACTTCTATATCCAATATTCTTTTCCAGTGATGTATATATTATTTAATTTTATGTTTGCATGGACTAAAAGCTTCTCTCTTAACTTTAGTTTATATTTTTTATTTTCTTTATTTTGTCTTCAGAGACGTTGAATTAATTTTTTTCCCCCTACTTCTAACGCTGTTTCATTGAGTTACCTGTCAACCAAGTTCTCTAACAATGGCTGAAGCATCTGATATATCAAGATTTGTTTGTGTTTTTTTTTTATTTTTTCCATTACTTGTTCTTACTTTTTTTGTTTTTCTTTTTTCTTTTCTTTTCTTCGTTTTTATCCCTGGCAGATGTCAGAGTAGATGGTGCCCGATGTTATGAGGACAAAAATGAAATTGATAAGTATGTTCTATTTTCTCAAGAGTGCATTCTCGGTGTGATTTCTAGGCTACAGTAATGAAAATGGGATTACTGCAGTTTATATTATCAGGAATTAAATAATGCCAAAGTATTGTCTCAGTAGCACATCAGAAGAAGAAAAAAATCTTTTTAGTTGTCCCTATAATTCAACAAAGTAATAGCTTGTTAAGATAATCTAAAGATAATCTAAAATTTGGTTTTCACATTTCTCACAGATTATTTCTGTTCTAAAATACTAAGTGGGAGACAATCATCTTGACTAGGCTTTAGTTGGTGATTTGATCATTTTTGGTGGTGGAAATTTTATTGCACAACCACATCATTCCCACTGGTTTCTATTTCCATCTGCTTAGTGTGACCATAATAAAAGAAATCTAAATGGCAGGATTGTGAAACTAAGGCTTTCCATTTCTATTTAAAACACATTTTCAACAACTTTACGACTAGCTTTTGAGGTCAGTTCGAAAATGCCAGATTATATATATGAAATTTTTTTTCTTTTTGATTAATCTGCATATGTATTCTTTTGTGGCAAGGAACAATGCATGCATTTGCCTATCTCTAAAAATAAGTTTGTTTCTTTTTCAAATAAAGCTTTTAAAATGCTGATGGTGTGCCATAACACATTTAGTGCTTTATTCGGTGTTTTAAATTGAAAAACATTAAAAGAAAGAGAAACAAACATGAGGAATAACCATTATCAGTATTCAAAGGTAGGTTGGTACAAGCTTGCAATTGATGATGGGAAAATAAAATTCTTTTCAGCAAGTCTTGACTAGTCAACAGAAATAAATCTAAATAGCATAACACAAAGTAAGGTACAACATTCAAGAAATAAATTCATTAAAGTTTCCTTTGACAAGTTCCAAATGAGCTTTTAAGTATGAAATTATTTTACATTTAGGTGTTTCTAAAACTAGCAGTGTTCGTTTTATAAAGATGGTATTAGATTAATTTTTCTCTACATTTAATACAAATAGTTATGACGGATCAAGTATAGATCCCTTGCATTTGTGGTCTTGGGTGTTTGCCAACAATGCTCTAACATAGTCAATAGAGATGTACTTATTGGGAAATATCTGTAATTCTCATTTGAAAACATAGCCTTAATGCTTTAGAACATCTTTTGTATGCATTCGAGTTAGTTTCTGTCATGCTGATCGACTGATGATTTTTTACTAGTATTAGTCTTTTAGAAGAATTTTGATAAATCATTGCTGTGTTGATAAAAATCTATTTATCTTTTATATAAAAACCAGTTATTTATTTTAGCTACTCATTCTAAAGTGACAAAGAAGTTAAAATCTGCTTTAGTCTTCATAATATTTTGTATTTCAACCAATCTCCCTAAGTCAACTTCTTGGTTTTGTTAGGTAGCTTTTCAAATTATATATGCTTATTTTTGTCCTGGCCAAGGCATTAAACTGCAACCAGTGGCAAGGCTCTTGCTCAGGAATTCCAGAGTTTTGGGGAATATGGAGTTCACCCTTTAGTCAGCACCAGTCCCAGGCCTGCGCTAACCTAGAGTAGTAGAATCTGTCATGTTTCCCTAATGTATTTTAAATAGCAGAAGATAATCTCATAGCCAGATCATGCAGGACATGAAAGAGGACTTGCTCCTGCCCACTTCACACAGGCCTATGGGTGTGTGGACATGTCCTGATGTAAGTGAACTAGTCCTCCCTATTTAAGGGTTAAATACACTCTGTATTTCAATGTAAGCTTTGGGAAGTGAAAGACTAATAAACCAGCAGAAAACGGCTACTCCATTTTTTCCCTCCCCCTTATAAAGAAATCATTTATCTTCAACTTTATAAAGGTCTACATTCACTTCTACCTGTAGGCATGCCACATGAAAAGAAAGAGTTTATGTGGTACACATTGGTTCCTTGTGGATTTGTCCAAGCTGTGTCGTGTAACATCTAGCAGGGTAAAACCCAGGAGAGATATCTCTAATTTTAAACCATAAGAACCATTATTTCACTGTTAACTGCATATTCAAAGTCAAGTTTAATGAAACACTATAAAAATGATATCCCACCTCTGAAATGCTGGAGCTGAGAAATACCCATCACTGTAGATTATTACATACAGTAAGATGTTAAATTGAAAAGACTCAAAATTCATTTATATTTTAAAAAAAGAGGGAAAAAAAAAGCTTTCCTGTTTATAAAACATTGTGGCTAACTTCATTTGACCCCTCTATCTTTTCTTAGTTTCATTTAAAACATTAAAGTTCTAGATTTTCTGACCCAACTCATTGCCAGTAGAAAGAGCTGTTTAACAGCTGTGAAGTTAGGGATGGGAATGTTTTCAATCATCTTTCCTAATTGTTTGTGTTATCTCAGCTCATGTTGTCCATCTTTTCATTCTAATTTTAAATTCCATCAAGGTCGACTTTCCCTTTCATCCTTTCAGGGTCGAATAAGTATCAGTTTAGCACTAGAGTTGATCTAATCAACTCTCTACTGTAGGCTCAAAGCCTGAAATTTTGAGGTAGTGAAGATTACTATTAAATTATTTGTACTCAAATATTGCTGTCTCTAATCCACATGTTTGTTGGATAGGTTTCAGCCAATAAGTAGTAACTCTACCCTGTTCCAAAATACCTTACTACACCCCCATAATTCCATTCAGTTCTTAAAATCACATGATAAAAAGTAGTCCTTGAAACACAAATATGATTGTGTTTTTCATGATGTATATACTTCGTATTTCTAGATTTGAATACTAGGATCTTATTGTGTGTGTGTGTGCACACTGATCTATAATATAGTCTAGGAAACTAGTAAAAGAACTATTTTAATTGAAATATTTGGTATTAATTACATTTTGGCTCATTCTTCCTCAACTTTGCCATTTGTTGTTATTGCTTCCCTTTCCTTGTTGTGTGCTTTGTTTTGTTTTGTTTGTTTTTGTTTTTTACTTATCAGTCCATGAGAATGTTTTTGTTTAACTTGTTTGCCTGTCTGTCTGTTTAAATCCCTCCCCAGTTCCAATTCTGTATTAAGTGTTGTCGCCAATCAGCTTCAGTTTCAATCTTTACTGATTGTTGTGTTTCAATACAGCTGTTTTTAGAAAGTAAGTCATGACATATAGGGGGGAGGGGGTCATCTGTTTACAATTATGGCTACAGTTCTTAGACATAACACTGCTAGTGTTATCTCCCGTTCTTTTATAGGATGATTAAATTTATCAGTGTTCTTAAATAAGTGTTTTATTGTCAAGGAATTTTTTTTTCTCTCTTTTACTTCTGCAGACTAACGGTCTAATAATTCAACTAAATATATTAATAAAAAAAATTGTTGCTTGTTTGCTTTTCACTTGCTGTGTGATTTTGTTTCTTTCTTTCTTATGCTAGAGATCAACTACATTATACCTTCTTATATTCATGTGTATATTAAGTTTACACATGCATGTTTGAGGCCTCTCCATTCTTTTTTATCATTTCACCTTTTCATATTACTCTTTTTTTTAACCTGTTACAGTGTTAGCTTTCAATTCTGTCCATTACATCATATTCTACTATGTTAATTTTAACAAGGAACCCTTCTCAACCGTTTCAAAACTGGACTCATTTTCCCTTCCATGTATTTTTAGTTTATACACTTATTTGTCTTTCAGATATTAAAAGTCTTTTAAATTTCAGGTTTCTAAATTAAATACTAATTAATTACTAAAATTTTAATGATTACGTTCCGTTTTAACACATTTTAACAATAAGTGAGTACTGTATTGAGTCATGGGGCTGGTTACCAAGTTTATAAGTGACCAAGATCAGAATATCCCTGCTGGACCAGACACCAGCCCATTGCTGAGTTATGCATTTACAGCTAATTTGCCTACAACTATGAAATGGAGTGTTTTGCTCAAGAACACAACATAGCACCTGATCCAAGTATTGAAACTACAATCTCACAATCATGAGTGCGGTATTTATTTCCAATCCATTGCCAGGATCTTTTAAACAATAATATTTCAGAATGTTATTTTAGTGAAACCATGGGGGTAGGTGAATATTAATTTTTTTTTTTTCATTTTGCACTTCCTTTCTTAATTATTATTTGTGTTTCTGCTTTCACTTCCTGTGGCATTCTAGCATGGTTTAACTATAACATAGACCAAGTCACTAAGGTTGACCCTCAAAGTAAATGCAACTGATTATTAAATGAGTAAATCTGAATTCCTTCTTTCCTCCTTCCTCTCCTCCACCGCCTTGCCTAGAGGAAAATATTCATGACTTTCATGGGCTTAGTGTGCAATCAGAGCAGTTGACATTTTCGACAGCTGTCTGTTGATACCTGCAAGAATTCAAGGAGAGTGTCAAACTGAGGAAAACAGTTCACTCAGTGGACACTACATGGATAAATCTTATGCATGTAGAGAATTAGTCTTAACCATTTATAGTTTTACAAATCCATAGATTACATGAAGATAGGTAGTATAACATAGTAAAAAGAAATAAGAGAAACTATTCAGGTTGTAATTGTAAATTTTCTATATTACACCTGCATTTTATTCAAATGCAACTCTAGTAGCAAAATTATTTTTATTTGTTTAAATTGATACATTATTGCTGTAACTAGTTTTTGGGAATACGTTTTTTTTTCAGTGATTTTTTTTTTTCTTTCTTTCTCTCTAAATTTACAATAACTATTTTTTCTCAAAAATTAGTGTTTTTGTTTTCAGCTCCTCTTGTAGCCAATTATAGAAGATCTCAATTCAGATTGTTGTTTTGTAACTACAATTTGATGAAACATGGTAAATCCATGCTATTATTTACAGCTATCCCTTACTTAGCCATGGTTTTGATAAACACTATATTATTGCAATTAAATTTATTGTAACCTTCTTTTGTTTTTATGCCGTAATAAAATTTCCTTGCCACACTTTGAAAATTACATGCAAACTGCTAAGTGCTTTTGAAATAGCCTGATGCCTACAAGAAAATAAATCATACCACTGTTGAAAATGTTAATAAGAGGTTGAAGAAGAAGAGGGACAATTGTGTTCATGGAAGGAAGAAGGCTAAATTTGTTCAACTAGCTCTTGATTTTTTTTTTTTTTTTATCTTCTTTTGTAAAAAAAATTATTTCTAGTAATTAGTTTTTAGCTTCCAATTTTTAATTATAATTATTCTCATTGGCTATTAAATTTGATTAACATGGTTTTGATATATGCAGGAACATCAGGAAATGAATTTGTCACTTTAAAGCAAGGGATAGCTGTTTTCATCAGAAACTTGATAACATGCTTTTCTCTCTTTACAATATAATGTATGCTTTTAATGTTGTCATATCTCCATGTTACTCATATGATTGCTTTTGTTCTGAGAAATTGTATTGTCAATGCTGCATGTATGGAGCCACTAGAGGTTGGCAATGTCTAATATTGTCCTAATATCCTAATGTTTCAGGGAGCATGTTTGTTTTATCCCATGCATGGATTATGGATTACATACAGTATTTCAATTCCTTGGATTGCATTATATGTACATGTATTTGACAGTGTTGTATCTATCTATCTCCCTCTTTCTCTCTCATATTTTTGTTTTATAATTTATTTCTCAGTGTTATATTGAATAAGAAAATTTAGTACTGTGAACATTAGATAATGAAGCAACCAAAGATACTACTACATCTCCTTTAACCCTTTAGTATTTAAACTGGCCAAAATATTTAATCTGTTTTATGTTCAAACTGACCAAATCCAGGCTCTCACACCTACCCTACAATGTTATACTACGTTAAGTAATTACACCATCAAGATCTTGAAGATATGAGATAATGCATAATTAATTCAAATCAATGTAAATCAATAAGCATTATGTTTGATAGAATAATCTGAACACTAAAGGGTTAAAGTATACATGACAAATTGTTGACGGTTGAGTTTTGAATTTGCTCATGCCATATTCTTGGCAGTAGTATGTTTTTCTCTCCAAGCCTTTAATCGAAATAAAATATGCATATTTTATAAAGAGGAAAGCTTTTTTTTTTTCCTCTTTTTTTTAAAATGTAAATGAATTTTGAGTCTTTATTTAAATGAATTTTGAGTCTTTACAATTTAACATCTTACTGTATGTAATAATCTACAGTGATGGGTATTTCTCAGCTCCAGCATTTCAGAGGTGGGATGTCATTTTTATAGTGTTTCATTAAACTTGACTTTGAATATGCAATTAACAGTGAAATAATGGTTCTTATGGTTTAAAATTAGAGAGATATCTCTCCTGGGTTTTACCCTGCTAGATGTTACAAGACACAGCTTGGACAAATCCACAAGGAACCAATGTGTACCACCAACTGAAATTCAAGTAAGCCTCTACACAGTTACTGTTTCAACTGCTTGAAATAGCAAAGCAGGTTTCTCAGATCTTGCTCGTCTATCTTTAAAAGTGACAGAAAAACGTAGTCCTTGATAAACTGTAGATGAAATAAGGTGTAGTGATCACAGCTGTGGTGTTTTTAACTGAAGAACTAATCTAGTGTTAGAAAACTACCTAACAAGACTTAAGTTGACAAAGAGCAAAGAAAATTTCTCTTTACATATGTTGTAGATTCAATTTGTTGCCTGATTAAACATCATTTAATTGGCCCCTTTTGGTACTTTTTGTGGGGTCAGCCCAATTGTAGGCATTTGAACCAGGTTTTTGTTCTGGGAGTAAACTTCCTCCTGTTTAAACCATTGAAAGCTGGGCCTATTGCTTTTTCAATGGAATTTAAAATATCTTACTTCATAGGTTTTGTTAAATGTTTTCAGTCTATTGCTTCCTCTTTTTCTTTCTCTCATCACATTGGCTAATTGTGTAAACGTGTTTATAAGTATATTATATATTTTATTTTTAGGATGGCTTTGCTGCACCAGATGATGATGGATTTGCAGACAGTGCAGATGGCAATGTGGAAGAATACTAAGTGCTCACGTCTATACTTTGGAGGGCAAAAACAAAATTTGAACTCATTCTTTACTTATTCTCATTGGAAGATATCAATTCACAATCCCTATGTGATATTTCATTGTGAGTGGGGCCCCTTTCAGTCGCAGCAGTTTGATATCCTTTTTTGTCTTCAATGTCATCAAAGGGGCTAAAGTGAGCTAGCATCTGGAAGGGGTCTGCTGCTACTACTACACATTACCACAACCTGAAAATATTGGGCTTTCCGCTGTAACCAGAACTTGGCCGAACCTCTTTCTCTCTTTCTCTGTCTCTTGTACACAGCAACTCTAACTCTTTACTTCTTAAAGACAATGACTGCTTCTCAAGCATTTTCTACTTTCAATGAAGCTAAATGTAAATCCGGCTTTGTTCTTGTTACAATCAAAACATTATTATTAATATAATTATTGAGTGGCTAAAGATTCTCATATAAAACAGTTTGCAATGAACCTTTGATAGCCATCTGCTCCTGTGTTTATCAGCAGGAGGTGGTTACTGTATGGAATCATAGAGATTGTGTCCAATTCAATTTTCAATTTAGTTTGGGGAGTTTCTAATTCTGAAAGAGATATTGAGTTACGTAGGATCTCTCTTTCTCTCTCTCTCTCTTCTCTCTCTCTCTCTCTCTCTCTCTCTCTCTCTCTCTTTCTCTCTCTCTGTGTATGTATGTATATTTTACATGTGTAATGTGTGTTTGTGTTTTTTATGTGCTTTACTTGATTGTGGTGTAAATGTAGTGTGTGAATGTCTGAGTGATGAAAGTTATTCGTAAGAGGTTCTATGGAGTTTGTATCATACTAAGGTGACTAACTCTTCAGTGAATGTTTGTGCTGAACATTTGTCACCTCAATATAATACAAGCTAGGTTTGAAGTGCCTGCTACTGCTTGCAAACACAAATATTCCTGTATAATAGTTAGTATATGAACCCTCGCACTTCGACCAAACAAAAAGTAACTATGAATATAAACCCAGCAACTTAACTCCACTTTTCAGCAGTACTGTCTACTCATTCTCTTCCTATGTCTGTGTGTCTAATCTCTTGGCTGTTTGCTACCTGTTAATGTTGTCACTCTGCTTTGTGTCTGAAATACCTAATGGCAATTCAATATCTTGTAAATTAGCTTCCCACTATGCAAAGTTCATTAAAGGCATCATTAATGTTCAAGGGGGAGGTGTCTTTTATTTCTTTTACCCCCCTTTTTTTTTTTAATAAAACCTGAAATAAAACAATTAAAATTTTTTTTTTTTCATTTAACAATCATGTCTTTCCTTTTCAAAGATAAAATAATAGGTTTCTGCTATTATTTCAATCAAGACATTTCAAAAATTTTAACTGTGTTTAAGAATCATTAAAGGTATCTTTGAATCTGACTCTTTTCACCACTTCTCATAATCTTTCTAACTCTATGAGTAACGTCTTTCTCTCACACACAAATGTTTTAATTTTTAACTCTCTCTCTCCTCTGCTCCTCTTTCTCTCTCCTCTCTAATCAATTATGCTGTTTTACTTTTCTTTTTCTTTTTTTTATTGCTCTTGCTGATGTAGCAGTCAGTTGTACATTATGTCCTGTCATTTCAGTTCTCCAGACAGATCAATAAATCAAATCTATAACAGCCATTTTCTTCTTTTTTTTTATCTTATTTATATCAGCTATGCTAGGTTTTCCATGTGCTTGAACAGTTGGTATAAATATGCAGTCCAATGATATTTCACACCTTTTCTATCACATGTAAGCTTCAACAAATTCCAAGTCGAGTGCTCAGCACTAACTTTTAAGCTCTCATTTCTTCCTCGGATGATGATTTAGTTCTTATGACAATATGTAGATTGGGAGCAAAACTTCGGAATTGAAAGGCCCTAAATGCAGCAATGATTATAAAGAGGAAAGACAAGACCTTTCTACCCTCAAGGAAATGGGCATGCTTAATGTGTAGTAAAAGAGTTGGCAAAGATTCTCTATACTGTGCTTTGTATAAGCAGTACTGATATTGTAGGGGTCACAGGCAGAAATTAGATTCAGAGTACATGGAAAATAGATTCACTCATATGTTTGGAAGGTTCCCGGAGAAGTAGCTGATAGCTTCGGTTATGTAAATGGCCTAATTAGTAGTGGGGGGTGAGTATTCTGAAATTATAGAAGTAAGAATGGGTTGGAAAAGTTCAGAGAGCCTTTACTGTTGCTGACAACAAAGGCTTCTTCAGTGTCAGATGTGGGTCTTAAATGCAGAAGATTTGTGATGGCTACAAGGAAATAAAGCTACGTTAATGTTCATGAAAGACTGCTACAAATTAGTTGTAGTGTGCATAAGAGAAGACTGGTAGTTGACAGCTGTATAAAGGAGGGCTAGTACTTGAAATGAATGAAACCTGTGTAAGCATGGGACTTAGATGTGGGATGAAGTGGTGAAGATGACAATTAGCAGAACGTTTCTTTTGTGCACAGGATTTCACAGCCTATAATTACTTGCACATGATACACAAGTCCATGGCTGTGTGGTTAAGAAATTTGTTTCCCAATCAATCGGTTTCTGGTTCAGTTCCACTGCATGGCACATGCCCTCTGCTATAACTCCAAGCAAATGAAAC
This sequence comes from Octopus sinensis, assembly GCF_006345805.1. Classification (NCBI taxonomy): domain Eukaryota; kingdom Metazoa; phylum Mollusca; class Cephalopoda; order Octopoda; family Octopodidae; genus Octopus; species Octopus sinensis. Next base: position 55,027,608 of record NC_043006.1, on the reverse strand, counting down.
CCTTGTGAGTGCATTTAGTGAACAAACTGAAAGACACCCATCGTGTAATAGTTGCAAATGAGTGTCACTTTCATTTATTTCCAATCTTCCATGAAAGTATGCCTGATCAAAGGTAAATATTACCTTGTTTAGAAACAAGGAAGGCTGCAGAAATTCTGCTTCAATGAATTCCATCTGGCCCATGCAAGCATGAAAAAGTGGATATTAAAATGATGAAATACTTTTAATTCCTGAGCAGATTCAGCTGGCTAATTTAGTACATATAGTTCCATGAGTAATTCTAATTAGTAAGACCTTTGATCTATATTTCTATATTGATGATTTGTGAGCAAGTGCAGCATTTAGGGTTTTTTAGTCCATAGTGCAGCAAGCACCTTCTCTCAGATGTCTCAAGAGATTCAAGCAAAACTCATCGTCTGACCATATGGAACAAAATCTTTGATGATACATTTTCTAATTGAAGAAAATGAGTTGCACTCTTACCTGTTCATTGTGGTAATGGCAATGATCAAACTGAGTTCAGTACCTTTTTTATTTTGCCATTGTAGTTGCACACCAACAATTTCTGTTACATTTTTTTTCCCGATGTCTGTGACTTCTCTTTTTGTTTTTCAGGTTTTCTATGAAATACATTACATGATCTCTGTTCTTTGGAGTTGGCTGTTCTCATCTCCCCATTCTACTCATATTTCCATCTCTTGGTAATCCTTAGTGTGTCCAACCACCCCTTCTGGAACATTAACACTTTGGAATCTTCTCCCTGCAACAGCTTAAGCAGAACATTGACATCTCACCGGTCACAGAGGCTCTAAACTTTCCTCATGACTCAGCCATGGGCAAGTGTCTCCTATTACATCACTGAGCCAACAAATTCCTTGAGTGAATTTGGTAGACAAACTGTGTGGAAGCCTATGATGTATATATATATATATATATATATATATGAGTGTGAGAATGTTTGTGCCTTTCTGTTTATGTTCCCCACACCACTGCTTGACCACAGGTGTTAGTTTACATCCCAGTAACTTAGTGGTTTTGGTGAAAAGAGACCCACAAAATAAGGTGCTGTGGTCAATTTATTTGACTAAACCCCTTTAACATAGTTTTGTAGCACAGCTGTAATCTAATAACTGAAACATTTTTAAAAAACACAAATTAAAAATTGGTGGCACTTTGCCATAACGAGATATTACAATGACAATTTATTTAATTTTTATTGCTGTACTTCATGAGTGGATGAACTGAAACCAATTAATAAGATGCTTAATGGTGATAAAACCTGTAACACCAAGTCAAACTGACTGAAACTTAATTATCATAACAGAAGAATGTAAATGCTTTTACAATACCAAACAAACTTGATGAACAAGTTATTAATTATATTTTTGGAATCTTCACATCAACATATGGTTTTTCATAAGTTACAGCATAGCTTATAATAGTAAATTTCATCAATATTGTTTTAGCATTCACCTTTGTATGCAAGGGAGCTAAACAGCAGGTCTTCAGAGAAGAAACCCCACTCAAGTGTCTCAGCCCTTAACTTCTTACTCTCTAAGGGGCCAGTCTAGGACATGAATTCTGCAGACACTTTGATATTAGTGACTTGTACATTTAAACTGCTTGGAGATTTCATCTAATTGTAATTCCTCTCCATTGGCTCAGCTTTCAAACATTTTCAGACATTCCCCATACTGGATTACATTGGTGAAACAGCCAAAAGCATAGAACTTACATGAGAACATTCAACAAATTTGATGATGAAACCCAACATGAATTATAGATCTAAACAAACCTGGTTGTGATATATTGTGATTTTATGAATCCTTAAAAAGCAGTATTTTATTTATTTTTTTATCACTTGGTCAGAGGGAACGGCAGTACCCATGTTCTTTTACAGGGCCTCTAATTAGTGGGAAGGAAGCTTTCCTTAAACTAGAGACAGGGCTCAAATGCTTGTAATGCAGTGAACTCTGCTAAAGATCAGGTGGTGTTTAACTGGATCCTGGATTAGGTTTACTACCCAAGTACACTGCAGTAAAATTCGAAAACTCATCAGTTTTCTGTTGCTGTGTGTGCTGTGACAAGATTTGTCCAATTCATACTCGCATGGAAAAATTCAATCAGTGCAGTGAGGATTAAGCAACTTAGATAATATTGAAAGTAACTCATGAAAGACATTTGGTATTCAGAAGACTAATTAAGTTATAGTAATAATGTATGGGAACAAGTCATCAATTCCTACTAGCCATGTACTTCCACCCTATCAACTCATGATGGTACTTTCTTATATCACACATTGCTTATAAAAGCTTAACCCTCTCAGACCTGGGTCCTTATCTCATTTTACCCTCCACCTGGGCTCTTGAGCAAGAAAATACACAGCTCAATAGTAACAATTGCAGGCAAACTAATGGATAGAATCGCAAAATATTTAGAATAAAAATAATAGGCCTATCTCTCAATTACTACTAATGAACAGAATCACAATAGGCCTATCTTTCAACTACTGGTATTTGTTCACCCGAATTGCTGCTTTCTTCATCACTTTGATTATCTAAATCACTCTCATTGTATGCATATGGTTAAGCTTTTCGTCTGGAGAATAAATATCCTCAACTGTAGAGAGTCTAGGTCTTGCTCATTTATCATGACTAAGTGCTGGGTTCATCACATGCTAGTTTCATCCACAAAATAATTTTTCTTTTTCCGATTAGAAACAACTGCGGGGGACACCATTTAACAAGTCATAAACACACTTCACTACAAAGCTGCAACATGATCGATTGTCTATTTTTAGTATTTTATTTTTCTACGTGTTATTCATTACCGCTTTTAAGGGAATCTCGTAGAGATTAGGTAGACCCAGGAAAACCTGGGACGAGGTGGTGAAGCACGACCTTCGACCATTAGGTCTCACCAAAGCAATGACTAGTGACTGAGACCTTTGGAAGTATACTGTGCATGAGAAGACCCAGCAGGACAAGTGAGGCCATAGCCCGTGGCCTCTACCTGGGATGTAGCCAGCCTACTTAAGCATACCTTTCCTTCTTCAGACACAAAAACTCTGCTTACGAAGACCTGTTGAGGCAAGTGAAATCGCTCAAAAAGCAATGGAAATTGAAGTTGTGATACCAGTGCCGGTGGCACATAAAAGAACCATCCGAACATGGCTGTTGCCAGCGCTGCCCTGACTGGCCTCCATGCCGGTGGCACGTAAAAACCATCGACTACACTCAGAGTGGTTGGTGTTAGGAAGGGCATCCAGCTGTAGAAACACTGCCAGATCAGACTGGGCCTGGTGCAGCTTCCTGGCGTCCCAGACCCCAGTCAAACCATCCAACCCATGCTAGCATGGAAAATGGACGTTAAACGATGATGATGATGATATTCCTGCTATACCAGAGACAGCATGATAAGTTTAATAATAATAAAGCAGACAGAAAACTAAGTTCTAACTTTCTTATTAAGCCCTTCACTCCATCCATCTGGAGGCCAGTGATGACCTTCCTCCACTGTTTTTGACACTGAACTGCCTCTCCTACTTCTCTCCAGTTGAATCCCTGCTTTTTCACCTCTGCCCCAGAATCCCAGCACATGTTTTCTAGAGGGAAGCCTTCTAAATATTGTTGCTTTTTGAATGGTGATCAATTTTGTAACACTTTTCTGGGGAGAGGTGCTGGTTCCAGGTGGTCCTTATTAGTCTCGCTTCTATCCCTTAATCTGTCATGCACCGGAGGCTTGACCAAGAAATCAAGCTCTGCTAGTATAGCTTTCAGAGTCATTGAGGCATATAAGCCACCACACCACAATGACTACTCCTATGGTGGTATCAGTTTTGAATAAGCATAAAATAAGGTTAGTTGGTCAGATCAGACATGAAATGATTAACATGCTCAACCATCTGATATAGATTATTTTCCCAATGGCAAATGACAGTAGAGCCCCATATATTAAGTTGCACAAAGTGGGAGTCCAAGTTTATTACATCAGCTTATCTATCTAGTTTTATCTTTGCTAGCTTGTGTTAATCCTTTAGTATTCAAATTTGTTTGTCTAATGTAATGCATATTTATTCACATGGTTTAGAATCATGCATTATCTTGTAGCTTCAAGATTTCTATGATGTGATTGTTTATTTTTGGAATGACATTCTAGAGTAGGTATGAAAGGTCAGATATGGATGGCTTAAATGTGAAAGAGTTAAAAACAAAATCTATGGTAAAACAGAACATAGCAGAAACAGTCAGAGTTATAGCTATATACCATTGGTAACAAATTGTAGGAGTGGCTGTGTGGTAAGTAGCTTGCTTACCAACCACATGGTTTCGTGTTCAGTCCCACTGCGCAGTGCTTTGGGCACTACTATAGCCTCAGGCCGACCAAAGCCTTGTGAGTGGATTTGGTAGATGGAAACTGAAAGAAGCCCATTGTGTATATATATATATGTGTGTGTGTGTATATCTTTGTGTCTGTCCCTCCAACATCACTTGTCAACCAATACTGGTGTGTTTACACCCCTGTAACATAGCGGTTCACCAAAAGAGACCGATAGAATAAGTGCTAGGCTTACAAAGAATAAGTCCTGGGAGTCAACTAAAGGCAGTGCTCCAGCATGGCCACAGTCAAATGACTGAAACAAGTAAAAGAGAAATTTGGAAAAGCAGTTTTCCTTAGAACAACTAAAAGTCTTTGGGTGCTACCTGAAACAGACTTTTCTTCATGACAAAGTAATTTTATCCTCCTTGTGAACTATTGCTTTGTTTCATTATTATCTGCCAATGTAGACAATAACTAGTTTCTTTAATTTTTACAAATCTTAACTGATCTCACTAGAGATCAGCTTAAGAATATTTTCAAGGTAAAAAATAAAATTATAATAATAAACACACACAAGAAGAAAAAACAACACGCACAAAACAAAGAAAAAAACTAAATAAAATAAAATAAGCAAAAACAGATTCAAAATAGTTAATGACCTGCAAAATACATTTTTTATCTTTATTATAATGTTCCCCCACCCAATATCTTTGATACAAAAAAATATTCTTCAGGTCATAACAGCTACAACCCGATACATAAATGTATTAACTACAAACAGAAGTTCTAAATGAAGCTGAAAAGAGTTAACGATTGCAAGAAGCAGGACATGCTAGAAGAGTAAACAGCATTTAGAGCTGTTCATACTATAAAAATGATTGGACTGTTCATTACAGCAAATGGCAGACATCTACATAGCCTGGCTGGTCTTCTACCCAGTCGAATGATTTCCACATGCCTTATATATATATATATATATATATATATATATATATATATATATATATATATAAATATATACATACATATACATATACACATATATATATATATCTTCATACACACACATACATGAGAGTCTAAGGATTATCACTCTATAATGAGTGTCTATATGTTGTATGATATAATTATTAATAATGATGCATTAATGAAAAATTCATATCCAACTCTAATAGTTGACTTGTGGAAAGAATTTTCAATTATTTCCAAGCACTTTGCTAATGTTAAATGATTGCAAAGCTAAGGTGATTGTGTGTATTATATATACACACACCCATACATATATGTGTGTGTGTGTATATATATATATATTCATTAGATGACAAAAGAAATGCAGAATTTAATCTAGAAACATTTTTTTTTTATCCATTGGCTTTTATTAATAATGAATAACTCAGCCATAAATAGGAAGAAAATGGCAATAATAATAATCAATTATAGTAAATAAAACTTTCCATGTGGTAACTTAGAACCAGAGAAAGCAAATAAAAACATTAAGGTTAAATAAAAAAATAAATTTCAGTTTTTTTTAATCTAAAAGAAAATAAATAAAATAATTCTTTTAATAGTTAAGAAATTCCAAATTGGTGATATTTCCAATATTTTGCCAACTATCAGAGTGATGTAATGATTCTTTCAAATTGTGCAAATAATTCTATGAATGACGAAGCTTACATCCATTAATGTAAGCCATGGTCTCGAGGGAGGGAGGGAAAAGATTTCAAATAAAAATTAATTATCATCATCTTCAGTCTTTGATCGTTTTGATGATGGCTGAGAATCTACATCTTCAGACGGTGTCGCCTCCACTTTGTTGCTGTTTCGTGTATCTGGAGAATTTTCTTTCTGTTCTGAGGTTCGTTTTTTACCACCAATATTTCTCTTTTTGAAGTCAACAATAAGACAGGTCATGTTGTCACAGCCAGTGCCATCACCCATTGTGTTTGGAGCTAGGCAATAATCAAATATCTACAAAATACAAACAACAAATCTCAGATTAAGTTCATGATTATTTCAGTCAAGATTTAGAGAAACAAATATAAAGCAAAAATTGATGGCTGAGAAAAAAACCAAAAACAAATGCTCAATACATAAAAAAATCCATTCCTCTTGATAGGAACATATTCTCCCAAACTTAGTTCTGTACTCTCCTTATGAAGAGAAAAGAAATTAGTAGAAAGATTAATATAGTTTCACTTTTCACATCAAGCAATCTGTAAGTGGTCGTTTAACTTGCTAGAAATAGCAACCAAGTGTCCCTCGTTATACAACCTACTGTCTTAAAAAAAGGATATAATGTAAATCTAAATTAAACAGCTTGAAGAAAAAAAATGATAGCTGCAACTGGAGTACCTTGGATTAAAAGTCAGCTTGACTTTTAATCAAAGGTACAGTAATCACATCTCACTGACCAATATGACTGACAAAAAAACTTAAGCACCCATTCCATTATATAAAAATTACTTATCAATGAGAAAGATGGGAAAATCAATGTTTACAACAAATAGCAGAACTGATTGGTGAGACAGGCTGAAAGTAACTGACTGTTAATTTACCTCTTCACAAATTGCCGATAAATTTGGTTTTCTATTAGGATCTTCAAGTCGTTCCTTAACAAAATCAACCACTTCTTGACTAGACATAAAATTCCTGTAAGAAGAATTAAAACATGCATAATTAAATATCAAATTCTGACAAGTTAGAAAGAATGGGTAGGTATTTTTGTTAGCAAGTAGTATTTTAGTTTCTTCAAGGAGTAGTAATCTTGCTCATTGCAAGTACTCAACTCAGTTGATTCCAGCTGACAGCATCTAGTAAAGATTCTGCATCCAGGGTTAGTTACAGAGTAGATCTCTTTGTAAGCAAGAAAGTAAATGTGACATCAATGATTGATGACAGACTGACATCCAGTAGTGTCATTAAAGATCTCAAAACAACTGGTAGAGGTGGTGTTCCTTGATAGAGTGAGGCTTTAGTAATATAAATTTTGTGGTCTACCATGAGTTAGTTGAGGAGCAATGCCACTCTAGCTTATATGCCAATACACCACCTAAACCTTGAGTACTTCAACAAATTCACTGCTGCAAGCATTTGGAGCAGGACTCTGGTCGTAGGATAATTTCTTGCTAGTAGTATCAGTACTCTGAAAAAGTGGCATAGGTGCTAACCTTACCCTGACTAAACGAAAAAAAATCTTATTAAAGAAGTGAAGAAAGCAAAGTCAGTGTATTTACCATATTCCATCACATGCAAGAACAAGAAACTCATCATCTTCACTTAAAGTCCAACTTTGGAGATCTGGCAGTGCTGTTATCATTTGTTGCTCAGGTGGTAATTCAGTAAATTGTTTATAGGAATGGTCCCCTACAAAGCAAAAAACAAAACAAGGTTATTTTAATCAGATATGTCCAAGAATGAAAGCAATCTCAGTAGGTAATAGATAGTCACTACTTTATAGAAAATTGAAAGGTTCAGCAGTTTCACAAACTCATATACAACCAAACATGTCCACAATTTATGTGTATGTATAATATATATACCAGCATATATATATATATATATATATATATATAGTAGATGGGGTGTTGCACTCACAACTGTGATATCATGGTTTCAATTCCTAGACCGGGTGGTGCATTGAATTCTTGAGCAAAATACTTCATTCCACATTGCCCTGCAATTACTTCACCTGATATGTGATACACCGTGCACCTGCCCAGGCAATGTCAATTTGATGGGAGGTGAGTTAATGTGCAGCACATACATTTGATTATTATAAACAAATCATTTGTGCATATTGTTCGGCAAAAGTTGAACAATCATATGTTGTCTTCAATGGGAGAGTCCACCACACACACACACACACATATATATATGTGTGTGTGTGTGTGTGTCAGCTGTCTTCCAACAGACTAGTGCCAGGGCCACAGTCCACACATCACAGCTCTAATTGAGGACCCTACTGCACATTCTAAAAGACTGTGCTTAATTGTATAGGGTACACTGTGACAGCCTGAGTATGTATGTTACAGATGAATATACAGCAAAGTGCAAATTCAATTATTATTTGGCTGTCAATTACTTCCCTTGAAAATTAGAAACTATAATTTGATTTTGAATAGTGATCCTCAGCTGTTTCTCAACCTGAGTTGTATACATACTAAGAATTACTCAGAGATGCCATTCACTTGAACAACAACAGTTAAGTTAGTGTTAACAATGATTAATTTACACCATAAGTGAATGCAACTAAATATTGCTTTACTGCTTCACTCCACTGAGAATCGGTGATTAATTATAATAACGTTGATTTATAAAATTGGTCAGAAGACAGAGCAGTGACTATAGCCTTGAAAATTTTCCCAAGTTAGTCAGAGTGATGCAGTTCATGTGTAACTCAAATATTTTCAAGGCAGGAAGTGAATGAAGAATCTAGTAAATTCTACTAAACAGCAACTCTAAAAATCAGGAAGGGTTCAAAAGCAAGCTTAAATACAAAGAAAATGTGAAGTTGTGGCATTCACTTCTTTTCTAAAGGCATCAATCAGCTGAGTAAGTGGTATCAATAGAAGCAGATTAACAAGCTTACTGTTTGTATGGAATCTGCAATATTTGCACATCATCATCATCATTTAATGTCCGCTTTCCATGCTAGCATGGGTTGGACGATTTTGACTGAGGGCTGGCGAACCAGATGGCTGCACCAGGCTCCAATCTTGATCTGGCAGAGTTTCTACAGCTGGATGCCCTTCCTAACACCAACCATTCCGACAGTGTAGTGGGTGCTTTTTATGTGCCACCAGCACGGGCGCCAGTCAGGCGGTACTGGCAACGACCTCGCTCGAATCTTTTTACACATGCCAGTGAAGCGACATCATAATAACAATAATGTATAGAATGTCAATTACGTGTAAAGTTTATTTTTTCACATTGATCAGCACATTGTTCAGTATGAATGCAGTAGAAAGGAAACCACATAACCACATCATGTACCTAACTACATGTGCTAGCCATGATTCCCATTAGCCTACATATTTTATAAATATTGTACAACCTTACCTGTAGGACTACAAGACCTAAAATAAAAATAGTTGAAATTTTACAGAAAGAATGAAAATCAGGAGAGAAGATGGGAATTGTCAAAATGAAAATTACCAATTGCTCTTGACAGATTAAGTCCTCCATTGACACGTCCATCACTTGTAACTTTACCACCAGCTGCCTCAATACGAGACTTCTCGGCCTCGTCTTCAGGTTTATGGTCAATTGAGAGATCATTAGCTTTGCCGTTGCTACATAAGACACAGCGTGAGTCGCCAGCATTAGCTACAACCAGCCGTTGTCCTTTTAACAGAGCAACAACGGCAGTACAACCACTGTCCATTCCAGGCTAAAAATAAAAGTAAAAAGCTTTTAATTAGAAGAAACAAAAAATTTCTTAACTAAACCATAATGAAAGATGCTGAAAAGTTCCTGGATTTGGTTAAAAGAACATACAGGAGGATCAATTATGATTTTATTGAAAATATTTCCCTCTCAGATTCACACACTTAGTGCAGTGGTCCTTCAGTTTTTCTAAGCCCTGTGAAAGAACTCAGAAAGTTGGGCCTCCAACCAGACCTTTCATAACCCTTTTGTTACCAAATTTATTTTGAGATGCTCAGTGTTTCTTTTAATTAATTTTAAATATAACAAAGAATTTCGTAAAATTGATTGAATAGGCCTTTCATCAAAGACCTATTCATGATTATTTCATCTTATGTGGCCAAACTGCTAAAACTGACAGCTAAATATTCCTCAGATCATTACACCTTCTGACACAAGGAAGCGTATACTGGACAAGAAACTTTGATGTCCCACAAAAGATGAAATAATCATGAATGGGTCTTTGATGAAAGGCCTATTCAATCAGGCCTAACCTAGCACTAAACAAAAGAAGCCAACCTTATTTAACACGTTCTAGGCCAAATCTACCATATTAAAAAGGAGGACATCTTATATAATTTGTGATGTCTGAAGGAAAAAAGATGAATCGGTCACATTTGGAATGCCTTTTATAACAAATCTAGTCAATCAGGGTTGACTTACAACTAGATAAGAACTAACCATAACTTAATAATGTTGGTTAAATACTGATCAATATATGGTGGATTGCAAAACCAATACAGAAATTGTTTTTTCTCAAAAAACCATTGTTGTGAAAGTTTAATGGGGAAAAAAAAATTAACACAAACAAAACAGAATGGAGAAAATAGGCCTAGGTATACATACCTCTTCACTGTCTTTCATTAAATTCTGGTTATCATAATCATCTTCCTCATCATCATCTCCTTCATCTTCTTCATCTAGGCCATTGTCATCACTGCTGTCGCTGAACAGAAAACACATTAAGATAAAGAACAATGATAAACTGTTTGTAAGTTAACAAAAGGAGAAACAATACGTATGGCTGCTACACAGCCTCTCTAACTGGTAAGATTAATGCAGTCAATTACAGACAAATTGGTAAACTTGTTAGAGCACCAGGTAAAATGCAGTGGTATTCGGTCCAGTTCTCTGCATTCCAAGTTTGAATCTTGCAGGGGTCAATGCTACCTCTCATCCTTTGAAGGTCAATAAAAAAATACCAATTCAGGATCATCATCATTTAACATCAGTTTTCCTTATCGGCATGGGTTGGACAGCTAAACAGGAAATGGCATGGCCAGGGACTGCACCGTGCTCCATAGTCCGTTTTGGCATGGTTTTATAGCTGGATGCCCTTCCTAATGCTAACCACTTTATAGAGTGTACTGGGTACTTTTTATGTGGCACCATCACCACTGCTTTTTGCATGACACCAACACCAGTGCATTTTATGTGGAACCAGCACCAATGCTTTTTACATGACACCTTGGTTTTAGGATATCAACACTGTTGTGGTGGGTGGGATTGACAAAAATGTAAGACCATTGGACCAGCTGTCTTTCAATAATTGTTCCTATTTTTTTGCAAGAAGGACTCAAATCCCAGCATGGCCCACCTGGTAGGAGACTACCTGTGACACAGTTTAATCCTTTTGTTACCAAATTTCTGTTAAAACATTGCTTTTGCTACAATTAATCTTCGAAATAATGAGAATTTACTAAACAGCTATCATTATTATTAAGCCAGTGTTTAGAACATAAATTAACATGAAAATTTTAGGGAATGTTTTAAAATAGATCACTTTAAAATATAGAGAATGTATCATATAACTAGAGGTGGTCTCAAGCAGGTTGGTATCATAACAGTTATCACCACCATTTGACACCTTAGAAGCCTTTAGCAGAGTCTTCTCTGTTGCAAGTATCAAGTATTCAGGCTAGGTCATTGATTTGAAGAAACTTTCCCTTCCACTAGAATTGGGAGTCCTATAAAGAATCATGGGTACTACACCCTCTCCTGGCTAAAAGAAAAAGAGTTTCTATTTAGTCTGAACATTCTGAAGGTTGTCATGTTTAAAATAAACTAAGATGAGGTGCAGTCTTACAAGAAAGATTCAATGAAATGTTAAGTGAAGAATCTAGAGTGATAGGAGAGATGTGTGTTGGATAGAGATGCTATGCTACAAGCTATATCAGAAGGGAAATGTAGTTGTAGTGATGCAAGAGGTACAAAGAGGAAAACCACATCAATGAACTAGAAACTGTAAAGTTTTAGTAATGAGTGAGTCAATCCAATGAGTCTTCTTATGAAGATAGTCCAGGATGTTTGTATGTGCAGCAGGAGATGAAGTATTTTTCTGTATTTTCTAGTTCCAAAGAATAATTCTAAACTTTAACAGTTTTGGCACTGCTATGTAAGATTGCCTTGAGAGATCATCAGAGATTGCAAGGTCAAGCTATTATGGTGACTTCCAATTGTTTGTTGTCCATGAGATAGCATCATGTGCAAACTAAAAGATGTCTTTACACAAGGTAGATCTGAGAAGAGATGTTGTGGTGATTTCACTTGCATCATAAGATGTTTTGCTTGACACACTGGCATAGAGATTAAGAAAGGTCAACTCAAGCAAAGAAAAAAATTTGTTAGGAAATTCAGAATTCAAAAATTAAATTTCTCCTTACCCTTCATATTCTTCATCAGACTCATCTAATTCACTATCTTCCTCATCGTCCTCTTCTTCATCTTCATCATCATCATCCTCAATTTTTCCTTCCATATCACCTTCCTCACCTGTATAGAGAGACTTTTTTTTCGGAGAACATCCAGAGCTGCCTGGCTGGGGTTCCTGAAATGGTAAAAGTTGAGAAATTAGAATAAAGCTTTAACCATGAAGAATGAAGTGTCTTATTAACATCTAACATCAAAAGCATGTTAATCTAGCTGCTCACTGAGACCACTTCATATAAGCATCCAGTAATATATTTTTAGGATAGAAAATTGAGTGAGAAAGAGGGAATTTATGGCATTCATGACATTACCTCAGGGGCAATAGCAACATATAGAGTATTGGCAATAAAGAGGAAACAGTAATAGATGGGAAAACGATATCCTACAGAAAGTAGGATATCATTACAAAAGATTGCCAAAGATGCGGGAGTAGTCAACAAACTCCAATCAATATGGCAATTGAAGAGGTTCACATCACAAACCAAATTAAGGTAATTCTGGTCAACAATCTCTATTGCTGACACATGGAAAAGTACCACCTGAATTGTAAAATACATTGATACTTTCCAAAGATGCCTCCAAAAAATCCTGGGCAATAGATGGCAAGACAAGATCACAAAGAAGGAGATGCTTCAAAGGGCAAAATGCCTGAGTTTTGTCATGAAGGGTAGGGCATGGTGGTAGAGCATGTCTTACAAATTGAAGATAATATCTCAGCAAGAACTGCAAAGAGATAGTTACCAGCAGGTAGGAAGAGACCAAAGAGTAGGCTAAAGAAAACCTGAAGATACACCTTAAAAGGTAACCTGCACACCGTGGCACAAACTGGTTTCAAGTTCCAGCTCATACCAAAGACAGAGGCAGAAGGAAGAACATAATGGCTGTTAGGCTGAAGGAACCAGAGGGTAGAATGTCCCAATCTGTAATGGAAATGTTTAGTTTAATTTAAACTTTCTCCAGTACAAAGATGCTATTTATCTATTTGCCCTAGAAGAATGGAAGGCAAATTTGACTCTGCTAGAAGGATAAAATTCAACAACTATTTATTGCGCACTAACAATAATTTCTCTCCCTCTTTCATCATCTATTGTTTAGGAAAATAATTTTAACTTGTTTAAGGGTTTTACTGGATAAATTGCAAAAATAATTAACAGTTCAAATACTAAGAAATAAGCATACTCAATTTGATTTATACCAAATAATATAGGAAAATGAATCGGTTATTTCCCTTGGCTATATATAAGGATCCATTCCAGGGGCCCTATTATAGATTTTTTCAAATATCTGAGTATGCCATGAGGTTTCCAGACATGAGTTCTACTCATGTATCAAGTTTCATCAAAATCGATAAAACGATGTAGGATGAATTAGCTAACTCCACAAACACACCCAGACATAATTTCCTACATATGTAGTAGATATAGATATATATATATCATCATCATCATCATCATCGTTTAACGTCCGTTCTCCATGCTAGCATGGGTTGGACGGTTCAACCGGGGATCTGGGAAGCCAGAAGGCTGCACCAGGCTCCAGTCTTATCTGGCAATGTTTCTACAGCTGGATGCCCTTCCTAACGCCAACCACTCCGTGAGTGTAGTGGGTGCTTTTTACGTGCCACCTGCACAGGTGCCAGGGGAGGCTGGGAACGGCCACAGTCGGATTGGTGTATTTTACGTGACACCGGCACGGAAGCCAGTTGAGGCGGCGCTGGCATCGGCCATGAGTCGGATAGTGCTTTTTACGTACCACCAGACCAGGGATCCTGGCTGGTTCAATTCAATTTAGATTTCGCTTGACCCAACATGTCTTCATATATATATATATATGTAAAATGTTTTAACATTACTTGGTGCTGATGAATGAGGATGAGAGTACAACATGTGTAGTGTATATGGTATATTTAACCTAAATTCCTTTCACACAACTGAAGCTTCACAGCATAAAAACTACCAGATGAGAACTATACCAGTTGGTATAGATTTGGCATGAAATTGAAGCAGAGAAAACGAATTCAATTCAAATGAAGAAATCATTTGTCAGGTATTTGTTACACAATTTAGAAACTTCCATGTGTTTTCAAGTTTAAAGCAGGTCATGTGGTTTCTTACATTAACTAGAAGCCTCTACATGGTTGCTTGATTTGTCATAGTAGTCAGTTATACAAATTATAATCTACTAAATAATAAAGATTTTTTTATTTTTTAAATTGGATATATACTTGGAGACTCACAGTTGGAATACTTTTGATTACAATACTGCTTGCTCAAGACTGATCCTGGACTAAATAATAACTAGTTTTAAGAATTTCCATTTTGCAAGATAGATTCACAGAAACACCAGAATAAGAGGTCAGACAATGCAAAGCAAAGACTTGTGAATGGAGCACACAGAGGAAAAGCAATGGTGCATTATTTTGGGTGTTTTCACAAATGGTTACAGTTGACCGATTAATGCAACAATATTAGTACAAATTCTTTAAGGTAGCGAGCTGGCAGAAACATTAACATGCCAGGCAAAATGCTTAGCGGTATTTCATCAGTCTTTACGTTCTGAGTTCAAATTCTGCCGAGGTTGACTTTGCTTTTCATCCTTTCGGGGTCGATAGATTAAGTACCAGTTGCGTACTGAGGTCAATCTAATTGACTGGCCCCCTCCCCCAAAATTTCAGGTCTTGTGCCTAGAGTAGAAAAGAATAGTAGTACAAATTCTCAAGTGAGTTACACTACACTACTCACTGAACCATGACAAGTGTACTTGCAATCTATAAGTTTGTTTCCATTTTGTAAATATTTTCAACTGATTTATTATAATGTAATAATAAATATATGTGAATAATGTACACAGAAACATCCCGAACTCTGAAAAAAGCCTAACCGAAATCTATCTGTTGTATTTCTCCTAGAAGGATCTCTATTTACCATTCTCATCAATTACCATGACTTTGATAGTTTAGTGGGAGCAAAAATTACAGTAGTCTCAAAATAATATGTTCCACAGGTGGATAGCTCTAAGTTCTGTGATGTGTGTGTGTGTGTGGCTGGGATGAAAGTAAAATCGTTTATGTTGTTTTGAAGGCTAGGAATAGGATTTGAACTGTACATAAAGAAAGCTATTTCATTAAATACCTAATGTATAAACACTTCAGTTAAGCAACATACTAGTTGAAATCTGTAAACAAATCCTCAGTTATTTAGACATGCATTTTATGAAAGAGAGGAAGAAAACTATAGTAAAATATATGAAGCCTACTTTAGACATAGTAAAGCTTGCCTTTTCAGTGATATCATTTGCAATTTTTAATATCTTGGTATTTCTATAACACAAGCAATTTAACCACAGGTTCATTTTCAGATTCTAGGCTTTTGGCCAGTTTCCAAGAAAGTTAACCATTCAGTTATAGACATATGTAAAATGGCACAGTGCCATTGGAAGGTTGGAAAATACATATAGCACACATGAATTACTTAGCAGACAGTAAAGTATTAAAGCAATTTTATGATTAACACGATACAAAACATAAGCAGATTAGCTTTTAAAATTCAATAATTTATCCATAACTGCTGCTTGCATCAATAATATGGAATTAGGTTTTGAAAATAGAAAGCACATATGATGTCAAAGGAAGCAAAGAAGTCCAGAAATCTTTATTAATATGTAATTTTCTATGCCTGAACAGACTGTCTATATTTTAATTTGTGAAAGATAACATTTGACTATAAACAACATCAACATACCCAATTTGAAGCATGGCTACTTGACGGTCCAGGCACAGATGAAGAACTGGAGGCTTGGGCTTCATCAGAATCATCTTTGAGTGATGTGGATGCAGAGGATGTAGATGATGAGGATGATGATATTGATGAAGATGATGAGGAAGATGAAGGTTGAGATGCAGAAGAAGCAACAGTTTCTGTTTTGGATGAACTAGCATTGCTTTTGAGGTCTTGGGCAGAGTTTTGTGAGGTGTCACTTTCTGAACACCTTGCTTCTTCTACCTCATTATTTTGGAGTTCAGTTCGATCAGATGATATGCTACTGTCTGCAGCAGAGTTTTTAGCTTTGAATTCTTTTTCTGTATTAAGATTATTCTCATTATCTGCATGACCATTTGTGATTTTAGCAATGCTGCTACTGCTGGAACTGACACCACTATCTGCCTCAGCATCATCATCAGATGCTTCTGAACCTAATTTCTTGGGTCGAATAGCAGGTGAATCAAATATCTTTTTCTTCTTGTTACCAACAAGTTGTTGTGGAGTGCCCTGTTTCTGATACTTGGCCACCAATTCCTCGATAGGAATGTTAGCATCAGCCCGAAGCATTTCTGCTTCATTTTCATCATGAACGTCATCATCTGAAGAGAAAAAAAAACAACAGGAAATGACTAAAAAACATATAACTAACTTTTGTGATAACTTTCATGCTCAAGTGAAGCAAACAAAATAAATATAAATTTATTGACATCAAGAATTTTTATAAACTTTCAAGAGAATATGAAGTAATACTTTTCTGGAATATTCGCAAAGTGCACAGACAAAGCTATAAATAATAGCATAAATATTGGATTGAAGAACCTTTTTGGATAGAAAAAGTTGAAAGCTGCCCATAGGACTCAAACTCACATTTCCTGTAGTTTGAAAAATACTCTAGGTCTTCTATTTTAAAATTTTAATCCAAAATTCCTTTCAAAAGAAGTATTATCAAATCCTGTTACTCCTTACTAAATTGAATTGTATAAAATACAAGATATTAGAAAACTTGAAGTATAGTTTCACAAGGAATAAGAGTCACCGCTAGCTGGTAATTCATAAAGAATTACTGTTGCTGTGTTGTGCAAAAACATAACCCTTGAGAGCCCAAATCCACTTCACAATAAAAAAGTACCATGGTAAAGAATACATTTATAAATGCTAGCATTGTATAATTGGATTATGGTGGCTGGACACCAACAGACTAATTCAACTTAAAATCAATACAGGAAGCCAGAAATTTCAGTGATGTAGTGCCACACATTAGCCTATCTTTTCTACAAATAACTAGCTCATAAATTAAAAGCTGTGATTATAATTCATAGATATATGTAACTGTAATTTGCACCAGATAAGATAATGTCGATAACTTTGGGTTTCTTTCACTAATCAATTTTTGTGAAGAACCTATAATCATTTAATTCAATATCAGTATATTACTGGTGTTTGTTTATCAACTCTCAGTAGGATTTAAAGTCAGGTAGCAAATTGATATGCTATTAGTAGCTGACCAAGTTCAAGCTGAGTAGAGAAAATAACCTCTACTCCAATGTTAAGAGATCTTAATTTTACCTAGGTAAGCTATTCAAGTCAAAAACTAGAGCATAATTTAATAATAATACATAAAAGGCATTCTACTGCAAAGAGGTGCAATGGCCCAGAGGTTAGGGCACGGTCAGAGGATCACGGTTTTGATTCCCAGATCGGGCGTTGTGTGTGTTTATTGAGCGAAAACACCTAAAGCTCCACGAGGCTCCGACAGGGGGTGGTGGCAACCCCTGTTGTACTCTTTCGCCACAACTTTCACTCACTCTCCCTTCCTGTTTGTTGGGTAACACTGCGATGGACTAGCGACCCATCCAGCTGGGGGGGAATACATACGCCTCAGAAACCAGGCCTATGAGCCTGGCTAGGCTCGAAAAGGGTGCATAAATAAAAATAAAAATTCTACTGCGTGGTTGGATCATAAAACTCAGTTAACAATAATATAAGAGAAATTTTTTTTAAATGGTTGAAGGCCCAAAGTCAGCAAATAGGTATGTGTGTGTCACAAACTACAAGTACACACGCACAATCCAACAGAGTAAGACTGTAAACTTTGGATATAAATATATATATGCACACACACACATATACATATGTACATGCATGTGTATAGAGTGAGGTCTATACTTTGGGGAGTACAAAAATCCACAATGTATAAGGTATCATTTCAGACAAAACTTTATTCAAAACTAGCTGAAGACTCTAGAATATTTGTGGCAATATGTGTAAAAAGAAAAAATGTCCATTATTGATTGTCAAAATTAATGATTGGATTGAAGCAAAACTCCCCTTTCAAGTGAAGCAGCAGACAACCAGACCTCACTGTAATCAAGATGGTCTAATATGAAATATTTTATACCTTTTCTACAACTTAATTGCTACAAAATAAACATAATGGCTAATTCTAATATTCCTTTGTCTTTTGTAAATTACCACAATTATAACAAGAATTTTTCATTCAAAATTTTCAGTGACCTAGAGACTGAATGAAGTTTTTGTGTATCTGTTAAAACAGCTTTGATATCCAATCCATGTTAGCATAGAAAACAGATATTAATTGTTGATGATTACATGTGAATAACTGAAGCACATATATTCTATAGTTGGATAGACATTTTTTAATAATAAAACAAATGCTGCAGGCATAACACTTCTATACCACCATCTTTATTAAAAAAAAAAAAAAGAATGGATAATGATATAGAATATTAGAATCAATACAGAGCAGAAATAATGTGCTAGAGGATCCTTAGAATGCGCTGACATTTATTTCAACTAGTGCCAAAAGTGCCCAATATCCGTGATTTACTCAAGCTCCCTAAAATCATAGTCAAATCTTCTTCAAATCACACACTTGAAAAATCAACCCTTTAGCATTCTTTCTAGTGTAATTACTCTATCAAGTGTAATTCATATTTATTTACATTGTTTTGAATTAACCATGCATTCATCTTGCAGCTTCAAGATTCCAAATATGTGACTGTTTATTTTCAGAATGACATAGTAGGTAGGTGTGAAAGGCCAAATCTGGCCAGTTTGGACATAAAACAGGTAGAATATATGGGCCAGATATGGCTAGTTTAAATATGCACTGTCAGAAAATAATAGTAATAAAACATGATGGACAGAACTGGAAAACCTTTGATCATCAGAAAGAAAATCAACTTCAGACCAAAATTAATATACAATTATTGCAACAGTTACAATACTTTACATCATAACAAGTAAGCTCCCACAAGGAAAAGGAAACTGGATGTTATTCTTTTTCATTGAGCAAACCATGTTTCTCAGCCAGCGTACTTTTAAATGAAATAGTTAACTAGGTTTCTTTCAAAATTTTAATCAAGAAAATACGGGAACCGGTATTAAGGAAGGATAGGAAAATATTAGATTTATAAGCCTATAAAATTTACTCCATCATTGTCCACGAGTATATGGTGTAGTGGTTAAGAGCGTGGGCTACTAACCCCAAGATTCCAAGTTCGATTCCAGGCAGTAACCTGAATAATAATAATAATAATAATAATAACAATAACATACGAAAAATACCTTAGCAATGGGAACCCAGTATCGAAATTAACAATAAACAAGATGAGGACAAATATCCGTCAAATGTAAATAATCAAATAATGTACATAATTTTGCATCTCTCAAATATAGAACTGTATTAAGAAAATATAAGCTTTGTGTGAAAACAACTAAATGACTGTAAAACAATGTGAACTTTGTATGTTTGTAACCATGACACTACCACTTTCATATCATATCAAATCAAATCATCTATTAATTAGCAGTTTCAATCTCTTCTGATTTGTCTGTCCCATTAAGGAAAGTAAAACTGATTGCATTGGCCATTGTATACTTACTTAGAGAGTTACCTTTCACATGACAGGTAATATTGAGAATACTTTTGCCACCATTGGTAGAAACATATAATATTAGTTAGTTGGTGGTTCAACACTTATCTTTTACCTTTTACTTACGTCAGTCATTAGACTGCAGCCATACTGGGTCACTACCTTGGAGAATTTTATTTTAATCAAATAAATCGACCCAACTACTTCTTTTCTTTCTAAGACTGGTACTTATTCCATTGGTCTCTTTTGCCGAACCACTAAAGTTACAGGGTCAGAGGGGACAAACACAAATACAAAGATGCATACACATACAGAAATATATATACAGGGTG
Organism: Octopus sinensis; assembly: GCF_006345805.1. Taxonomy (NCBI): domain Eukaryota; kingdom Metazoa; phylum Mollusca; class Cephalopoda; order Octopoda; family Octopodidae; genus Octopus; species Octopus sinensis. The sequence continues at coordinate 55,007,166 of NC_043006.1, read as the reverse complement.
CGATGGGTAAATTGATGCCATTTTATATTTTTAATTTTGTGCATGTGCATTGTTTGTTTTTGATTTTGTTGACTACACATGGGAGTGTCTGAGTTCTTATGAGGCAGATAGTGCATGAAAACATTTGGTATCTGTCATACAAGATGAGAAAGGACCAATTTTTATCTCAAGTCATCAAGGACAAAAGGAAGAGTATACCACAAAGCTTTTGAACAAACTCAAGCAACCCCTCCAACCGAACATGTTTTCGTTTTTCTCAGATGAGAAAAATTTCTGCCAGGATCAGATAGTGAACACATAGAACAACTGTTGGCTTGCCATGTCATCCAAATATGTACCGGGAGTAATAAAAATCAAATACCCAGTCAACATCATGGTGTTTGAAATGATTACTAGTGATGGCAACATTGTGCCTCCATTCATCTTCCCACATGGCCTCAAACTCAACACAGATGCCTACATCAAGTGCCCGGAGGAGGTAGTCTTGCTCTGGGTCAAGAAGGTGGCTACTGGAAGACCCTATGTCTGGCAACAGGACTCTGCACCATGCCACACAAGGAGAACCCAGTCACGGCTGTCATACAATTTCTGCAACCAATACACCCCTAACATGTAGCCACACAACTCCCCACACTGCAATCTCTTTCATTATTATGTGTGGGGTGCAGTTGAATGAGACCAACTAAACTCCTTGTAACACCAAAGATGAACTGAAGACAAGGATTATTGCAACATTCACCAACTTAAACAAGGAGACCATTCAGAAGAGTTGCAGGAGATTCCAAAGTCGCCTGGAGGTTGTGGTTGAAGCCAATGGCGATTTTATTGAATAAATTTACTCTTTAGTATTTCAAGATATTTCTATGTAATTTTGGTAAATATATCTGTTAAAATGAGATGTAAGTATTATTTTCATTTTTGCATAATTTAGATGACAATTTATTCACCACACCCAATATATATATACATACAGACACACACATATTAGCTGAAAATCTGCACTCCATGTGGACTTTTAAGGTAGCTCTCGCAGAGGGCTGTGGCCCAAAACTAAAGAGATCAATAATAAGAAAGCATTTATTGGTACCCTACCAGTAGGATATTACTTTAAGTTCAGTTTAAATGAAAAACTTGTAAGTTCACAAATTTTTTAAAATTTGGATTTTCAACTGTCAGCATATAACAAATACTCATCCAGACCTGATCCCAATGCTGGATGTTCAAGAACCAAATGAAAAAGCATTTTCAATCCCTGGATCATTCTAATTCCAAAAAAGTATGTCTATGTAGAACAAATGTAGACTGAGATACAAGGGTCCCAGACAGAATTTCCTGTTACCTTACTTGAAACAAGTGAGGGTTGGTTACAAGAAAAGCATCCATCATCATCATCATCACTTAATGTCTGTTTTTCATGTTGGCATGTGTTGGACAGGAGCTGGTAAGCTGAACCAGGCTCTGATTGTTTGTTTTAGCATGGTTTGAGAAACTGGATGCCTTTCCTAATGCTTTACACAGTGTTTTTTATGTGGCAGCAGCATAGAAAATCTGTCATAACAAATTTCCATCTGACCAGTAAAAGCATAGAAAAAAGACGCTAAAATGGTGATGACAAAGACATCACAACACTGTCATGAAGAGAAATAAATATAACTTTTAACCCTTTAGCATTCAGATGACTGTCAAATGTAATGCTTAATATATTCACATTGTTTTGAATTAATCATGCATTATCTAATAGCTTCAAGATTTCAATGATTTTTTTTTTGTCTTAGAATAATAATGTAGGATAGGTGAGAGACCCCATATATGGCTGATTCAAACATAAAAGAAACTATTTTGGACAGATATGGCTGATTTAAATGCTAACAGGTTAAAGTAAAAGTAAAATCAACTGCTATGATACCACAAAGCTAATCCTCTGACAAAGTATAATGGTAAATATTTGTTTGAAAACTGAAAAAATTCTCAACATAATTATTCATAAAATAAACAAAATCAACACATGGCAATTTTACTGAAAAGCTTCAAAACAAAATTTAATGTTGAAGGCTTAAAAATATTATAAAATCATCTATTTTTGTATTAGAGCAGACTAGATGTTTTGTAAATTCATTTATTTGGATGAATTATTGGAGCTAATGGTTTATATCTCATAGCACTGACTTCACAACTGTATTATTATTGTCCTTATTTCATCAAGGACAGTTTTTTGATGCTATGCCAGTCGGGCCTTTGTCAACAGAATGAGTAAACAAAACAGTCAAAACATTAACATGCAAGTGAGAGGAGCCAACCAAGCTGAAGGAACCAAAAAGAGAAAAATATTAATTGCTAAATGTAAAGTAATGACCATGGTAATTAGAAGTCTAACCTGCTACTTTTAAATTACACAGCTACTGCCAAAACATCTATCTAACGCAGTTATTAGAAACTGAATTTTATTAAAGATCTTATACCTCCTGAATGATATGACTGAAGACAGGTCTATATAACATGTATATCATGAGCTATTTATAACAAAGCTGGAATAAAGGTCAATACCAGAGATGAAATATTATACTGCATCATGAATACACATATATAATATGTTGCTTAAGAGAAACAACTGGAGGAAAGAGGATCTATAACAAACCTGCCGCATAGGTACACATTGACGATGGCGTATCGTGGTAGAACCCCGGGTTTTGTGTATTTGACTTTGGACAGGTTTTTCCTATAGAAACAAAAAGAACGTTATGTATCACTAAGAGGAAACTCTCAAGAGAAACCAACCCAGAATATGATTTTAAAAAATATAATAATGTACATAGAAAGGCATAGGACCAGGAAAATTACTGACAAACCCTTAGCTATGAAGAAAAAGAAATTATCTTATTTTATTTATTGCTTTTCAAATAAAATCAGTGACATGAAAAAGGACTTAGTTGGAGCTGAAGACAGGAAACAACTAAAAGATGTCTTAAATAGTCAACTTTACACCAAGATCATTAGAATAGCAAGGAAAACAAAAGCACACAGGCAAGTAGCTCAGAGTGGGAACTGAAACAAGATTGCAAAGCTAACCATCACAAAGTGAAAATGATAATAAACAAAAACACCTCTGCTATGATTAAGCGACAAAACAATTTGTATTTAGTTATAATGTCAATACTCCTATAACACTCTAGAACTTCCACAACAACCAAAGTAAAAATACGCTGTTGACAGATATGATTCTTATAGAATTGGCAAAATTTTCTGACCAGGGTAAAAATGTTATTGAAAGATCTGACTCTACCAAGCTGGCAAAACTTCATGATACATAGTCAAGAGATGTGGGTCAACAGAAGTGTCAAAACTACACAATCATAGTAACCCACCCACCTACCCCCAAAATAAATAAATAAACAGTGTGTCAGATTTGAAACTAATTTAGGATTTCTAACTTTGAAACAAGCTTCAAAATTTGGGAGGAAGGGTTTACTGGAAACGTACTGTGATGTAGCTTGTCTAAACCAAGCCAAGAAAGATGAAAGGCAAAGCAGAACTTAGTAGAGTTGAAATCAACATGTAAAAAAAAAAGAAAAGAAATAAAATAGAAACTGTCAAAACTAAGTTAACAAACCTTGTGTAAGGAACAGTATTACTGTCAATACACCATCTCCTTTATTTAACTCAAAACTGAAATATTTGACCCTTTTCTTACCATATTTCTGAAATCCAACTTTGCTTCAATAAATTTTTTAAATAAGGAACAATTCAATAAAATAATTTTGTCAACATTAAAGTGGGGCTTGCAACATAAATTAGCATGAAATTTTGATGAAAAATTTTAATTTAGATCACTATAAAACAGAAAGTTTATGTCCTAGAACCAGGGGCTGTTTCAAGTAGTTTGTCTCTTATGTGTCTTCAGCTGCAGGTCAATGTATGATCAAAAATTCCAAGCAGGACCATCTCATCACTTTGAGCAATGTATAGGATTACATTATACAACATGTTCTGTCTTTATAGAAGATAGTAGAGTGTGATCGGAGAGAGATTTGGTTGCTAGTTCTTGCAAATCAAGCGCCCATGAAGAGACGCGCTTGTTGGCCTGTCTGGAGAGCTTGTAAAGGACATGGGTATGTCTCCTTCACCCAGACTGATTCAATATATAAATACCATGGTCTCTCCCATCATTAGACAATGTATGAGGGTTTTGCAATTTCTTGCTGAATAACCAAACAGCTGATTTGCTTATAGTGATCAACTACTTGTGTTCACATTAGCTCATTCTCTCCATCAAATCAATATTAATTGTACAAGTATGTAATTTACATGTCAGATGATGAAATGGTTGCTGAGCAACACGAAATGAAGTGTTTTGCTTAAGAACACAACATAAGGCCTGGTCTAGGAATCAAAAAAACAACCTAGCAATTTTAAGCGCAAAACCCTAACCACTAAGCCATATACCACATATATATATGTATGTATATATATATATATATACGTGCAGGTGGCACGTAAAAAGCACCCACTACACTCGCGGAGTGGTTGGCGTTTAGGAAGGGCATCCAGCTGTAGAAACACTGCCAGAGAGACTGGAGCCTGGAGCAGCCCCTGGCTCCCCAGACCCCGGTCGAACCGTCCAACCCGTGCTAGCGCGGAAAACGGACGTTACACGATGATGATGATGAAGACAACAAAAGAATGAAAGAGACCTCGATATCATGTAAATAGAGGAATTTATCTGTAAATGTAATATGTGACAATTATTCGGTAGCCATGATAAAACTCCGAGTTTCGGATGCCGGGGTGCAAATCCACGCCGCCATCTCTTCAGTTATCTGGCCATCTGATGGATAACTGAAGAGATGGTAGCATGGATTTCCACCCCGGCATCCGAAACTCGGAGTTTTATCATGGCTACCGAATAATTCTCACATATTATATATATATATATATGTATTGCGGTTGAGGGAACCTGTGGAAGAGGCAGACCCAGGAAAACCTGGGACGAGGTGGTAAAGCACAACCTTCGAACTTTAGGTCTCACCAAGGAAATGACTAGAGACCGAGACTTTTGGAAGTATGCTGTGCGTGAGAAGACCCGGCAGGACAAGTGAGACCATAACACGTGGCCTCTACATGGGATGTAGCCAGTCCACTTATGCATACCTTTCCTTCTTGGGACACAAAACTCTACTTGTGAAGACCTGTTGAGGCAAGTGAAAATCCAAAATCAAAATCGAAATGGATCAACATCAATGGAAATTGCAGCTGTGATACCAGTGCCAGTGGTACGTAAGAGAACCATCCGAACGTGGCCGTTGCCAGCGCCGCCCCAACTGGCCTCGTGCCGGTGGCACATACAAAGCACCATCCTATCGTGGCAGTTTGCCAGCCTCATCTGGCACCTGTGCCGGTGGCATGTAAAAAGCACCCACTACACTCACAGAGTGGTTGGCGTTAGGAAGGGCATCCAGCCGTAGAAACATTGCCAGATCAGACTGGGCCTGGTGCAGCCTTCTGGCTTCCCAGACCCCAGTTGAACTGTCCAACCCATGCTAGCATGGAAAGTGAACGCTAAACGATGATGATGATATATATATATATACATATTTATATATGGAAGGCATGGAAAGCAGATATTAAACAATGATGATGATATATATATAACGCCATGATAAATTGTTAGCTCCTACACGCATTCATTCTCTCTCCTTGTTTTTTTTTCTGTGTATCTTTCTGTCGAAGAGCGTAGGCTCGAAACGTAAAAGACTTGTTCTATTTCTATTCCTGAGCGCCATACTAATACATTTGTTTGTTTGTACTCCACCTGCCTTTGTCTTTTGTTTATTTTCGTAAAACTTCCCGTTATATATATATATATATAAAATATTTTAAATGACTGTCCTTAAGTAGTTTGCCTCCCAACCACATGGTTTTGGGTTCAGTAGTACTATGTGGTACCTTGGGCAAATGTCCTCTAGTATAGCCTTGGGTTGACCTAAACATTATAAGTAGTTTCAGGAGACAAAATTGAAAGAAATCCCCTGTATGTATATGCATTAGTGAGCATATGTGTGTCTCCTTTCTATATTGCATGATAGTTGTAAATGAATGTCACCCCCATGCTCTTTCAAAAATTTGCACCATAACACCCTACAGAGTTTCAGACCCAACTTCTCTGATTTCTCTATAGATGTTCTCCTTCAGTTGCACCAGGGTTTCTGTTTCGTTGATGTAAACCCTCTCTTTCAGGTGTCCCCACAAGAAAAAATCTGGGTTAGTCAAGTCCGGGACACATGAAGGCCATTCAATGTAGACCTCACACATGGTTCCAGCAAGATGGAGCAACTGCTCATACTGCAAGAGAAATAATGCAGTTGCTATGCCAGTGCTTTGGAGAGAGAATAGTCTCCCGCTGCGGCAACGTCAACTTGCCTTCACATTCCCCAGACTTGACCAGCCCAGATTTTTTTCTTGTGGGGATGCTTGAAAGAGAGGGTTTACATCAACAAACCGGAAACCCTGGTGCAACTGAAGGAGAACATCTATAGAAAAATCAGAGAAATGGGGTTTGAAACTCTTAAGGGTGTTATGGTGCAAGTTTTGGAAAGAGCACGGGCATGAGAAGCCATGTCATTTTTCATATGTGATGTAGAGGTGTTGCAAAATTTGACTTATGCATACTAATTTCCATTATGTCCTTTATATTGTATCGAAAGTTCATGCATTTATTTGTAAACTTAAGTTAGTAAGAAGTGAAACCCATCAGTGACCTTTGGGACACCCCGTATATATATATATATATATATGAAGTAACTGATCTGATTATCAAAGACTTACTTCACCAACCATCATTTCTTTAGCAACTTCTAATATTGCAATGGTTGAAGCTCCTCTGAACTAGCAAACACTAACCACTTCTATCAAATTCCACTTGTATCTCTTCGCATCACATCAATTGTAGGTATCACACCTTAAATCCTATAATAAACACGCTGGTCAAGTTTTCTTCAATAAAACTACACCTCTATCAAACAACCCATAGTTTCCTACAATACATCATCAAATCAAGAGGTAATCAAGCCAAACATCAACCCCAATGGAGAGATCTGTAGCTGGTGGATAAACCTTCCAGAAATAGCAATAAATCTCCTTATACCTTAAAGGCAGAAGGACATGTTAGATACCACAGGTATAGATACACTACCTGAAGTGAAGCTGGAATTGTCATCAGGAGTACTTTTGATCATAAGTCTGCTTGTCTAGAAATCATCCAAGGCTAACAACACTAAACATACTAATCAGGAGCTACTTGCAAAGATAATAGTTGCTACCCACACCTACTCTAAACAAAGGGATGTCACATTTACACTCCTATCCAGTTTAATAGATACAATTATGATGCTTATTGTGTGTGCACACACATATATATATATGCACACACACATATATATAAACTACTAGCACTATGACCCAGCAATGCTGGGTCATAGTGCTAGTGCATGCATATACAGCTGCGAGCATGCACACATACACGCGAGTACTGTCCAAATCTCCGACCAATCACATACAGCTAGCTGACATTCTATTGGCGTATCAAGTTTCGGGCATTTTGATTGGGTTTTGGATAGAAAATTCACAAAAAAGTCACTTCTATTGATTTTTTAATGGCTTTGCGGGGTGAATGGGGGAATGTGAAGATGTGCACGACCACCCTTGGTTTTGAATGACCATAGAAAGTGCAAGCCCTCTAACTGAAAAATTGTGGATTTGTATAAAGGATACACACACAGACATTTTGCCGTAGAGATACTATACATTCATACAGCCATGATATATATTGAGCCACTATCCATCACTTCACATAATGAAAAGGCTTTGTTTCTGAAAAGTCATGTCATGCCATGCCATAACATGAAAACCTATTTTCCACTGATTTTAATGTGACATAGATGTCAGTGGAAAGGAGCCTGTGCACCAATGATATAATAGACACTGTACAGATAAGCTGTGTATATACATACACGTGTGTGTGTGTGTGTATATACATATACATACACACACACACACATATATATATATATATATATATATATATACACATACACATATATAGTACCTGGAAATACAGAGAGAGAACTATAACAAACTACATATGTTTAGTTAGTGATGTTTCTGCACTTACAATTTTGCTTGGAAATTTTTGGTGCAGGCAAAGGAGGGAAAATAAACTTTTCCTATTGTCAATCATTAGTGAAAGTGCAGACCAGATATGTTTATCATGCTAAACTAACAAAAGTACAATGATATTAACCCTTTAACAGTCAGGTTACTCTGTCAAATGTTATGCTTATTTATTCACATTTTGAATTAATCCTGCATTATGTCACATGTGATTATGTAGCAATGGAATGACATTGTAGGATAGGTGTGAGAAGCCAGTCCTAGCCAGTCTGAACATAAAACAAGTAGAATACTTAAGAGATATGGCCAGTTTAACCCTTTCGTTACCAAACCGCCCAAAGCCGCCTGAAAAAAGTTTTGGTTACTGTGACCAAACCGCCCAAATTTACCTATTCATATTTAAATGAGAATATCAGAGCAAATCTCTTTAGTACATTTGTGAAAACACGTATTATACTTTGTAAACAGTTCAACTACAGTTTTGTACAAAAATCGAAGTGTAATTTTAATTCCGTGAATTTTGAGAGATTTTTTTCCAAAATTTGTTCCTATTGTGTTTTCAAAATTTGTAATTCTGACAAAAAATGGATACGAATTTCATTATATCAAGCAGCGAGTCAGAATTCGAAGGATTTTCTACTGAAGACCTTCATAAATCTAACTCTATGACTGAAAAAAAAAAGCACATGGTATTTGATAATGAATCTGATGTTTCATTTTCCGAAAGTGAAAACAGTGAATTCGAGAGCTCCGACAGCGATAAAGAAACTGAATTGGCACCTGAATGGAGTGAAAATTTAAAAACTGTTTCTTTCGGTGATTTTTCTGAAGAAACTGGACCAAGCCACAGACTTTCCCAGAGGAGTAAAGCCTTAGGCTATTTCTTTTTACTTTTTTGAATGAGCCTATTTGAAATCATTACGGCGAAAACGAACCGTTACGCTAAACGTAAACAAAGCGAAAGAAACGATAGTTTGTGGTTTCCCATAACCTTAAATGAAATTAAGACTATTTTGCCGTAAATATTATTATGGGTATCAGAAAGTTACCCAGAATAACAAATTCTATCGTAAAATTTTGTTGTATACCCAATTGAATATTAGCTAATAACCCATTTTCTATAGCGATGTTTGAACAAAATTTTAATTTTATATTTTGTTGAATTTACCTGTATCTACCTGCAATTAGAGTCACTTTGTGACAAAAATTATAGTATAGAATTTGGTTGAGAATATTTCATTAAATTATCTTCCAAAAATCAGATTAATATATTGATAAATAAAAAAGTTATAGTTGCTTAATGAAACCAGACTAAATTTATGATTACGTTAGAAATTAATTGAAACACATAAGGTCAGAAATTTTGGTCAGAAATATAGTAACGAAAGGGTTAAATGCTAACAGATTAATCCTTTTAGCATTCGGAACCTTGCCAAATGAAATACTTATTTATTCACATTGTTTTCAATTAGTTATGCATTATACTGTAGATTTAAGATTTCAATGGAGTATTACTCTTTTATTTGTTTCAGTCATTTGACTGTGGCCACGCTGGAGCACTGCCTTTAGTCAACCAAATCGACCCCAGGACTTATTCTTTCGGTCTCTTTTTGCTGAACTGCTAAATTACGGGGACGTAAACTCACCAGCATCAGTTGTCAAGCAATGTTTGGGGGGGGGGGGACAAAAACAGATACACAAACATACACACACGCACATATATACATATATATATACGACAGGCCTCTTTCAGTTTCCGTCTACCAAATCTACTCACAAGGCTTTGGTCGGCCCAAGGCTATAGTAGTAGACGCTTGCCCAAGGTGCCACGCAGTGGGACTGAACCCAGAACCATGTGGTTTGTAAGCAAGCTACTTACCACACAGCCACTCCTATGCCTATTATTAGTTTATTTTTAGAACATCATTGTAGGTTAGGTCTAAGAGGCTAGATCTGATAGGTTTTAACAGAAGACAGGTAGAATATTTGTGCAAGATACAGTTGGTTTAAATGCAAAAGGGTTAAAACAAAATTAGAACACACAACCAGAGAACAAACCAGTATCTCAATAGTATTAACAGAAAAAAGATTAGTATACTAACAAGGGAAGTGCAGTGTTTACAGATTTCTATATTATTGGTTAAGTTGCTGGCACAACTGACAAAGTGTTTAAAAGAAAAACCTTGCAATACTATTCCAACTCTTTTACATTCTGATTTCAAAACTTGCCAGGTTAATGTAATCAACTAATCCTCTCACTTCAAAATAGAGTGTGCGTAGATGAGAAACAATTATTATTATTAGCACCTATATTCATTCAATCATCAGGGCACATCTTTCAAGATGGAGGAACCTCTCTCTGCACTCCACTCAGCTTCATTTGATTTAGTGCTATTCTGTTTCACGGGTTTGTTTTACTGGCATGCAAAGCTTGTGTTTGAAAGAAGGGGTACCCAGGCTGAATTTGACTCAGTTCACGGAGAGCAAGAATATAACAAGGCATCTAGACCTAACATTCTTATAATTCAGCCAATCCACCATTCTGATAATTGGTACATTTCTTTAAAAAAAAAAAACTCTGAAAGCATGAAAGGCTAAGTTGACTCAGTGAGATTTGAGCTCAGATTGCAGAGAATCAGAACAAATACCACAAGGCATTCAAACTGATGCTCTAGCAACACTGCCAACGCACCACATTAATGAATGTGAACTAGCAACTTAACTGTGAGGGAGGAGAGACAGTGATAACTTATTGGGCTGAGTGACTTACTCTTTTACTTGCTTCTGTCATTTGACTGTAGCCATGGTGACCACCTTTAGTCGAGCAAATCGACCCCAGGACTTATTCTTTGTAAGCCTGGTACTTATTCTATTGGTCTCTTTTGCCGAAGCGCTAAGTTACGGAGACGTAAACACACCAGCATCAGTTGTCAAGCAATGTTGGGGAGAGACACACACACACACACATACGACGGCCTTCTTTTCGGTTTCCGTCTATCAAATCCACTCACAAGGCTTTGGTCGGCCCGAAGCTATAGTAGAAGACATTTGCCCAAGGTGCCACGCAGTGGGACTGAACCCGGAACCATGTGGTTGGTAAGCAAACTACTTACCACACAGCCACTCCTGCGCCTACTCAAGAAATTAAAAAAATTAAATAAGTATGGTTGTGTGGTTAAGAAAGCCACTTTGTAACCACATGGTTTAATTTCACTATGTAGCACCTTGGGCAAGTTTCCTATGTTATAGCCCTGAACCAACCAATGCCTTGTGAATGAATTTGGTAGCCAGAAATTGTGCAGAAGCCTGAACTTTTATACCATGAATCCCAGTGTGTATGTTTTTATATACAATGAGCTGTTTAAGATTTGAAAGGCAAAGCTGGACCAATATATATGTGTGTGTGTGTATTTGTCCTCTCCTTGACTACTGGTGTTGGTTTGTTTGTGCCCCACAATATAGAAGTTAGGCAAGAGACTGATAGAATAAGTACCATGCTTTAAAAATACAAGTACTGGGGTTGATTAGTTTCACTAAACCCTTCCAGATGGTGCAGCAGCAATGACTGAAACAAGTAAAAGGTATATATAAAAAAAAACCTTGTACTTACCTTTATCAAGATTAACAAGTGCTTTCAGCTCTTTGACAACTTCTGGTGTAACTAAAGTAGCATCAAACCCAAGGAATGCTTCTTTCAGAGCTAAATTTAAATTGTTGTCTTTATAACTCTGCAAACTTTTTATATAATCAGGAAGGTGTAAAGCACAATACTCAGCCACCTCAGAACCTAGATGGAAAATAAAATACTATTTTAATACAACTGGCAATATTGAGTAATGATTTCATCTTCTGCATATAAGCATTTAATAAACCGGGCAACCTTTTTGGGAAAGTGGGTTGCATGAGAGATGGCTTATAATCAGGCAAGCTACACTATTAAAAAAAATTCAAGGTAATTTTTCACTGGCATACCATTCAGAAATTCCCAAGGGACATAGTTTGCCCATGACTAATAAGCTAATATTAACACATGCAAATTATATAATTAAATCTACTCAAACAAAATTGACCAGTAATGTCAATTGTGGAGTAGTGAAGGAACTTGCATGTAGACACTCAACATGCCAGAAACAGCAGCCAAATCTGCCCATACTGTTTAAACAAAATGACTGTATTATGTTTGTGAATACACTGAACATCAACATTAATACCATTGTATTATTAATGGCACTATATGCAAATGAAACATGGAAGGCAACTGAGAAAAATTAAAACAGATGTTTTCCACCAAAGATGTTCAAGAAAAATCCTGAGAATTTCATACCATAATCTTAGAAACAATTCATAAGAAGAGTATCAGCACAAAATCCCCAAGACACAATAACAGATTGAAAAAATACAACTAGTTTGGTCCCATCTGGTGGCAGCCAGACCATCAGGAAGGTAGAGACAGCATTGAGATGAACAACTACAAGAGGAAAGAAGAGACAGAGAAACAATGAAAAATATGGTATCATGGTGTTGAATAATTCAGCAATGCCTGAAAGAAGGTAACAAAAGGGAAAACAAGATGGAAGTAATTAAGAACCACCACCCTGAAGAACACACAATATACACCATGACAAGGAAGTGGGGTAACTGAATGTACAATATACAACTAATATATACTATATATTGTACACAAACACAACAATGATATATCAAGAACTCATCAACATCATTTAATGTCCACTTTCTATATTACTGGATATCATTCCTCTTCCTCAGATCAGATTAGTAAGGATAATAAAAGCTATTATATTCTCCCTCTCACTGACCATTCATATAGCTACCCACCACTTACCCTTGCTTTTACCTACAAACTTGTAGCAGCCTTTTATTTATCCTATGCCATTCCTATCTTTATACACTTCCATTATTACTCATGACTCCTTCAGTACCTTCTTGGTCCATCCTCTGCAACTGCCCTCTCTTCTGCACATTCAAATGGTCATGTTAGCTCTGAATGAACCAAGACAATGTAGAGTAGGGAATCCTGAAACAAAGCAACCTGACAAGTATTGATGATACAATAAGATGCGTCCAGTATATTATGTGAAGTGTTGGATGAATGGAGGGACGATGGAGTCAAGAGAACCCTTAGCTTAGCAGAGACATACCCTTTCTAAAGCAGGTTCCATGAAAGATGTACCTAGTACACTCTACAGTGGTTAGTGGATTTATGGAGGCATTTTGGGTCCTGAGAGATCTTTTAGTCTTGTCAAAGACATGGCAACCTCTCTGGTGCTGGTGCCACAAAACATGCAACCAATACAACCTGCAAAGTGTTAGGAAGACCATCAAACTGTAGAAGCCATGCTAAATAAAAAAGAAGAGGCATGACTGTCCTGGCCATACACAAGGTGGCCAGTAACACCAAACAAGAACCAATTCCAGACCATGTCAACCCATCTAACTAATACTTGCATGGAAAGTTGTCATTAAATGATAATGAGATGATGACAAGGTGTGATTTCTAGTTGGTTGCACAATGATGTAAAGGTTCCCTTATTAGGGAATCTATTATTAAATGTCTCTCCTCCTTACACAACAAGCCCAGAAGGCTTCAAGAATTTTGTGCTATTATTTTTGCCCTCTCAGGTTTGGTAATTCCTCAAACTCCTTCAACAGACTACAGAGAAATTCTTATCGAAAGCCTCACATTCTAATTTTGAATGCAGGAGATTCTCTGACCTGATCAGCAATTTTTTGAAAAGCTGTGTGAATTACAATGTTCTTTCAAGGATTACGATGTTACACTTATAGAAAATTTGCCTAAGGGCATATTATGTATTAGTTGCTTGCAAATGCCATGTTCAATACATCATCACTCTAAAAATTTGAAAACTGGAATTGTTTGCACTGCTTCTTCTGTTGGGCTCTTCTATCATTACTATGGTTTCTACTTACATATGAAAATGTTTCCAGACGCAACCAGTCTTGAATTCTTGTACTATAGCTTTAATAAGAAGAGAAAGGGGTTCTTTATTAAATTTCATAATCTTAGGTAGAAAGTTGTTGTTTAGCCAACTCTGATTTAAGCAGACATGATTATCCAATCTCACATTACCCAATGTGATTTCCCCCCCTCCCTTTTAAGATCAGTGGGGTGTGATGAGGGAATTTTGGCTGTTATCTTTAACAGGTGAGCGTTCATATAGCGGATCTCTTGAAGTTGTTATCCTTGGCATCTAGAATGAGGTGAGGAATGGGCTAGAGGTAAGTTCAGAAGGGGAAATGTATTGGGACTGAAGCGAGATGTTCTCATATAAAAACACTTTTGCATACTCAACCAAATGATACTATAAAATATTTATACCTCCATGGCCATCATAAACTGCCAACATAGCTGTGCCGGTTTCTTCATCAAAATCTGCCAAGCAATTGTGTGCATCCTAAATACAAATAAATCAGGTCATTAATAACAGCTTCAAGTTAATATATCTTAAATTTTCTGGGACATGATATCATCATCTTATTGTAATAAGGATAAAACATTTCATTTAATCAATGATCAAGGCAACATAATTTTCATGCCAGTTCAACCTGCTTTGTCTTACCAAACAGGTTAGCTGAATTGATCTGCAAATTACACATTTATCAACATCATATCACCGACAAGGAGACAGACAGGACAATACTTGCTAATTTTTGTTTTTAATTAGTCTTCGAAACTGGTTTGACCAAAGAACACATCAGATATTTCTGTAAATATTGGTCACACATGACTGTCAAGTAATGATGCTTTTTTGATTATTTCCAGCTTTAATTCCACACAATTTGAATGATGGGGGGGGGGAGTAAGATAAATGATTATACTAGCACTAAGCTATTTACCATCATATTAAATTCAGACAATCTAAGATGATTAGCATTTTATAGGTGAATTTTCCTTCAAAATTTTAAATCAATAGAGCATCAAATTAAACAAAAGAAAATGAAATATAAGGAAAGATATGAATTGAAATTGTCCACAGTAAAAAACAACAAAGTGATCATATTAACAACTATGTAAATGACTAAAGTTTGCAAAAAGAAACAGAAAATAAAAGGTAAAAAACCAGAAGAGGTAATTTAAAAAACAGCCAAAGCATATTATAGTCAAGGAAAATGTCTTCTTTTTTTTATTTTGACACCAAGACATAATGTCAAAACTATTATTATTATTTAAAAATTTATTTTTCTCTATTGGCATATATTAAACAGGTTTTGACACTTATACTGCATAATTTCATCTGTGAAGCCCAACATCCCAAGGCCTGTAATGATCACCATTAAGACACAACATCACCTTTCATCACAATAATTCACAATCTCAGACCACTATAATTAATCCTCCTACAGGCATCAAATGACACTTTCTTTGTCTAGACACACTTTTAACTTCACATGTAGTTACAAAACTGCCCAATAGAACAATCTCACCTCATTACTTGTGTTTCCTCTGTCACCACTATCTGCTATTCACCTAATGTTACTACGAGTGAACAGACAGCTCAAAGTAATGAGGAATCTTTCATCTTATGAGACAGAAACCAACCTTACACTTGCTATCACAATAAATGAGCTTAGAACACCATGAAAAGGTGGCATTAAGAAGGGCATCAAACTGTAGAAACCAGGCGAAAAATAATAAAAGAACTATTAGTTGCCAACAATCCTTAAGCCTTTTTTCCCTACCATACCTCTACTTTATTTTTACTATAACCCACTCTCAGCAAAAATTATTTAATTAACAGCAAACAACCTGAGTAGTTCCTATAATATCTAAAGTACTAGTTGGTTGTATCAACCTGCTGGATATAACATTGCATCTTTTACAACATCTTATGAAGTTACTACCTACTCTCTTTCGCCCTACTTATTGAAGTCACTTCCACGAAGGAACAGGAAGTTTTCTTTTGCTACTAATTAGTATGCCAGTCTTTACTCTGCTGAGCTTGAGGTATTTGGACTCAAAACCACTCCTCCATGTTTGGCACTTTTTTCTGCAACTCTTCAAAAGATTCTGTAAAAGTTCATCTAATCATTATTGCCTTGAGAACTATAATGAATAGAAAGGGACTAAGAACAGAATACAGGGGAATGCCTATAAGTATACTAAATTCTTCGTGAATTCTAGCATGCTTACAATAACTATAACTTGGAGATCTATCACTAGTTATAAACTAAAAATATCTCTCTTCACCCAACTTCCATAAATATAACTTGGAAGTTAAATTACCACACCAAATTTTAGTTTAAAAACCTACTTCCTTTGCAATTATAACATGATACTAGTATCGTAGACTGGTCCCGGTTTACTAGTACCATGGTAATATGGACTCAGATCAGAATTATCTAATCTGAAAGTACTTACAGATCCCATTTAATTGTAACTCATGCGTCACCTAATTGGTAACTCTGAAAAACAACAATCCAATATCTTATGCCTGTTTAGCTAGTATGCCAGAAAAGGAAGTCTATAACATTTGTGTTACGAGCATATTAGGAAGGAATTACAAAATGAATAGTAGATTTATATACAAATTGTCAACACGAATAGAAAAATAAGAAAACGTAAGTTTGTTTATAATTAAGCACGACCTAGAATTACAATTTTGACTATTTTTCGTAGTAAGATGAGCCTTGTATTTGTGCGGGTTTTTTTTTTTTATGGTTGAATGCACTAACCACTTCACTATGTAGAGCACATTGTTCTTGTCCAGCCAGAAACTAAAGCAATCCATTAGAGAGAGCTTACAACTATTGTCCCTTGAAGTTGACTTAACAAAAAGGTCGGCAATATTTCAAATTTAACCATATGCGCAGTAAATAGTGGTTGCAAACTGAAATTAACATTCGTTTCTAGTACCATATACAACTTATGTGGTTGACTGGATGAAGTCAAAACCATGACGGCACAGAAAAAATGGCTATTTAAGTCATAGAGTTATGCCAAAAGTTGGGTAAGTGAACAAATGAGACTAGTTTCTTAGTACATATCTTGATCAATATTACAAAACCAAGATAAACAGAAAGCTTATCAAACGCACAGCAGTTGTACCTTTAAAATGAATGGTCTTCTGGGAAATCACTTACAGAGTTAAGATTTTTCGGGATTTTTCTTCAAATTTTATTATCACTTTCATAGCAATGATGCCATTAGAGATTTTTAAAAGTTCATTATATTAAACGTGTAATGGTAAATAAAAGCTTCATTAATGATTGAGAAGGATACGCAGTTTAAATCGAATTATGAAATCATACTTTAAATGTAAATAAAAATCAAGACCTGGTCAGTCAACGACAATTTACGTTATATGTAAACACACATTGCTTATTCGTAAATAATCGACCACAACCAACTCAAGTTTCATTATAAACAATCGATAAGGCATTACTGGAATGGGAAATTAATCAAACAGATTACTGTGTGAATTACATCACACACCATTAGAGGGGCAATTTGATAATATAATAATAATAATGTGATTTCTAACAGAGAAGAACGAGATGGCTATAATCAATTTTTCACCGACTACTTCGAGCTAGTTCCCCGGATCCATACATGGCCACTATTTGGCAATGCCCTATGAAATCAATGAAATTCGAAAAGGAGGGAAAACCTACACTTCGGACGGAACAATCGATTCTTAGAAATTGACATGTCCAACTGAAATGAATTTCAGATGTTACCTAAATAGGAATAACCTTCAATCGAGGAATATCTATACGTGCAACAAGAAGTTCTGGCACTCGTATACATCGATGTAACTCAAGGGGCTCCATAAATCTTAGCATTTTTATTTCCAATTAAACAAAACGAATAATTAACAAGGCATGATTAGGATAATGCACAAAATTTTAACTGAATTTTTTTTTTAATTTACTGATAAATTAAAATGAACACATTAAGGAAGAAATTCACGAGCGATCCATCGTGATCAATACAAAAATTAGAGGTTATATACTAAATGCAAGAACAATTTTTACAGGAGTGTGTGTGTGTGTGTATATATATATATATATATATATATATATATAGCTTTTTAATATGAAGTCTTAAATATAACAGCTCAAAATATTGAGCTAAAGCGCAGAAATTAATTAGTCAGAAAGAGGATAAATTGATGTCTAGAGGTTGAAACATTTCCAGATATTTTGCCTTTGACCAACGGGAAGCTGAAAAGAGAGAGCTGAGACCAAACTTGTGTGTACAAATGGCGCGCTTTTTCGGCACCAGTTCAGAGCACTGAGTTTGAATGGTTGCACTATTAAAGTTACTAGAGAAGGACGGGGACCTATGACGACATAGGAAGGAATATCGGCTAGATAAATTAAGATACGGGGCTAGAAAGAAAATAACAGTTAACCAATACACTCGATGAAGGGTGGTTTAGCTGTAGATAATCTAAATATTTGCTTTACAAATGCATTGTCTCTTGTCAAAGTTCACTAGTTAGATATTAAAATGAATACGATGTATACAAAAGAACAAAAAGAAAATAAGTACAAATAAAATATTAATATTAAATGCTGTTAATAACAAGAGACAGCTTCATTCAGGTGTACTTATTGATGTAGCCCAACATGCTAGAAATAGCAGCTATGCTCCTCGTTAATGCATACATTCTGTTGCTAAAGTAACCCATAGAAATATAAAAAAAAAACCATTTTCAATATGACCTGAAAAATAAAGATAGGATAGTCATGGTTAGAGTGCCTTATATTATAAATCTGCTGGATCATAGCTGATATGAGGCTAAACAATAACAACGACAGTCATCCCTAACTAAGGATGAATACTATACGTAGTCACCAGGTCTGCAAGAAATATTTCATATTACTGAAATACTACTGATCATAGAAGTTTACGGGATGATAGAGGCTGACTAAGAGCTAAGCAACAGACCACTATTCTCTCTATTTCTAGCATATCGTTTGACCATGCCGAGAGTTCCTTGTTGGTAAGACGAGTTGGTATTTTCCATTTTGAAATAATTTTTATTTCAGACGCTAAACTACAGGATAGCCTAAAATATATAGAAGATAGATTATATGTAAAAGTTTGAAAGCAAAAATTTTAATGATTGCCTTTTTTTGCTTGACTTTCAAAATGATAAAATTTTAAAAATATGAAATACAAGTACTTATAATGAAAAACAGACTCTTGCTAACTCTCTTAACAGGAAAATAATCATCGATTTTTATTTATTTATTTATTTGTCACCAGAGACGGAAATTACGTTTAAAATATCGGACTGAACCTGGAAGTCCAACTAGAATTAGATAATCGGTGTGTTTGCATGTACATACATATACATTATATATATATATGGTACTATTTAAGAAGAGTGATCCCTAATAAATATCTAACTATATATATATAGTTTCATATTTATTAGGACCAACAGATCAAGTACGCAAATGTTTAATATTTAATTATGAGAGTGAAATCATTTACGTGTAAGAGCAATCAATGTTCACGATATCCAGTCGAAACTTGAACAAATTTCAGATTTTCATATATCTGTCTTATTGCCCCTTTATATAGTAATAAAGGCACCAAGGCGCCAGAATTTGTGAAAGAAAGGTTACATTTTCAAATTGATTCGTTAAAAATAACTTTTTAAAAAATATCTCAAAAAAATATAATAATGTGAAATAAGAAGCAAATATTTAGAAGTTCAAGGTAAAATAATATATATAAAAGTTAGTGATAATAATTAAAATAGAAGAGGAAAAAAATCTCTTGTAAACAGGTTAAGGGAGGAGGAGGTGAAATGAAGAAGTCTACCTCTTGAGTTAATCTCCAGCCTTGCATCGATGATGCTCCATACGTGAAATTCTTGCCTTGACCGTCACTTGAATGCTTCTCAGTGATCGGTGATGATAGATAAACACCCATGCTGACGCTGAGTTTCGAGTTGATGTGTTAATTGAAATGAATAATTACAGAACGGGGCCACGATAGTCTCCACACGTGCATTCTATTTCGCGGTTTAGAGTTAATTGTCACGTGACCTTTCTACGAGCTGAAGATGAATTTGCACAATTTTGATTTTTTTAGCTTTCAAAAAAAAATTGAAAAATTAAAAAATATATATCAAAGAAATACTACTTGGAAATTTAATATGTTCGTGTATTATTTCTTAAAATTATTTTCAAAATAATTTTTAATTGATAATTGACAAATTTTTCCTCTGTTAGACGAGCCATAATTTTCTACCAATCACAGACAAAATTGGTCGTTGTATCATTCGACCAGACGCGATTGTCTCCCTTTAGGTGACGCAGTGCCCGAGACGTTAAAAAGTGAGAATAACGACGTTTTCTTTTTTTCTCTCGGATGGCTTGGTGGACTTAACACAACCTTGTTCTTCTTTCAAACAACTTTTGATTTGACTTCTTGATATATCAACTTATATTTATTGAATTTACAATTGCTTTTTTCATTGACTGGAAATTGAATTTATTGAGAGTGTGCCGGCAATCAACTACCAATTCTCTGTTTTGGTAGTGATAGTGGTGGTGGAGTCCGTGTTTTGTTGATGATGGCTGAGACTGAGGCAGAAAATCGACCGGATTTAAAAACGGACAGTGGTGATGAATCAGATGATTTAAGTGAAGTTCTCGAAGAAAGTCCTTGCGGGAGGTGGCAGAAGCGTAGAGAAGAAGTAAGTATTCCATGTTGCAATGTTTTCTCGTCTCTGTCCCATGTCATCTCTACACAGATAAGTCATACATATACTTGCATTAATGGACTAACACACACACATACACAGTCTCTGTGTGCGCAAGGGAGCTTGTTTTACGTTTATTAAACTATTCAAACTTCATTTTAATGCTTTGATCGCATATATCTATACAACATAGTCACTATTGTGAAATATCATTTAAAATTTGATTTGTTTACTGACAAATTCAATTTTTTTCGACGCTTCATATCTCACGACTAGACAAAATGTAATGGTATGTTCGTGAACCACCAACTATTATAAAATTTTGAGCTGGTTTTCGGGAGTTTCTTCTTTGACATCAATGAAATTGTTGTACTATGTTTTCCTGATAGGTAATTTCCCTCTGTCATCATACTTTTATAACTACATCACAATAAACACTATATGTGTTTTATATCAGAACTCTGGTTATGTTATAACTAGACAACGAATCCAACCTTTAAATAAACTATATAAACGCATTTAACAAGCTAAAATGAGGGAGTCTTATGTTCTTCCGACCCGCTACGAAGAGTAGTCAAATATCTTTCAAATCACACCAGACCTTATTAAAAATACTTAATGAAGTCTTAGATATACTATGTTTGAAGAAAGATGGGATGGTCACAACAAGAATGCTTTTGATCAAGTCTGACGCATCATTATAATAAGCTAAATTGTTTACTACTGGTATCATATCGGGAAATTTTTTACTGACAAGAGACGAGATTTATGTGAAATTATAAAGACTGAAAGGAGAGATGGAGAGAAAGTTCTATTAAAAATACATGTCATGTTAAGTATTTAATTTTATAGATGTTTGTTAACGGTGAAACTATGTACAGGACTCTCAATGATTCTGCGTAGATGTGTTTCAGTCAAGTTCTTTGGAATGTGTCATCAGAGATGGAAAGGCTGTCCTGTACTCGACAGGTCTCTCTGATCGTATCTTTCATTGCCTGTGTTACTACTTCCACGTAGTTTTCTTTTTTTTTCCATTAATACACGTTTGAGTTCAAATCTTACTTAGGGTCCATGCAGAGAAAAACCAGTTATACGAGATCGAATCTATTGATTATACACCCACTCATTAGAAAGCTGTCGTTTATGCCTAGTCAGAATTGGCAGAGTCGGATAGAATGCCTCGCTGTATTTTGTTCCGACTCCTTGCGTTCTGAGTTCAAATCCCATTGAGGTCAACATCGTCTTTCATCTTTTCGGCGTCGTTAAAAAAGATTTTACGAATCAGGAACGTCGGATCGGATTGTCTTGAGGTTTCTGTTGTGGATCCTTGCATTCTGAGTTCAAATCCGGCCATCGTCTGTTCGAGTGGTAAACTTAATCCGTCACAGTTTACCCCCAGTTACCACCTTGAGTATTTTTTAGCAGAGTTCATTCTGTTGCAGGTATTCGGGTCGTGTCTCCGATTAGAGGATATTTTCTTCTCACCAGGTTGTCATGGGCTCTTCTGAGTAAGAAAAAAATGTGTACGTTTTTATAATGTTTAACAAGCATAATCTAAATTTCTAACATAAGCACAAACCTCAGTTTTATTTTATTTATTTATTGTTAACGTGGAGGGAGAGTCGTATGTAGTCGATCATATTGACTACGACTAATTTTATCGACCTCAAAAGGATGAAAGGCAAAGTCTACATCAGCGGGATTCGAAATATAATTTTGACTTAGTAACACTACACTAGACAGATAGATAGATTTCCATAGTTCTATATACAGTTTGGCAATTGTCTGAGGACAAGTTGGGCGAAGTGTACGTATAATTGTGTAAGTATTTTATAGAGCGTGTCTTACATGAAGTTTATCTGAGGGTGGTCTCTGGCAAGATACAATTTCATGTGACAAGGCTGTATATATTCGTCACTCTTTCCACAAAACATAGTAGGTCCCCTTGCTGTTTTTGTTCTCGTTCCCTTCACCATTCGCGTGTATGTGTGTGTACACATACCAATCCTACAAGTAAGAGTCGCTCGACTTGCTAGAAATAACAGTCGTATGTCCTTCGAAATAACAACTTGCTTTTTTTTTTTTTTTTTCTGTGAAGGAAGGAAAGGCATATTGCAGAAGGTGAGGTGGTCCTAAATGCCTTATCTGTGTCTGAAAATAAGACTGGTTGGTTATGGCTGGAATGCTTTTGATCACAGGTCTATTGCTCTATCAGGCCTAACTTGAGGCTAAACAGTAATCGTACAAATACGCCTTAATTCTGTCACTGTAGTGAATAAGCAATATAGATTATAAGATGTTTCATTTAAGAACTGTGCAGTAATGGTACCGAAATTGATTAACGGTTCTGATTGTTCTCGCTTGTCAGCTGGAAATACACTTCAGCTGTTTGCTGCATTTTCGTTGGTTCTTTTCCTCGTTCAGTTATTTCAAATCACTCTTTGGGTTGGGCCAAACATGTGTGAAACTTAACAGCATCTCTCTCTCTCTCTCTCCTTCTCCCCTTCAATTCCCTTCTTTGCTTCCGTTTCATCATTCAATCTCAAGGCTACGTAGTGTTGTAAACACACACACACA
This sequence comes from Octopus sinensis, assembly GCF_006345805.1. Classification (NCBI taxonomy): domain Eukaryota; kingdom Metazoa; phylum Mollusca; class Cephalopoda; order Octopoda; family Octopodidae; genus Octopus; species Octopus sinensis. Next base: position 54,983,722 of record NC_043006.1, on the reverse strand, counting down.
TTGACATTCTTCAAAGTCTTGTAGGACTCGCTTGATATTTAATTCCAGTCATATTTTAGAATTTTAAATGAAGTTTTAGGGTCACCTTGTAAATTCTTGTGTATCTCTTCAGTTTTTTTATACAAGAATCTTTTTTTTTTTTTTTTTTTTTATTTTGCAGTTTCTCCGAACTAATTCGCTTCGTGAATTGTTTTTGTTTTATGACAAGAAATTTGACCCTTCGTTTTCTCTCTCTCTCTCTCTCACACACACACACACGGTTTCGAATGATAGATTCGCCACCCATATGTATTATTTGCTAAACCTAAACCCCTGTTTATAGATCAAAATTTCCCATTGGAACCTTGTAACTTAATAAATCGCTTGGAGTTTCCTTTTAACTGTACTGGCAGCACGAAATTTCTTGCTTTTCTTTTCTTCTTTTTCTCTTTTTTTTTTTCTCGGGTGATATCTTTGAGAAATATATGCATTACCAACGGTTCGTTGTACATATTTGAAAACCACGTTCCTTGTGCGTTGACGTCAGGAAGGGCAACTCAACCGTAGAATACTGTCTCACGAATAGTCGTCCAACCTATATCAGCATGGAAAAAGTGGGTGGAAACACGATCATACATGCATATATATATAATTTCGCTTAGGCATTACGGGACTTATAATCTGGTGTAGGACTCAATATACATATGCTTCAGAACGAAGCGTTAGTCGAGTACAGAGCGGTAATGGGAAAATGTGATGGCAAAGGAATAAACGATTATCTACTTATTAAATGAAAGATAAGCTTCGGAAACAGTTATGGATATCCAGTCTGGGAATGATTAAATTGTAGTTTATGGTTTCTCAAATAGAAAGATAGCACTAGAAACAGGGACACCGTGAAAGATGACCACTAGCTTAGTTGTTTCTGCTATAAGATGCAGTAGACTCATTGCTGAGTAACAACTTATAGCTTCAAGGTGCTACTCAGGCATTCAACTATGAGTTCACTACATCTTATAGCAGAAACAACTGTAAGCTAATGAAGTTCATAAGATAATCGTTTATTCCTTCATCTCATTTTCTTAAACACACACACATGAATGAGATGTGGAAGAGGCATAACTGTAGATTGGTACACCCCTCCCCGAATTTGTTTCCCCATAGCTTTCTGAAAAATGCATACACTTCAAGGAAATTTCGCTAGGAATATGTTTTTGATAGTTGTAGATTATGAAATGTGATGTTTCAAATATCAGGTCATCCCATAAGTTCTGTCCGATTTTACCTTTTTTAAAATTGAATGAAATTTAATAGTATTTTAGAATGTCTAATGGAATTAAAAATTGTTATTATGCATTTGTGTACATTTAAACTAATTAAGTATCATTTTACAGAATAATAGAATTTAAATTTCTTTGATTAAAACCCTTTCTAACATGGAAGTATCCAAAGATCATTTGAGGCACATAATGCTTTATGAGTACAAAAGAAGGAAACTCTGCAGCTGAAGCGACTCGAAACATACACTCAGTTTATGGGAAAGAATGCTTGAATGAAAGAACTTGCAGAAGATGGTTTGCAAAATTCAGAAGTGGAGAGTCCAGCCTTGAAGATGAAGATCGAACAGGACGTCCAGTTGAGTTTGATGATAAGCTCCTTCAGGCATTACTTGAAGAAAATCCTGCATTATCAGTTGAAGAATTGGCAATAAAGCTTAGTTCAAACCATACAACTGTTCATCATCATCTTCAACAACTTGGAAAGGTTCCTAAACTTAGAAAATGGGTGCCTCGTGAATTGTCCGAAAGCAACTGTAAATCCCTAGCTGACATCTGCTCTTCTCTCCATTCTTGTGAACTCCGTGACAAAAAAATGCATCTTCTATTGAAATGTTAAGTGTCGTAAACAGTGACTTAGTAAAAGGGGAAATACTCGACCACAACTGAGAAAGGAACTTCATGGGAAAAAGGTTCTTCTCTCTGTCTAGTGGGATTGCAATGGAGTAATTCATTTTGAATTGTTACCACCTAATGCAACAATCAATGCTCAAGTCAGCTTTAGTGACTCGAAAAGGAGTGATGTTTCATCAGGACAATGCGCGACCCCACACTGCAAAGATCACATCACAGAAGATCGAAGAGCTTGGTTGGGAAAAAATTCCTCATCCTCCTTATTCTCCTGACCTTGCTCCTTCAGACTACCATTTGTTTCATAGCTTACAGAATCAATCGGGGGACATAACTTTCGCAAGCCAGGAGGAGGTCAAAACTGACATTTCAGAGTTCTTCGCTTTGAAACCAAAAGAATTTGACATTGATGGGATTAAAAAGCTTGTAAATAGATGGGAGGAAATCATAGATAATCAAGGAAAGTATATTGATGATTAAATTTCAATTAAATATAACATTTGATCAATTGTTTTCTTTATTCAAAATTTAGACAGAACTTATGGGATGACCTGATATAAACATAATTCTGAAACAAAAAAATTAAAACTTCTAAAGTTACAGGATTTGGTGGTTTAAAAAAGGGTACTGTGGGTGGAGAACGGTCAGAAACTAAATTTTATCAACATCATAATGTGGATTCTTGTCAAATTTGTTCCAACCAGATTATTCTCAAAACATAGTTTTGATATAGTTTCGTATGCTGATGAAGGAAATTGCTTTATTATTATTTTTTTTTTTGTGTTATTGTTGATGTACAAAGTTACAAGCAGTTGCAGGTTTATAATTTGGGCCAGTCAAACCCTCAATTGCTGATTGACCGTTTGTCCCTAGAGCTACCAGGGATAGCAGGCCTAAGCAATTTACACTTGTTGAGTGTTAATATCCCTTAAGTCAGTTATCTCAAATGTAACATTTTATGGGACTCATGATTCTTAAAACACTGGACCCCTGATCGATATTAAATGTACTTTCTCATATGGTAAAATTACTTTACAAGGTATTGTAGTGGAGAAAAAATACCATCATTATTGAAACCAACACTACACTTCATACAATAACTATGTTAGTAACCAATTCTTTCACCACCTTTTTTCCTTTTAAACTTTGTTTACAATTTTATCATAAGAAAAATTGAAGTGCATATAATATTGATCTGTGGGGCCCAGTAAGTGTTTTAAGGATTGTAGGTTCGATAATAGGTTACATCCGTGGAGATAGACTTTAATTTAGATGTAGTTTAAGGAAGATTTGGCTGCTATTTCTAGTGGGTCGAGAGACTATGTAAAGGTTTTGCGTGTACTGTTCGCAGGGGGAGTCACGACTTATAGTATATTTGGAAGGAAGGCTTCGATTGGCTTAAATACTTGTAACTGTTTTATTATTAATTTCTTGGGAAAATGAATGTAATTTTCATCATCAGTATGCAAAACTGTATCAGTGATACATTTTTTGAAAATAACCTAGTGAAAATTTGAAATAATTCAAGTGGTTGCAAGAAATTTTAAAAGATCCCACAATAGTAAACCACACCCTTGAAAATGCATTTCTGGAAGGTAAGGAGTAGACAAATGGCTTAAGAACCATACTGTCAGTAAGTTGAGTCCATATCTTAACATGGTATTTCTCAATGTAGCCAAGAGTACAGTGAAAAATTTAACATACAAGCAGGAGTTCATCAAGATTCAGTTCTCAGTCCCCTCCTATTTATCATAGTCATTCAAACCATAATGGAAGAAATTAAGACTTGATGATAACTTTGTTCTTTAACAAGTTATCTTTAATTAAAGATAACTTGTCAAAGACCAGAGTTCTGATAAGTTGGAAAACATGACAGGACTCTTCTCACATTAGGTAACTGACCCAGGTCGATGTGTAGGGAAAGTGTAGGCAGGAAATCAATGCAGTGTATCCAGTACAAGCTATTAACACACAAGGTGCAGTGGAATCACAGGGAGGTTCACAGAGAGAGTTATCTTAGTATGTGCAAATTGCACAGAAGCAATAGACACTAAGGACACATGGGAAATAGACTATCTCGAAAATGCCTAAGAGATGCCCTTGAAGTAGTAGTTATTGTTACCTGGGTAACTTATTTAGCAGTGGAGGAAGATGTTCTGAAAGAATAGTTACTAGAATAAGAGTAGGATGGAGAAATTTCAGGACTATGTTGAGTCCACTGGCAGCTTCTGCATGGTTTCTTTGGCTGGATGCCCTTTTCTAATGCCAACCACTTTCCATGACATTCAACTGAGCATACTTGCTTTGTTCCTTTCTAGTTTTCACATGTCTTCAACATCCAAGGTTCACATCTCACAACCATGTAAGTATTACTGTTTGTACACAAACATAATACAGTCTGCCTGTCTCTCTAGGAGAAAGATCTTTTGTTACCAAGAAAATAGCTACTTGTGTGCACTAGAAATTGCACCAAAGCTGGCATTTGAGTTCAAGGAAGTCTTCTGCCTTGTCAAATCCTTTTGGACCATCCAACCCATGCCAACTTGAAAAACAAACATAAATGATGATAATGATGTGCATGTATACATCATCATTTAATTTCTGTTGTCCATGATTTGGACAGTTTGACCAGGGCTGGTAAGCTGAGGGACTGCACCAGACTCCAGTCTGATTTGGCATAGTTTCTACAGCTGGATGTCTTTCCTAATGCCAATGCCCTTCCTACAAATGCATATATATATACATATATATATATATATATATATATATATATATGTGTCTTCATCATTTAATATCCATGCTGTATGTGCTGGCATGGGTTGGATGGTTTGACAAGATCCTACATATCCAAGAATTGCTTCATGATTTATCTCTTCTGGCATAGTTTCTATGACTGAATACCCTTCCTAATGCCAACCACTTTACAACATAGACAGATCCTTTTTTTTTTTTATGCCACCTGCACTATTGAGGTTGTCATTCAGCTTCATGCAGGTGGATGAGGGCATTGAACTATGAGAAGTGGGTGGGGACAGCACATGTTCTTGTAGAGGATCCACATGGCTATTCACATCTAATAGGGCAATGGGGAGAGAAAGAGAAATTAAGCAACAGGAGCTGCAAGATACATAACAGCAAAAATTTGGTTTACTTTTTAAAAGAAGAAAATAAGGAATTGTGGTCACACTCATGCAACTACATACCACTTCTGCTGCTTGCCCCAGCCACTCTCTTCAGCACCACTCTTATTTCCCCTACCTTATGGCTCCATAATGGTAATGAAGTATCTAGGTGGCTCTGCAAGGCAAGTTGATGAAACAGTTTGCAAGCTTGTTTGGAAAGGAGAATGACAGGGTGGGGAGACAAACTGCCAGAATGGGTTGGGTTGAAGGTGGGTGAGCAAGGAGCCATAAGTTAGGGGAAATAGAGTGGGTGGGGTAAGCAGCAGGAGTGGTGTGTGATTGTATATATGTGTATGACCACAATTCCTTATTTTCTTCTTTTAAAAAGTAAACCAAATTTTTGCTATTATGTATCTCCAGGTAAAACCCTGCCATCAAACACATTCAAGCCATTGTTCACCTCTTTATATTTCACATCACTTTTTTTTAAAAAGAAACAAAACAAAAACAGAGTGTGATTTGTGGCAGATTTGGCTGCTAATTTTGACAGGTCAAGTGACATAGAGGTTCAGTAGTTAACTTGTATAAAGCTAATTTCCTCTATAATGCAGTGGATGGTATTTGATTCTTTTTAAACAGCTTCAGTTAATGTATTATTACTGGAAAATTTTCTGACATGAAAAATGAGAAACTGTTTAATGATGTCAGGTGAAGGAGCTGTTTTGGCAACAGATTGTCATGAGAAGCATGAAAAGCTGAAGCGTTGGTTTATTAGGCATTCCAGTTATATAATATGATCTTTGACATCTGCTTTGATTATAGATATCTCTGTTAACTGCTATGAAGATGATATGCAATTAAGTCATATGAGCCAATCCCTCAGCTAGTGATTTTTGTTTTAGAAAGTAAAATGCTAATCTCATCACAAATGTGTTACTTTGCTTATTAAAATTCGAGTACATTATCATTCCTGTCTTAATGTCTATTTTTCCATGCTTGCTTGTGTCAGATGGACTTTTGGTGAAGCAGATTTTTCTATAGCCAAATACCCTCTATGTCACCAACTGTCACCTGTTTCCAAAGGAGGTAATATTTCCCCATGACCATACGTCTCAGAAGATTGGAAACAAAGGACATTGCTTGATGATCCCAAGTAAAGATGACAGTTACACACACACACATGGCATGCTATTTTTCAGTTACTGTCTATCAAATTTACTCACAAGGCTTTGGTTGACCTGGAGCTATAGTAGAAGACACCTGCCCAAGGTGCTATGCAGTGGGACTGAACCTGAAACCATATAGCAAACTTCCTAACTTACAGCTGCACCTGTGCCTGTTTTTACAAAATTTTAAACACCATCCTTATAGTGTATATACATGTGGGTCGAGAGATCGCAAGTTCAAATCTCAGACCGGGCGATGTGTGTGTTTATGAGTGAAACACCCAAGCTCCATGCAGCTCCGGCAGAAGGTGATGGCGAACCTCTGCTGACTCTTTCGCCACAAATTTCTCTCACTCTTTCCTCTTGCAGCTCACCTGTGATGGACCGGCATCCCGTCCAGGTGGGGAACCTATACACCAAGGAAACCGGGAAACCGGCCCTTATGAGCCTGGCATGGCTCGAGAAGGAACAAACATATGCATATATGCACAAATACATTAGGATGTTACCTAACACTGCAGGTGTAAGAGCTGTTTTTATTGCATGTATAGAAATAGTCACATATTTTGAAGTCCTTAAACATCCACTTTTCTATGCTTGCATGGGTCAGATGGAATTTTTTGAAGCATATTTTCTATGGCCAGATGTCCTTCCTGTCACCAACTCCTACCTGTTTCCAAGACAAGCAATATTTTCCTGTAACTAGACATGTTTTCCATAGACGACTGGAAAGGAATACTCTAGTTTATACACTGATGATGCTCATTTACAACCATCATGTAATGTCAAGACAAGGTTGCACACAAACATATATATATACACACACACACTCACATGTACATATATATATATGATGGGCTTCTTTCAGTTTCCATCTATCAAATCCATTCACAGGCTATAGAAGAAAACACTTGCCCAAGGTGCCTTGCTGTGGGACCAAACCCAAGACAATATGGTTGGGAAACAAGCTTCTTAACCATACAGCCATGCTTACATCTATATCCATAACTAAAAAAATGTTGTACATATACAACTATCAGCTTCTTGCTACTCCCTTTGTCCCCAGTGCTCATATGAAATTTTCCATTGCATCCCATGGATGCTACTGCCCACTTGAGAAGCATTAACCTCTATGCTTTGTCTTCAAAAAGTTAAGTTATATCCCACTTAGCATGACAGTGTTGAAACCTTCTGTAAATAATGTAAGGTACTTCAGATTTAATTGGTGTTTTTCTATTGTTAATCTTTAAAATTATTTCCTTTGATATGAAGGTGGGTATTTGATGATGACTGCTGTTTCTCAGCTCACAACTGCAGAGATATTTTTAGGCCTGGTATGTTACTGAAAATGTAGCAGACAGTGCAACTGAAGAATCGAAGCCATTTCCATTTGATAACTGAATAGGTAATGCTAAGAGAAAGTCTTACCATCAGTATTAAGTCTGCTACAACACTGGTTTGAATCCTGCTTATGAACAGTTGTAAAGGATAAGTCCCTAACAAGTTGTGAAAACAACTGAATATGAAAGCCCATCCAACTCAGTGTACCATGGAGATACGTGTTAAACAGGGAAAGAACAAAAAATTAGGTACAGATTTTATAAAAAACAAAAATCTTAGTTTCTAAAGAAAGCTAAAGTATCAACTTATTATTGAAAGGCAACTTGGCTCTGTCCAAAATTCCTCTTATACATGCGTCATTTTCTTATAATATACAATATTACTTGGCAATCAACTGAGGTAGACACTACTGGCAGATTAATAAAGGCAGGAATCTTCTGAGTCTAAATTAAACTGTCAGTTAAAATGTTTTATTCTTGATAAGATTGTTGCTAGGATGACTATAACTGTCTTGGAAAGGACTCAGTTAATCGTCTAAATAACGAAACTGACATTAATCATACAAATGAATTCTACGTTCTCTATCTCTCTCTCTCTCTCTCTCTCTCTCTAATTGCAACCATGTATTCTGTGAATTGGCAATATTGTTAGAGCATTGGCTACAGTACTTTGCTGAGTTCAAATCTTACTAAGGTCAACTTTGCTTTTCTTCCTTTTGGGGTCAATAAAAAAAGTACAAATTCAGAGTAGTAAATTAGCTGAACAGCAAGAACATCGGACTGGTTACCTTTATGGTATTTGTTCCAGCTTTTTACTTTCTGAGTTCAAATCTCACTGTTGTCTAATTTGGTGGTAGATTTAATCCATCACCTAGTTTAACATCTCCACCTGGCATCTTGGGTACTTTTAGTGGAGCCTACTCTATTGTATGCATTGAAATCAGGCCTCTTGTTTGAAAGTACCTTCCTTCATTTCTCCCACTTGTCTTGGTTTCCTGTGAAAAGGTCTTGAGCATTGCTCTGCCTCCTGGCTGAAGGATAAAAGAAAATGGTATTTCAGATTTAAAATGCAAAATAAAATCCACTGGAGTTGGTCACATTTTCATGGTTTACTTTGCATTTCTTGTCTATCTGAGAATGGATCAACAGATGTAAAAGTCCTAAGAGGAATGACATGTGGTTTGAGTTATGGTAGTTATGGCATTTCTCTCATGGGTCAAAACAGGTGAAAAAGTAAAGATTATTTTACAGAACATTTAACCCTTTGTAGCATTCTGAATATTTTGTCAAATGTAAAGCTTATTTAATCACATTCTTTTGAATTAATCATGCATTATCTCGTAGCTTTAAGATTTCAATGATGTGATTGTTTATTTTTAGAATGACATTATAGGATTGGTATAAGAGGCCAGATCTGGGCTGGTTTGACCATAAAACAAGTGGAATATTTAGATCAGACATGACTGGTTTGAATGCAAAAATGTTAAACTATCATTCTTTATGTACTTTATTTCTCTGGTATAGAGTGATTATTTATAAAATTCAAGCAGTATTTTGAGAATTCTTTTCTTTATCTTTTTTATATGAGACTTTAGCTACCTTGTTCTGTCTATCTTCTTGATCTAACCAGGAATCATCAGTTTATAATTTTTATAATTTTGCTCTTCCACTCTTCAATTTTCATATTCAGCTTACGTGTGTGTGTGTGTACATGTATGTATATATATATATATATATATATATATATATAATATATATATATATATATATATACATGTTCTTTTATTCTCTTATTTGTTTCAGTCATTGGACTGCGATCTTGCTTGAGCACCACCTTGAATATATATATATATATATATATATATATATATATGTGTATGTATATGGCTGTGGTTAAGAATCTTGCTTTGCAATCATGATTTCAGATTCAGTCCCATTATGTGACACCTTGGGCATGTCTCCAATTGTAGCACTGAAGTGACCAATGCCTTGAGAGTGTATTTGGTTGATAGAAACTGTGTGAAAGTCTTTCGTTTGTGTGTGTATACACATATATTGTGTGTATGTGTTTGTTTCACCCACCACTTGACAACTGGTGTTAGTTTTTTTTACATCCCCATAACTTATTGGTTTGGCACATGAGACATGTAGGCTAAATACCAGTCTTAGAAAATAAGTACTAGAGGCAAATGCCCCAGCATGGCTGCAGTCCAGTGATTGAAATAAGTATAAGATGATATATATTATATCAACTGTTTGCAGTGTATGTGAATTTAGGATAGGTGAGTTGTCCTTGAGCTTTTGCAGGCTCTTCCAGTCTGGTAAAATTGAAACCAAGTCAATATCTGCATAAAAAATTGTGGTAGAGAGGGAACAAAATGCTTGTTGCAGAGTGAAGTGTGATAAATGAATGCACCCAAGGACCTAGCAGTGGTGTTAAACTAGGCATGAGTGTGTGTTTTGAGATGTTCCTGTTGTGGTCTTCCCATCTTTATTTAGACTCGAAAACTGCTTCGCCCTCTTTTTTTTTTTTTTTTTTTATTTAATTCACACTTCCTGATAATTCAAGACAATAGAGATGAAGCTATTGTATGATGGGTATACTTTAACTGGAAAGTTCGCAGTGAGTAGTAATTAGAGAGAATTTGATATGTTAGATATCTGGTGGCTGTGAAAGCATTGTCAAACCTCAAGAGATACAAACACATCTGATGCTTCATTTTCCTTGTGTTGTCTTTACTTTCCTTTCTCACATACTGCTATCGCCATTGAATTGAATGTATTATTTCTAAAGATGTTTTGGTTGTAGTCATTTACCCAACACATTCAGATAAGCGTGTGTGTGTGTGTGGTGTGTGTGTGTGTGTGTACCGCATGTTTATTAATATAATTCAAAGATACCATCTGTATGAAAAACAATAGTTTAAGTTCGGGGCATTAAATACCTAATTAGAAATAATTATGCAATGAGGAAAAGGCATTTGCTCAATGACTTAATATTTTTTTCTCCTTTTGTCTCATTATTTCATTCACTCATTGTTATCTCCGTCACTTATTCATTTGTTCTGATTTATCCACTTGTTCATTCATTCATGCTCATTCAATCTTTTGCTTTCTCCATATTTATTTATGATCTGACTTAATTGTATGAATCTTACATTCAGTTGATGTTATATATTGGTTTCAAATTTTGGCACAAGGCCAGCAATTTTGGTGGGTGGTGGGTGGGGGAATAAGTCAGTTAAATCGACCCTTGTGTTCAACTGGTACTTATTTTATCAATCCCAAAAGGATGAAAGGCAGAGTTGACTTCAGCAGAATTGAACTCAGAACTTAAAGATGGATGAAATGCTGCTATTTTGCTTGGTGTGCTAACAATTCTGCCAGCTCACCACCTTGGTTAATGTTACATATTATCAATTCTATCAAATCAATATAAATTATTTAAACTGAAAAATGTCCTCACTCTCTGTATATAAATGTTTCTTTTATTTATTTATTTATTTTTTCCTTTTCTCTCACACATATGAGAGAAAGAGAGAAAGAAAGGACTAGGACAAGATTGTCCACTCACTTTTAAGAGAAGTAAAGAAAATTTAGTGATATGACTTATCAGAAAATGAAAAGTTTTTTTCTTTTCTCTCTCTTTTTACACACACACAGGGGTGGGGACAAGGACAGCAATCTCCAATATGTTCTCCTTTACTAAATTTTAAGGGAAGTGAAAAAAAAATTGGCAAAATTACAATTACCAGGAAATGAATAGTCAGGAAGTAGTGAAATATTTCATTTGTTTTTTTTAAAATTACAATCCCTAGATTACTTGGTCATGAAGTAAATCTAAATTTAAAGTTGAGACAGGAAGTAAAGGCAGAGTTGCAAGCTGTTACTGAAAGCTGTACAAAGTGAGCAGTGGCTTTTGAGCAAAGATGGTTTTCATAGCAACAGTTTTAAACGAAATATACTAAAATTGAAATTATCAAGACATTACTCTCATTTTAGATCAGCTTTGCCTTACTTGCACTTGTGCCAGTGGCACATGAAAAAAAAACATTTGAGCGAGGTCGTTGCCAGTGATGCTGGACTGGCTCCTGTGCAGGTGGTACATAAAAAACACCATTTGAGCATGGCCAATGCCAGTACCGCCTGACTGGCCCTTGTGCCGGTGGCATGTAAAAGCACCCACTACACTCTTGGAGTGGTTGGCATTAGGAAGAGCATCCAACTGTAGAAACTCTGCCAGGTCAGATTGGAGCCTGGTACAGCCATCTGGTTCGCCAGTCCTGTCAAATCGTCCAACCCATGCTAGCATGAAAAGTGGACATTAAATGATGATGATATGCACTTTGGTTACATATACAGATATATTTGCATTTCATATGAAATTTTAGATTATTGCATCCTAAACATTTTCCATTGTCATGTCTAATTTTGGATGTATGGTTTATATAATGATTTTTTTATTAATAATAATGATTAAATTAGATTTTTTTGCATTAACCAGTCATATTCCAGGGAAGCTAAAAAGAATCACACGCTCAAAATATAAATCAATAATTTCTTATATACAATTCGCTCACATTGTGTCTTCCCATGTGTAATATTAAAAAGTAATAATGAAAGTGGATAACTGGAGTTTCTGTATCTTTTATCTTCCTACCTTATGTTGTCGAAGTTTAATCCCATATCCAGAACCTGATGATCCAGTACTTGCTGAAATGACTTAATGTAATATTTGTCATTCAGTTAATGTTCTCTTCATTTGATTTAATTACTATTTCTAATTAGATTTTTGATGCACAGCATTCCATATATTTATCCCCAACCTCAACCTGGCCATCATCCAGTAGGCTCATGATCAAAGGTGTTCCGGCCATGACCAGCCAGTTTTGTTTTCAGACTTAATACATTTAAGTCTACATTATTCAAAGTAGGTTGTGATTTGGTGGAGATTTGGGATACTGTTTTCACATGGGAAAGTGATCTCCCCAGAAACTCCCTCTGTTTTGGGATTGGTTGTTTTGCTGAAGTAAATTACTGAGCAGATCTATGATCAAAGACCTTCCATCTTTGACTATTCTGTCTTCTGTGTGCTGGGAACCCAGGACAATATCCAGAGGGACATTTTGCTACCATTCCTATCTGTTCAATTGAATCCATAGAAACTCTCCTTACATTGGTGTAGACAATCTGAAATTATCCTTCATGTTTTAGATTTTCATTGATATTTTTAAGATAAATACTTTGAGAAATCTCAGGTGGATTACTATCAAAGGGATTAAATGGTTTCTCATTCCATTTTCTGTTATAGAATTAGGTTATAAATAATTAGATTACTTCTTAGAATTAATGAAGCAAGGCTTCTCCTTGGAGTTGAAAAATCTTTTGAACATTGATGTAGATAGACAAAATTCTAGACTTTTCTTAGGGGCCATAATGTAATGCATAGGGAAGAAAATCCCTCACCCCAAAAGTTTCCATTTAAAATCCTTCCTGTTGGATCTCTCTCTGAAATATCAGACCTCACCCCTCCTGATGGCACATAACTTTGTCTTATTTTACAAACTGTTCTGTACTCCAAACTTGTAGAAGATAGAAGTAAAGAAAAGATGAAAAATAAAAAAAGATTGTACATTAACTTTACTGCATATCTCAAAGTATGTCTGAATATCAAGACTTTACAGTTTAGAATTGGTAAAACAATGTGCTGGTCTTAGTAAACATTATGCTGTTTGATTATTTTTGTATTTACTTTCATCTGGTTGCTCTGTGTTTTATTAGATCATACAATTCCAATTCTGTCAATATATGTACAGATTCACCAGATAACTTTTGAGAACAACATGTACGGCAATATCCTTTTCAATAAAGTCTGGTTTCTCTAGAAAACTGTTTCTGTCAACTATTTGGTTTCTGTGACAGTTTGCAAAAAAAAAAATCTAATTGTGTTCAGGCAGTCAACATAGAAAGAGTTAGTTGACAACTGAGATTCGGAAGCTGAGTTGACTAAAAATAATCAGGGGGAAATTTAAGGTTGCCATCATTCAGATTGCTCTATTTCATAAGCAGCAATGGCTGGATGAAATATTTTTGATATTGAAAAGACCAATTTATGTTTTGTTTTGCTTTTTCCTATTCTCTAGGTTGAACAACGAGATGTTCCAGGTATTGATAGTGCCTTCTTGGCGATGGATACAGAGGAGGGAATGGAAGTCGTATGGAATGAGGTCCAGTTTTCAGAAAAGAAGAATTTTAAAGCACAGCAGGTAAGATAGCTGAAGTCTATGCCATTCACTAGTTTGATAGATGTCTCTATATACAAGTGAAGATATTTTCAGTTCTTGCATGGCTGTGTGTGGATGTGAAGATGTTTAAATTCTGTGATTGGATGCCAAGACAATTGTGTATGTGTATGATGGGCCTTACATATTGTTCAAGACTTAGAATGCTTTTTAGTGCTTCTATTTCTAGTTTACTCTCATGCAGTCATGTTCAATCTTTTATTTGTTATCCTAGTTACTTCTGGAGGGGTTTTTTTCTATTATAAATTTCTTTCTTACAGGTTCCTTTCCACCTTTCTCAAAATTATTCTGTGACCAACTCTGACTTTAAACCAGTGGTTCCCAAACCTTTTTGGATTGCCGCCCCCTTGACACCCAGGCCACATATCTAGGGCCCCCACCCCCAACTAACCATCACAAACATAGACCTCTTTCTGAAGCAAATTCAAAGCAATTGTATTTCACAAATAAAACTTAACCTAATGAATCCATTATTTTGTTGTTTTTACATGAATCACTACCCCATTATCACCCCACTTTTTGCATGAAACGCTACCCCATTATCGCCCCACTTATCTTCAACGCTCCCTTGGAACTTTCCACCACCCCCAAGGGGACAATACCACCCACTTTGGGAACCACTGCTTTAAACCATAACCTCCTGACCCTAAACCCTAACTAATAATACATATAAATAATTATCACCATCATTTAACGTCAATGTTCCATACTGACATGGATTGGATGGTTTGACAGGATCCAATGAGTCCAAGGACTGCATCATGTTCCACTGTTTTCTATGGCTGGATGCCTTTCTTAATGCTAACCACTTCACGACATGTACTTAGTGCTTCTGTCATGCCATTGGCGCCAGTGCGGTCAGCATGAAGCTTGCAAGGCTACAAATCCCAAGAAAGTTGGGGGTGCAGCTTTATATTAGGAGTAGAGAAAAGGGCTGGAACACCAAAATGAATTAGACCACCAAGTAATTTGTCTTGAAAAATTTCCATTTCCAAACAATTCTCCTTATTTCAAGTTTGATGTCTTAAGATGTGCAATTGATCTGTTCCATTGATCACAAGCAGCTGTTTATCAGTTGGAAGGATAGCTATAAGCACAGTCATGGCTATGTGGTCTCAGGTTCAGTTCCACTTCACTGCATCTTGGGCAAATGTCCTCTACTATAGTCCCAAGCTGACCACGGCCTTGTGAGTGGATTTGATTGGTGGAAACTGAAAGAAGCTTGTGTGTATGTATGCATTTGTGTATATATGTATGTTTGTCCTAACTTCATGTGATGGCTCTAAATTATACAAACAATATTGTGAGTTTCCAATTTTCAACTAAGCAGAGTGTAGTGTTGAGGGAAATGGCTTTATGTTGTGTGATGAGAAGTTTAAGTATAATAGGACAGGAACAGATGTCTTGTTATAAAGGAGATTCATGGTTACTCCAGTTAGAAAAGAGAGATGATGGTGAAGATGTGTCGGAGTGTACCCTCAGCTTACAGGAAAGTGAATATAAGAGAAGTGATTCAAAGGATTGGATAGGGTGAAAGGATAGAAATAATTAACATAATTATTGATTTCAAATTTTAGCAGAAGTCAATAAATAATACACCAATCCTGTACAGATTATTTAATTGACTAGCCTTGTCCCTAAAAAATTTCTACCCTTGTACTTATATAAAAAACAATTATGATTAATGCAGAAGTTAATGAAACAAGTACCAGCTATGTACCGGGGTTAATTCAGTGTATCTCCCCTACATCTGTATCTTTTTGTGTCATTGCAAGAAATCATTATTATATTTGCTTGGTGCAAGAATTAACTATCATCTGTTGAAACATTCAGTTGGAATCTAATTAAGTCATTCCTTATCCATGTGGGATACTTGGATATGGTGTTTTTAATATTTAAGATAGAAATTATTTCTGTCCACAGAGTATGTGACTAAAGACCTTACAGTCTTTAGTTTAATTCCTCTGCATTCTGAATTCAAATCCTGTGAACCTTATCTTTCAATCCTCTAGGGTTAATAGAATAGTTATCAAGCTTTCTCTGGTTATTGTCAATTTAATTGACTTGTGACTTCATTTTGTAGTCTGGTACCAGTGTGAGAACCCATTGTTACAGAAATCAAACATCTTATCTGTATATATGTGTATATACCAGAAAACAGTTTGCCATGACCAATGTCTTTTGCATTAAACATAAATGATAAATATTTGAAATATCACTCTTGTAACAGTCATCTTCCATCTACCAAGCACTACTTGTTTGTCAACATTCATAATGACCAATTAACTCTGCTATATTCAAATAATTTATTAAACTTGTTTCTTCTTCAGAATTCATAATTAACTATTTGCATGGTTATTGTTCCAGCTGTTTATTATTGCCATCATAATCATTCATATTGTTATTACCACTCACACTTCCATTACTAACATCAATACTGTCACCATATTATCAGATGTTATTGTTACCAACATTCTCCATCATTACTATCACTATCATCCAGACAGTATCCATAGTGACGTCAACCTTCACTATGAACTAGTAAAAGAACTCGAGCCCATAGAGAAGTCTCTACATTATCACTAGACTTGCTAGAAATAACAGCCAAATCTCCCTTGAACCACAACTTATCTTAAATAAATAACAGCTACATTGGATTATGTCATCCTAGATGAATACAAGACTGAGTTGTTGCAGTTGGAATGCCTCTGGTCAATAAGGGTTGATTTAGGGTTAAACAACAACAATCAGTAAAAGAACTGCTATGTTTTGCTCAGTGTGACCTACATGCCTACATCTACAAGCTTACTGATATCTTTAGAGTAGGAACTTTCCAAAATACTTTTGAATCAAATGGCATGATTAACTGTCAGTATTGCATGAGTAATTTGCTGGAGATTTGGTTGCTATGTCTAGAAAGTTGAGCAACCCATGTAAAAGCTGCCTGTAAATGATGTTGTATTAAGTGGCTTCAAATATACACCACATTTTTTAGATCAGCTGTTGATAAATTAGTCATATTAAAAATGATATCTTGTTACCAGACTATAGTGCAGTTATGTTCTTATATTTTACTGTGTGCATGCACAGCTAGTGACTTAAAAGAAAGTCTTTGAAGTTATAAGTATGTTACATTTATTCATTAGCTAAACTACTTAAATATACTAATGTGTAAAGATCTAACAAGCTAAATTAGATAATTTTCTGTGTTTACCATAAGACTAATTTGTAATAATGCCTCTTGAATTGTATACTAATTTTGTATTTTTAAGTTTTAAGTAAGGACGATTTCTGCCTACATGCCTACAAATTATTTCTTCACAAATATATTTAATGCATACGAAGGGTGCTGGAAAGTTACTGGCTTTGAGTAAAATAAGAAAAGCACAGGAAGATCAGTTAATTATGATTTTATTGAACATGTTTCCCCTCTCAGATTCACACACTTGTTACAGTGGCCTTTCAGTTTTTCTAAACCCTGTAAAAAAAAAACTTGGGAGGTTGGGCCTTCAACCAGGTCTTTTGCAATACCCTTAAAGCCATTGCTGGCCCTTGTGTCTAAAGTAGAAACCAACATTAATCATGATTTCATTTCTAACATAAGCACAAGGCCAAAGGTTTGGGTAAAGGAGGGAAGAGTTGAATATATAAACCCAAAAACTTGTTTTATCAAGCCTGGAAGGATGAAAGGCAAAGTCGACCTCATTGGGATTTGAACTCAGAGCATAAAGAGCTGGAACAAATATTACAAGGCATTTTGTCCAACATTCCAATAATAAGGTTGTTGTTGTGAGTGGATGGAAGCACTCCGTCGGTTACGACGATGGGGGTTCCGGTTGATCCGAATCAACAGAACAGCCTGCTCGTGAAATTAACGTGTAAGTGGCTGAGCACTCCACAGACACGTGTACCCTTAACGTAGTTCTCGGGGATATTCAGCGTGACACAGAGAGTGACAAGGCTGGCCCTTTGAAATACAGGTACAACAGAAACAGAAAGTAAGAGTGAGAGAAAGTTGTGGTGAAAGAGTACAGCAGAGATCACCACCATCCCCTGCCGGAGCCTCGTGGAGCTTTAGGTGTTTTCGTTCAATAAACACTCACAACGCCCGGTCTGGGAATCGAAACCGCGATCCTATGACCGCAAGTCCGCTGCCCTAACCACTGGGCCATTGCGCCTCCACAAATTAAGTGAGTATTGCACCACTGAAATAGATTGTGATTATTGTAATTTAGATATGAACTGCAGACTATATTCTCAGGTGCTGTTATGGTGACACTGGCATTGGGGAAAATATGGTCAATAAAATAAAGACTGTATAAGTCTGATAATAACTAGATTACCAGGATTAAGTCAAGTATGCTTTATCAGCAGATATATGCAACACAAGATCTACAATAATGCATCATCATCGTTATATAATGTACATGTTCTATGCTGGCATGAGTTGCATGGTTTGACATGAACCAGTGTGTCCAGTGTCTGCTTTGACATGGTTTTTACAACTGGATACCCTTCCTAATGCCATCCACTTTACAACATAAACAGAGTGCTTTTTTTTTTGTGTGTGCCACCCACACTATTGAGGTCACCATGCAGTTCACAGCCCTGGGATAGGTGGCTGGTTCAACTTCATGCTAGGGGACGATGGGGGATTACTATGAGAGAGGTGGGCAGAGCAGGTCCCTTGCATATTATTACTTGGGACTGTTATAGGCACAGATATGGCTGTGTGGTTAAAATGTTTGCTTCCCAACCACATAGTTTTTTAGTTCAGGCCTATTGTATGGCAACTTGAGCAACTGCCTTCTACTATATCTCCAAATGGACCAGACTTGAAGGTGGATTTGTGATAGTTGTAAAATTATTCTCACTGTCATATAAGCAATGTCATTTATTTCCAATATTCTGTGAAATCATGTCTTGCCAGTGTGGAATATTACCTTGCTTGAAAATAGGTGAGGATTCATAACATGAAGGGTATCTGGCTCTATGCAAGCATGGAAAAGTGGACATTGAGATGACGATGATGGTGAAGATCTTACTTAAGAATGTTTTATAATCTTATGATGACGCTATGTTGAAATCTAATGTGAAGTATAATGATTATTATTATGAATGTTCCTTCTTTTAGCCTTGCATTGTTTTGTATTAGTTAGTATATTGGTGGATTTTCTTTTACAACTAAATACATGAAATAAGGGGATAGAATCTGATCTCAAATTAAAAACCTCTGTTAAACTATTGGAGGAAAGGGTATCCATTTTAACTAATCTGAGGTTAACCCTTTCATTACTGTATTTATTTTGAGATGCTCTGTGTTTCTTTCAATTACTTCAAATATAACAAAGAATTTAATAAAATAGCTTAGTTATCATTCAGCTAGTGTTAGGAACATAACTTGTGACTAAGGTTTGGTGGAAGATTTTAATTCAAAACTTATGAAAACAAAACATTTGTACTCAGAGCCAGTTTCAGCTGGGTTGATAACAAAAGGGTTAACACAATGGTAGAGTTTATTATTGTATATGATATTGGAAATATATTTACTGTATACTGGACATAATATAATGAGATGATTGGTGGAAACAGTGGACAGGGAAAATAATGATAACTGGAGTGATTCTGTGGTGAGGAAGAGGAAGGTAGCCTGTTCTGCTCTTGGATGATTATGGTTGCCAAATTGGTCTTCTTTCAATTTCCATCTGCCAAATCCACTCACAAGGCTTTGGTCATCCTGGGGCTGTAGAAGAAGACAAATGCTCAGTGTGCCGCACTGTGGGACTTGACATAATACCACATGGATGGGAAGCAAACTTCCTAACCACACAGCCATGCTCGCACTTATAAATTTGTGTGTGGGATGAAGAAGTTTGTCTCATAAACATTTTGGTTTCAAATTCAGCCCTACTGCCAATCAATCTTGTGAGTGAATTTGTTGGATAAAAACTGTAAGTCTGTTTGTGTGTGTGTAAACTCACACACCTGTCTCTTCCCTATATTGACATCTGCACACTGAATGTAATCAAATCTCAACAGTCATACAAATTTGTTCGTAACCTTTTGGGAAAACATGCTCGCTATCAAGCTGTTTACTATTTGAAGACCTAGGGAAAAACATTACTTTCTTGGAAACAGGTAAGTGTTGGCAACAGGAAGAGGGCATCAGGCTGTAGTAGTTGAAAAAAAAAATCTTCCATCTGATCTATGTGAGCAAAGAAAAAGTAGATGTTATAATGATGACGGTGCGTGTTTTAACATCAAAAATCAAAAGATAATACGAGTGCTGTGTTATTATGCATGGCTAGCCAGCAAATGATGTGTGATCTAATTCTTGTTTGAGTGGTTGCAACATTCTTTTATTTATTCCATTGTTTACTTCATGGACTCTTTATGTGTGTGTGTATAATATTTCATACATTCTTTTGATTCAGCACCTGAACACATCTTGCAAGGGCAGGTCTATAGTTGTTTGATGTAAACAAGTATGTTATTATGTTTCTGCTGAAGCTTTTTTATTTCCCAGCAGGTTTTCGAATACCGAACATTGAATTATTTACAGCCTCAGCTCTGTGCGTGTGGGGGAGGGGGGGTAAACACACATTTACTTACAATTTACACTTAGTATGTTTGTGCATGTGTATAATTTATACTGAGTATATGTGGGTGAATATATGTATGTATGTATATGCATAGTACATGTACATAGTGAGCAAGTGAAAGAAAGTAGCACTCAACACATAGCTTAAGTTGTATTTAATAACAAGTTAGCTGAGCTCTCCATAACTCAGATGTTTTGTAGGCACAGATCTACATCTTCAGGCATAGTCAGAGTAGGAAGAATTTAAAGATAGCTTCTAGCTGAAAATATTTAGTTAGACCTCCATTGATCAGTTCACACCATGTGTATAATTTGATTAACATTGACAGCAGGTCATGTTGCATATGCTACCACATGTTAGAGGGAACAGTCCTGTGGCATGAATTAATTGGAAATCTGTACAGTTTGTGAATTGAGCAGTACCAACTATTGATACAGTTTCCCATGGTAAGCTAACCAGTCAACTGGTGTCAGGTTACAATTCAGTTGGCATATCATGCACAGCTGCGTGCTGTTATTTTTAAGCTTGGTGTTGGTAAACCACACTAAATGTGCACGAAAGTGAAATAATTTTAATGTGGGCAACCATATTGACTGCTTATCCTGCATTTGTGCATGAGCCAACTCTGGCTAGTGAAGTGTTTCTAGGGTATCAAGTAGTCAGTGGTTTGAAGTTCATGAATTGGACAGTTCTCTGATGACAACTATACGATATATCAGTTTTCTTGTTGATGGATTCTACTGGCATTGTAGCACATGAAGTTTCTCACGAGCAGTCACCAATTAGAAAACTGCATGTAAGTAGGGAGGGGTCCTTTCAAAGATGCTCTATTTGTGGCTTTTATGCTCATGTAGTATATTATGATTCCTTTGGATAGTGTGAGGGTGGCTCTATAGACAAGTCATCGGCTAACTGCGGCCAATGGGACTTTCCAAATGGCACTTTTATATTGCACCCCAACTGACAATGAGCCATGTCTTACGCTATCTACTTCTCAAAAATGGTTGCCCACCTCTGCTACAGGCCATAGCCTTTGACTGCCAGGATTTTCCCAGTGGGCAGGTGGTAAGTTTTTGGTTATTGCACGTTGGAGTATAAGAGGAAACTACATGGAAGCGTGTTTGTTTCTTTTATAGCTTGCAGTGTTGTTGAAACATGAGTAGTTAATTTTAATATGGACAATTAAAGAGTTTATGATACCTTTGGATGCTTGGGAAATGTCTAATTAGGGACTAGAAGCTTCTAGTCACATTAGAGGATTCATCTAGAATTGATGGGGGATTAAACTAGATTGCCTTTATAATTCTCTTCAGAGGTTTTCCATATACACTAGATTTTGCGTTGTAAGAAATAAGTGAATATGTATGATACAGTGAAGTAAAGTATCAGTGACCAGGATGTTGACATGCAAAAAAAAAATTTGATACCTAATAATATATATTGTTATTAATATCTGTCTCCTTGAAATTATGCCTCCCTTTCTCTTCTATAGTTACTCTTTCAACACTGTTCTCTCTGTTACACTCTTTGCTACCATCCTCTCACAACAATAAATCTGTTTCTTTCAGTTGTGGCAAAGAAGCTTGCTTACTAACCACATGGTTCTGGGTTCAATACCACTGTTTGGCACCTAGGGCAAGTGTAGCCCCGGGCTGATCAAAGCCTTGTGAGTGAATTTAGTGGGTGGAAACTGAAAGAGGTTGTGTGTGTGTTGTCACCTTGCCTTCACATCAGATGATAGCTGTAAGCAAGTGCTACCATCATACAGTGTATTTTGTTTCAATTCTTCTATGAAAACATGACTGATAATGAGGGATTTTTACCTTACTTGGTAAGGGTTAGCAACAGGAAGAGCATCCAGTCATAGAACATCTGCCATGACAAATTCCTTCTAATCCATATTAAAACAAGAAAATGTTTTAAAATGTTAAAGCTATGATTTATTCTCTTTATATTTCAGGAAAAAATTCGACAGGTTTTTGACAATTTGATTCAGTTGGACCATCCAAATATTGTGAAATTTCATAAATACTGGACAGACACAGTTGGAGAAAAGCCTAGGGTATGTATCTTCTCTGTTTTTTCTTTTTACTTTGTTAGATATATGACATGCATTGCATTAAGGAAACAAATAAAAGAAAAAGAATGAAACCTGCTGATCAGGTGAAGCTGTGCTGATGCCCATTTAGGTGAGATGCATAGGATTTCCTGGCCATTCCCTCTGCAGAGCCTACAACATGCTGTACTTCAGAGGGGGCAGTAGGTGGAAGACCATGGAGCCAGCAGAGGTTACCTCGAAGTGGCTATGGACCTGGTGTGACTCCTGGAAGCAATAATCCTACCAGAGATAGTGTTAAATGGACACAAGCTAGGGCTTGATCAACCCTGGCTAGGTCATCTGGGTGATGATATCTGATTATTGAAAGGCCTGAAACACCCAATGACCCCAGGAAATATCACTGAAGGGGTGTCCAGGTGCATCACAGCCTATGTATGGAAAAACTAAAATGTATGTGTGTGTCTTATGTTTAGGTTGTTGGTTAATCCCAGGTCAAGCCTATGATCAAAGACATGACTTCACCCCTTCATTCCAAGTTTTTCTGAGGCTTCCATTTCCATGGGTTGCACTCATTTTGACAGCTGTCATCTTCCATACGTTACATGCCTGAACCAGCTCATTTCACTTGTATTATATTGTTTTTTCACACTAATATTTACATATCCAGTAGAACATGCTTGTTTCATTTCTGTCTGGTCTCTGCAGGTCCTCTGCAATCAAGGCTCCTATTTTTATTTTGTACAGCATCACACTTCAAACACAAGCATCACACAACTTGCCATTCACTCTGAGTGAAAAGCCCTTTGTTGCCAACTGCTGTAATAGCTCCCTGAGTTTTTCCAACCCATTCTTATTCTGGTTACTATGCTTTCTGAATACCCACCTTAGTAACATTAAGTATCATCTATTTCTCTAGAAATTTCCAGGCATTCTATAGACTCTCTAATGCCCAATAGATTCCCTCGTGCTTGCTTATTATAGAAAGATTTTCTTATCAGGTAACATGACATAGTAAAGTAGTAGTTGGGAATTGTGGGTACTACTAATTACTTCATATGGTGTTTTGCTGCTTGTTTCATGCTTCCCTTTAGCTTATTTTATTTCCTTATTTAATTGTTGATGCTGGGTTATACTTATGGCACATGTGTTATGCTTGAGATGCAATGTAAAATCATGGTCAGTTGCTAATATGGATACATTATTTTGTCTTCCAGGTAATTTTCATTACAGAATACATGTCATCTGGTTCTTTGAAGCAGTTTTTAAAGAAAACCAAAAAGAATAACAAGACATTCCCATTGAAGGTATGATTACACTGTACTTTTTAGACAAGCTCCTTGTTTCTGTAATGCATGTGATACCACAGTTGGACTGGTTGTATTTTATTTTTTAACATTTTGAATATTTTTTTTTTCTTTTGTTGAAGTTGGTTATATACTTTGTGGTCCTAATTGCATGTCTCACATTTTTGTACTGAAACAAACATACATGGCTTCAATACAGAATACTTTCCTACAACATTTGTAGTTAATATTAGTGGAGTTTACAAAAATGGTAATGTTGGAACACACTATGACTTCTCATTTTATTACTATTACTACTGTTACTACTACTACAGATGTATCATATTTCCATTTGTAATCTGTGTGTGTGTGTGTAAGCATATAGTTGTGAGTGTGCGTGTTATGTATGTATATAATTTCATATTCCTTAGACATTTCTTTTAGTGATTGATATGAGGTTCAAATTCTTAATAAATACAGAAGTTATATACTTTTTTGCTTTCATACCATTCGGTCGGTTTTTGACTGGGTGTGGCAAATTGGTAAAGAATACTACATTAATTAGCTGTTGTTGCTAATTTGTGCTCTTAAGTGGAGTGTTATCCTGTCATTAGCTGGGCGGAGTCTTCTTGAGAAGTGGCTCTTTTTGTCTTCTGTTGACCATCTGAGAAGGTCAGTTGTGTTCTTCAGACTGCAGATATACTGGCATGCTAATTAGAATTTGTTAGTATTTCTAGTTTGGACTGTGTGGTTATATATTGTAGTTGCTCTTAAGCATGTTTGCTATTAGCCTGATACTGTCATAAGATGGTTGTTTGGTTTAGTGCACTAGTGTCTTTGTGTGGCTCTTTGAATGGACAGGATACTGCTGAAGTTGCATCATAGCATTGGGTTAATCTTCATGTTAGTCTTAATATACAGTTAATCTTATTTGAATCAATTAGGACAGCAATCATGGATCTCCATCTTCCCTCTTGACCCATTCTTCTTACAGCCAGTCGGGAAGGCTGTCAAATATTTTCTCTATATATCTCCCCTAGTTTCTTCCTTTCAGTTTTCACTAAGTGTTCAAAGCTTTGTCTTCTTATATGATGTCCAATAAACTCAATTTGTTGCTTCCTCCTTCTCTTCATGTTAAGAAGTTTTTATTTTATTTTATGTTATTTATTTTAGTGGTTTCTGCTCATCTAAGAGCACTTAGACATTTGTTAGTCTATCTGTATAGGACACTTTTAGCATTCACCTAAGGACCCACATTTCTGCAGCATTGATAACTTCTTACACAACTATGGAAATTATAGTTAACTTCTCATATTTTTATTGAACAACGTAAAGACTGTTTCTAATGAAGCAATTACTGGTTATATTATATATCATATCCATGCAAAATGGTTGGTTGAACCAAATAATTATAGTTTTTCTGATTCTGTTATTCTGGATTTGGTGCTGTATATTCTCCAGTTTCTCTTGGCACATCTTTCAAATAGTGTGCACCCGCAAAAAGTATTTTTTGCCAGTGTATATTGGATACTCTCTTGTTAATATTACTGACAAGATTTATCTGTTTCTAACTAAATGTGTGGAATACAAGTTAATATGAAGTGAATCTATCATAAATAAATCTATCATCTTGTCTATAAAAAAAATTTTACTCTAATGAATTAGTTCTGACAGTTATTTTTCAGTTAAATTCCATAAATTTTTCTATTAGGTTTATCCTACACCTATTCAGGTTGTGAGTATTTATGTGGTAGGAGTTTTCCAACTGTATATCTAAAGAATCTATGGAGCTAAATCTACTTCATTGTGTTTCTAAAATATACAAACTCACCTCAAACCTAAGCTGACATTGAGACTCTTCACGTAGAAGCAGTTATCAAAGAATGGTATGTTAGTGATGTCCTAGCATGCATTATTGCATTGGTACCAATACTATTTATGGTGGTAAATTTCTTCCAGAAATTCTAAGTGTTTATGGAGGGAGGGCTCAGTAATTGTTGTGTAGAATTCTGCTCATTCAACCATGGTAAATTTATAAAGTTTCCATCATTACTGCAGCACTACTGTCCAAGTCTCACAGGTTTGTGGTTGGTTTATTTTGAGGAGCTTGTGAGTGAGATATTGTCTCCATCCAATCTAGGAAGGCTGTAACTCCAAATAAGAACTAACTTGAACTGTAATGACCTACCCAACCCAGGCCAGCATGGGAAAGCAGACATGATTACAATGATTCTGTCAAGTCTACTCAATTCACTATTTGTTAAGTTTATTAATATATTGTTAGGATCTACTTGGAAGTTTTGTATATGTCCTTCACATGGTTAGGCAATCTACTCTGATATCAATCTTAGTCTGTCTAGTGTTTGTACTTTTTTAGCTTTGTTATATGTGGTTTCTGTTTCACAATGTATGTATATATGATATATATTTGTATGTGACTTGTTGGTGAGTTTGAAATTTTTTTGAAGTTCTTTTCCTAGATTGTAAATCCTAACTTCATCATTTGAACCTCATATGAATTAACTTGAAGAATGTCAAAGTGACACAAAACTTGAATAGCAGTGTGGTGATGTTTTAGCTTTGAATAGAGAAATAAAATATATGTAGATATATATACATATATCATCATCATCATTTAACATCCATTTTCCATGCTGGCATGGGTTGGACAGTTTGACTGGGGATTGGCAAGCTGGTAGGCTGCACCAGGCTCCAATCTGATTTGGCACGGTTTCTACAGCTGGATGCCCTTCCTAACACCAGCCACTCCGAGTGTGTGGTGGGTGCTTTTTACGAGCCACCAGCACAGGAGCCAGTCGGGGTGAGGGACTGGCATCAACCACATTCGGATGGTGCTTTTTACATGAAGTAACAAGGATGTCCAGGTATCAATACATTACATCCGCTTCCAGCAGCTCCATTTAATCGATCAATGAAAACATTACATCAGTTTAAAAGAAACCACTTTCCTCAGAAGTAGATGACCATATAGATTTCCAACATAAAGGATAAACCATTTTTGACAAATTTAGATTTGTCACCAACTAGAACACAGTTGACAACTATCTCACCACTCTTATATCTTGACCGCCACTATCTTCCTCTAATACTCTCTAAATTATAATAGGCTTAATAAGATATGCATTTCTTTCTAAACTCATTCTGCCACAAATATAAGGAAACAATGTAATTATTTTAGTTTCTAGTATTGATATAAATTCGTCAAAAATGGTTTATCTTTTATGTTGGAAATTTATACAGTTATTTACTTCTGAGGAGAGTGGTTTTTTTGTTGTTGATTTTTTTTTCAAATGTATATAATGTTTTCATTAATCGATTAAATGGAGCCACTCAAAATGGTCATAATGTTATTGATACCTGGACATCCTTGTTACTTATTTACATTCTGTTCACCTAACTTGGAGCTGTGCCTCAATTTAAGTACCTAATTCAACTAAATCTTAATTATATATATATATATATATATATATATATATATATGTATATTAATTGCAAGCAAGGATGCAGTATTTCTTTTGCAACCATAATATACTGCCAAATATATTAAAGGTTTACAAGTCAATATTGTACCTTACTTTTATATATATGTATATATATATTATATTGGGGTGTGTGTGCACGTTGCATTGAGTATTTTCTCATCATGTTGGTATCCACAAACTCGTGTGTACTTATTTAGCACTGTGGACCAGCTCATGATGGTAAATAGCAGTAAATTGAATTACTATTTTCTTCTGAAGATCTGGTATTTCAATGTAGTTATGCAATCATCTACATAATGATTACTGCACTAGTGAAATACATGTAAGTATTATGTAATTTTAAGAGGTTATAATAAAAAGACAAACTAAATTTCCTATTCTTTCTGCTCTTGTGTATGTATATATGTATATAAATATAAGAGAGAAAGAGAGAGATAATACAGTCATCAAGTGAATGATATATTACCATTTTAAATCCTGAGTTAATAAATAGCTCACCACCAGGGCTTTGTGGTACTCTAAGCAAGGTACTAAATTTTATCCGTCTTACCTAGCAACAGAGCAGGTAAGAAAGGTGAGCACCATGTAACATCATCAGTAGTGCACCAAACTTTACCATGCAGATATCAAGCCTTCTTTAATGATATTATAATAATTATAACATCTGTATTTATTAGCCTTCTTATTTGCTATTATTGATGTTTAACTGTTGTGTTAGATATACCATTTACGCCTTATCACTGATTTTTTTTTTTTAAATTTGTTTTAGTTAAATCCATGTTTGTTGCTTTCGCTCTAGCCTTTGCACCTTCACCATTTATTATTTCTCCACATTCCCATATTTTTTTCTAGGGTCACAGTAAAAAAAAACAGGTAACTCATTTAAATATTACTTCATTTCATAATCACTATCTCATACTTTCATTTTATGTCTCTTTCGATTTCCCTCTCATTTTTTTCTGTGTTGCTCATTCTCTTTCCTCATTTCTCTCTATCTCTCCTTCATTCTCTGTCTTTCTCTAAACTTTTTTGTACGCATTGTTTTCATTTTCTATCAACCTGGCATCTATAATAGTCATTTTCTGATTCCTACCAAACATGGTCTACTTCTAAATCCAACAAAATGGGAAAACATTTGCTTTAATTTTCATTCTCTGACCACCTCGATCTTTTGTATTGTGTATTACACTAATAAATAACCAACACTGAATAATAATAATAATAATTAACTAGAATGCTATGCTGTAATAATCCTTTTCTTACAAATTAATTTCAGCTCCATATCATCATAAACCTATTGCCTTCTACTTCTATCTTAATATTAAAAATAAAGCCTATTAGCTTCCTTATCTTTCAACATGGTTGTAGTAATAAAGTAGACTGAATGCCCTGAGAGAAAATGAGTTAGGCATCATTACTTAAAATTGGCATTAAACTGCAATTTGTTATATGTGTGAGTACTGTGCTTTTGGTTAAAGTTGAGTGGAAGAAACCACTCAACTGACCTCCATGAAATCTCCCTATCAATAAGAGGCATGAATTTCATTTCTATTTTCCTTATAAGTGCATCTTTACTAGTTTGAGTCATTAGATTTAGGCTATATTATGGTACAGTAATTGCGCTGTGGCTATGCTAATAAACCTCAATCCTGTCGTACAGGGTTGAGCTGTAAAAGGATGCTGAACAGAAACAAATATTGATAAGAGGAATAAAAGAAAACATGAAGCTTAAAAAAAGATACGATGTCACTCCTTCTCAACTGTATTTATTTCATCGACTCCGAAAGGATAAAAGTGAAGTAGACGATGGCAGGATTTGAACTCAAAATGTAACTTGTTGTAACTAAATGTCATAAGGTATTTTTTCTGATACCCTACCAGTTCTGCCATCCACTCAGACCTTTATAAGAAATTAGTTACTAAAGTTGCCATCTTCAAAAGATGGAATAAAATATCAAATTTTAAAGAAAAAGTAATATCCAAGCATGGCCATAGCTGGATTGCTGAATCCAGTAACAAAAAAAAAGGCAAAAGAACAATATTTATATAATATATAGATAGAGAGATGTATGTATGTACAGAAGATTCTTCAGGGTTTAGCTTTAAGGACTTGATAACCCAAACGTTATAAAATTATAATTAAAATAGCTGTTCTTGAGTTAATATGGTCAAAAAATTTAACCCTCCAGTCTGGTGGTGGTTCACAAATGTCTGACTCTCATAGTGTAAGAATTCTATTGACAAACATGAATGTTTTATAATTCCACCCATCCCCTTTCTCTACCTCCACTGACAAAATTGTTTTTAAAATACAACATCAAAAGCAAAGCATATCATGGGAAAGGAATGAAAATATTTTTTTTAAATAATTTTAACCATGTATTGTGGTTGAATTAGTCATAAGTTTTAGTAAAAAAAAAAAAGATGTTAAAAGTGCAGATTGCCATTTTGTTTGAACAGTGTAAACAACTTGACAATGAGAGGTTTGTGTGCATATTCTTGTATGCATTAGAGAGAGACACTTACTTGCACACTGAGGCTCATTCACAGGATGCCACTTTTTAATTCACACACTCTTTCTCACTCTCTCTCACATGTCACTATCATATGTTGCAATTTTTGCGCAACATTCTATTTTTATATCATTGTTGATATGTATTTTATTCATACACACACACACACACACACACACACACTTTCTGGTAGCTGTAATGGCTAGAGGGCAGTCTTGATAAATGTTACTCATCCCCCTTTTATACTACCAGTTTCCCACCACCGACCCACCCCTACTCTGAACCACTTCCATCCCTTATTCCCATTACACTCCCCCTCTCCACCCGCACTATTTTCACCAATCACTTCTTTTCTATCCCTTCAGTTATCTCTCTCCTCTACCATATTCCATTTTAACACCTCGCATATCTCTTCTCAACAAGTGTTAAAATGTCCTCTCATATCTGCCATCAAGTCCCACTCACTGTAGCTACCCTTATCCACTCCTGCATCTTCCACCTCACCAGTCCTACACCTTGCACATCACCCCTCTACATTTTGATCTATCCTTCCTGTGTCACTTCTATCTCTCTTACTCTCTTCATACTACTATTTCCCATCAATTACACCTCCACTCTTGTTCACCACTCACTTCCTTCACCTCTACCTCTAACCCTCTGATACTCTCTCACACACTATTGAAAGTACCTTCTCTTTCCTCCCCTCCCCTAACCCACTGTCCGAATCTTCCCTTATGCTCACCTGCTTGTACCCTAAGAGTTTGCTCTGATATGCCACCACTACCATCTTTATCTCCTTCACAAGTACTGCTGCACACTCTTATATAATGTGTGATTACCGTGTTTTTTCTTTAAAGCAAGACACTTATATCTGTCCCTCTATCATAATTTAGCCTTTCAACACCTGGCAGAAAGCCACCTCCCCCTCTCAAATACTTCTCCCAACTTAGTAGTGAGTGCTCCCCCCCCCCCGTTTCCTTGTCCATTTTGTCTTGCAAGTTACTTGACAATGTTACAAGTGCCAGTAGCATGAAAAATGCACCTAGTACAGTATAAGTAAATGTTTAGAAAAAATATCATACATGGTAAAAGGGCATACGTGGGAACACAAAAGACTTTTAAACCAACTGAAAAAAGGTTTACGGAAGAGAGAACAAGACTTGAAGAACCAATGGAATTTCTTTGACATACCTCAAGGAATAGTTGAGCCAATGAGTACATCAACTAGGAAAAGAAAACAAACAGAACTTTTGCAAGTAGAGCGAAAACGAAAAAATATTCCAATTTCTTCCCAGGGAATTAAGAAAAAAAAATGGGGTGGGCAGAGAGTTGGTAATAAATATATAATAAATATAAGAAAAATATTGACTTCCAAGGAAAGTCAAGTTCAAAAAGGGGAGATGTGGTGGCAAAATCCTGATGCCTCTGTGGGATAGCAAGTGAACTGTCCTAAACCTTATAAAGGTGCATACATACAGACAGTGCGAGGTACAGTGTGGTGTGTGCAGTTGTAGTTGTTGAGAAGAGATATATGTTTGTTACTGATTTAGTTTTTGTAGTTTTACAACACTGTTACAGAGTAGTCTATATCCAAACTCCAAGGATATAAGATTTTTTTTACATTACATGTCGTACAAACAGTGTCGTTCATTTCCAATATTATATGAAAACATGTCAGGCCATGAGGAAACATTACCTTGCTTGAAAACATGTGAGGGTTGACGACAAGAAGGGCTTCCTGCCATGGAACATCTGTATCAAACTCCATCTGATCCATGCACGCATAGAAAACTAAACATAGAATTCAGTTGCAGTAGTAAAAACCATTTGTTGTGTTCCAGAATGATAGGGAGTAACTCCTCCATGCTACTCCAAACAGACCTCAAAATATTGCAAAAGGAATAATGATTCAGTTCCTTGCACAAAACAATGATTGATTTGCATATGCTCCTAAATTGACTTCTTTCTTATTTAGAAATTCTTGATATAGAAATTTGTGAGGAGAAATATTTCTAGAAGTATTAAAATATACTATAAACATAACCAACTATAGCCATCACTCACAAGCAAATATGATTTGGTAGCATGTACCATACTTTTGCTAATTGTTTTAAGTATTTATGTAAAACACAACCTCACCCACATATTTGTGTGGGTCTCCTTGTCTCAACATTGCCTAGTAGTTGTAAATGAATGTCACTGTCATACAAGTGAAAACATGTCTGGCTATAGGGGAAATATTATCATACTTAGAAACAAGTAAGTTTGTGACAAGAAGGACATTTGGTCATCGAAAATCTACCTCAATAAACTCCATCTAACCCATGCGTGCATGGAAAAGTGCACATGATGATGTAGTTGGAATGACATAGACACCTCTGATCATTTGGCTCAACAGAATATCAAGAAGGTAACAGCTGGTGGGAGAGAGGGCTGCACCAGCACTGGCTGGTGCTCATTTTCAGTTGAGTAGACTGGAACAATGCGGAATAAAGGGCTTTGCTCCAAGACGAATATATCAGAAACATGTTATATTCAGCAAGAATTCTATGGAGGATAGCATATCTTGTCCTACGATTTGCTGCTCTAATGAAAAACCTTAAAGAAACTCCATCAGTGATGCTTGGTTCTTTCATTGGACTGAAGGCAAAAAGCACTGGTATATCCATACTCACAGATGATGCAGCATACTGTTGGCAGAGCCCAGGAAATTGATCTTTTCTCTCTTTTCTGTTGTAGTTTTCCACAATCTTTCACTGTTAGTCACTGTCTTTTCCCATCCAGTAGCAATGTCACATAATGGCACCATTATAATGGAGTTTTGGATACAATCACTTTCACTCTTTGTTGTAAAGCACAGATTTAGGGATCCTAGCATTTCCAATATGAATTACATCTCACTTAAGACTAATACATTTCCTGTAAAGTGGGCTCAATATTAGGCATATTTGCACATTGCAGGACCACATAGTTGGGATTGTAGTCTTGCCAAGACTTGTTCATTGTATTTCATAAATAATTAGCAGTTCATCAGCTTTTGATATACCAACAAAATAGTGTATAGGTCTGGGCAGAGTACAGCAGACAGGATAATAGTACTGCTTGTTATACTTAGCATTTTGTTGATAGTTTTATGCCATGTTATTTCTGTAGTTAAATACTAAGCTTCTTAGATGTGATCACAGCTGACCGAATGTGGTGAGCTGATGCCACATCCAGACAGTTGTCATCAGAAATCATACTATCCAAATGTGTGAACTTTTTCACTGCATTTAAAGGTTGATTCCTGATCAGGATGATTTTACATTCATGTTTCATTACTCTAGGTTTAAGATGTTAGATGACTTTGGTCTTTTATATGTTAATCAATAGGACAAGGGCTCTTACTGGAAATGAAATTCCACATCTTCAAAGTTCTCTTGAATGCTTGATTTGACCGATTGTCATGGCAAGTCTAATTAATGGGATCAGTAACAATATCATCGAAAAAGAATGACTCAATTAATCCTTTTGATGATAAACCACACCATGCTATAGCTACAGGTAAATTAAGATGATGTTCCTCTGTAATATATGGCTTTTCAGGTCCCCAGTAGTTGCAATTGTTGCACAGATTTTCTTGAACTCTAGCAATATGTTTCAAGTATCCTTTCTTACTTTGTGGGGCTCATTGATGTCAATGGTTTTCTGAAACATTTCATATGGACATTCTGAACAGTTCCATCTGCTTCAAACTTATCTCGAGTGATGGTAAGTAGCATAGGTGGATCTGTTTGAAACTTCGCCCTAAATTATCTTTACACTTCAACTACATTTTTCAACTTCGAATAGCACTTCATGTTCAAAGCGTAGTCTGGTTCCCTTCATCATTTCCAATGGGCTAAATTTTTTTTTAAATGGAAACTGAGTTATCAGCTGTTAAAGTGTGCATACATTTTGTGGGGACACCCTGTGTGTACACACTCACAGTTGTCTCTCAGGGAAGTTATGATGTGTGTGTGTGTGTGCATATGCATGCTTGTTTTGATAGTATGCTATAATTATGTTACTACCCTCTTCAGTCATTACAATGGGAGTTACATTAAAGTCACGAAAAGTCGTCATCATTTAACACTGGTTGTCAGTCAGTTTGACATTTGGGCTTACATTATATCATGATAATTATCGCATTACATGTTAGTTTATAAACTGATTTATATTGCATGATAAATCAATTTTTAAAATAGTATCCCATACACTCCTATGATTTATGTGAGTACCAATTATTGAATGTGTTGTCATAGCTGACCAGGAATTGAGTTATATCTGAAGGTGCTAAGTCTTCACATTCAGTTAATTCTTAATCTTTTACTTTGTATTATTTTTAGAAACAAATATTTGATTAAATGTGTCACTAAACTATTGCAAATGTGCTACAAAAGATCTTTATATATATATCTGAAGAGAAATCATTTCAATTGTCTGCTATATACAGATCACAGAATATCCAAGTTTCATTATGTGTTGTGTGAAACTATAGAGAGCAAATATGTTGAACAGATGACAAAGGAAATAACAATATTTCCTTTGATAATCTGCACATAAGAGTTTCATTGACCTTAAGTGGTTGCAACCCTCTGAAATCTATTGTCAACCAAGGTTATTGGCCAACCATTAATATAGAGTCTACATTAGTGTATCTAAAAGTTAAAGAGAAACAACAACCACATGAACTAATCCTACACATTCTTGACTCTTGAAATATTATGCTCTGATGAGAAGAAAACAAAAGAAATTGACAGCTTGTGCAAGCTCTAAGGATTCTTAACATTTGAGAAACAATACCACATGCAACCAATTAATAATAGTTGATTCTTCCAGAATTATTTCACATTTGAATGTGTGTGTGTGTGTATATTTATATATATGCTCTCTCTCTCTCTCAAAAAAAAAAAAGTGTTTTTGTATGCTTAAATGCAGTCTACATTAACCCGATAAAGAACTCAATACAAATGTAGAGCCATCTCTTTTGTGAAGTTCAACCTCTTGAGATTGGGTTTTCATCACTTTATCCTCTGTCTTTTTAGGTCTTCATCTTCCATGGGCAATCATCTACTTTGAGTGCTTGACACATTAAGTAGCTGTTGTCATTCATATATATAACAATCAAATGTCTGTATTAATACAGTCTTATCTCTTGCATACTACATCTAATTCTTATACACAACTTTCCTCAGATCATTTGTATTCCAGCATTCATGTACACCAATATTATACATCCAGCAAACATGCTCACTTCATTTATTTCTGTTCTCCTCAAATCCTCTGCATTCAGGGGCCCATGTCTCACTACCATAAACCATCATACTTTACACTCAAGCATCATAAAATCTGTTGTCCACACTAAGAAGTCCTTTGGTTTCCACTAGATGTAACAGCTGTATGAACTTTTTCAAGTCTATTCTTACTCTGGTTACTATGCTTTTGGAATCCCCTGCCACTGCTAATTAGGTCACGTACATAACAGAAACTTTTGACTACTTGTAGAGCATCATGAGAGCAGTTGATAAAATCTATTTCCTGGATGCTCCTGTGCATCTGTCACATGTGAAATCTGCCTTTGTTCTCACTACACTTTTTATGCATGAGTCCTGTCTTTTCTACTTACGAATGTTGACGTGGATGTAAGAAAACTATTTTTTAAACCAAATTCTTCCCCTGAAGCTAGAAAAAAAATTATTTTTGTTTTTGTACATAAATAATTTAGATAAAGAGTTAAACATTTGTAGTTGGTAAGTTGTGTGTGGAGAGAGTTCATCTCTCTTTTTATAAAAAAAATGTTATGTTTGTTACATTAGTATATGGTAGATTTTGTTTACCACACCAAATCTTTTATGTAACTAATATTTCAGGTCAATTAAGCACAGCTGGATTTTACATCAGTTTATATAAGTCGTGTTTTGTTTTTGATTCTCTGCCTCCTTCTGCTCCAATTGAGTAGACTAAATACTGTTACATCATCTATGGAAATAAAACACCACTTTTCCCATTAATTGTATTCACCACTCACTCCTTGGGTGACTGTGAAGCTAATTCAGCCATGGCTTATTATGCATTAAGTATTGTACAGCTTCAAACTGCTCAATAGCTAAACAGCTATATATAAACCTTGAATCCCAGATACTTTACTAGTAGGCTTTCCTATCAAAATGTGTTTGGTGTTTATAAACTAGGCAAGAGATATCAGAATCCCAGCTACCAATACTTTTGTGTTAAGTTTTTCTGCCTTTAGTCTCTTGTTGCTTTTTCACGTTTTCCTATGGATTAAATGGATCGTTTCTGTGACCTACTCCGTGTCCTCTAAACACTGTCATCCTCTTTTTCATTGCTACTGGACAACCTTGTTTATTTTGATAATGACCCCCCTCTCCTCCTTTCCAGTATGGAACTTAAATATTAAATAGCCACCCTTCTCTCCTCTTCCACTCCAGTTACTGATCACACTATAGATAGGTAAATAAGAGGAAAAGACTGGGACTTTGAGGCAAGATGGCACAGGTTGTGCAGTATTGTAGGGTACTGCTTTGCAAAACCACTCAGGCCAAGAAATAATTTCTTGACATCAATAAAAGAGGCATTGTTATGAGAAATGAAGGTGGGAGTCTTGAACATTAATAGATGGTGAAACTATGGATAGTTATAATTCTCTTACTATTTTAGACTTATAGTTATAGCCATGCTCATTCATTTTCTTTGCATTTTGGATTTATAGGAGAAGTAACAGGAAATAGGGTGTTGGTGTTAATTTGGTCATTTCTAAAGATCATTATCAGCATGTGTATAAGGGCTTCAAGTAAGAACTGAAACTTCGTTGTAATGTTGGCCTATTGAACATTTTAACCCTTACACTGTGAAATTTGATTTCATGGTTATTCCAGTACTGCTGCAAGTCACCTTGCCTCAATAAACTTGACATATCTCAAAAGAAAATAGTTTCAAACATGACATTCCTCAACAAAAGATAGGTTGGTATATAAAACTACCTTCCACTGTTAGGAGTAATGAAGTTTTCAGTGGATATATCTGCTTTTTACAGGATATTTATTGTCATTGTATATGTATGGGCATGCACATATGCTGTGAAGAAATATTGTCAAATATGCACAAGTATTTATGTTTACCTCATCTCAGTGTCAGCAATTAAGTTATACCAACTGCAGTGGTGACTGCATGTGTATGTCAGACTAACTCAGAAAACAAAAAAAAAATAACAAATAATAAATAAAAAATAGGCCAAAGTTATAAATTAGCTGTCAATTTTAGCAAGTGTTTGTGGATGAGGATGGACAGAAGGTCCTTGTGTAAAGGCAGCATTTTTTTCTTTGTTCCATTAACTGACACAATATTCAGTTATCAGATTAAAATACCTATTAAATCTGAAATATAAAATATTGCTAAATATGTGAGTGTTTGTATTCTTCCTCTTCCTCCTTGCTCTAAAGTTTAAATGATAATGATAGCAACACTGATTAACTACTAGCTTTTTGGGGGGTGGGGTGAGTAGAAGTGTCACAATTTGTCATTGGGTCAATCTGACTTTGAGAAGGCAATGACATTTTGAGATCAAAACCATCAACAACAGTTACACATACGCACAATGTACAAAAGATCTCATACTTCACATAACAACAACCTAATATTTTCAAACATTAGAAATACACCAGGTTCTATATTATCACACATCATTCATTCAATTCAGCCCTCTCTATTCTACAGTTGGATAAAGATTTTCCCCTTATCTCTTTATAACTTTATGTACCTGATCTTCAATTTTTGTAGTTGTCGTAGTAGTAGTAGTAGTAGTAGTAGTAGTAATGGTGGTGGTCCTAATTCATAAGTACTTGTAGATGTTGGTGAATATAATTGGTTAGTAACCTGTAATACACCATCCATAATCCTAGGAGCTGCAGTTGGACTTTGGTTTAATACTACTGATCCAACAAGAACAGATTTTAAAGGTATTGGGATTTTAGTAGTCATTTGGAGGAGTTTGGGGTTCTGCTGTACCATTCTAACCTATTGCATGTTGGCACACCTCAGCAGTCAATTAAAGAAATTAAATTTCTTCCCTTGCCCCTGTACTTAACTGGTACTTTATTCTAGTGATATCAGATAGATAAGAAACAAAGTTACCTTGAAGGATTTGAACGCAAAATGTGAAGAACCAGGACAAATATCCACGAGATTTTGTTCAACTTTTATTCACAAAGTGCACAGAGAAATCAAACTTAGGGCTAAAACTCATAATTAAAAAAGGAGACTTCTTAACCATTTAGCTAAATCTGTGCCCATGGTAAACAACACAAATGATACACATTTATAAAACAATGACCCAAGCCACACTAGAATGCTGTTTGACTCCCTATAAGTTCAAACTCATCAATATACAACACCTCTTTCTCCAATAATTGTGTACTCTTAACTTAAACCTGCTGGGTGATTGCACAATGTAAAGCATTAGCATTCTTATTGGTTAGTCCTTAAATCTAACAAACTGTTATCATTACATTATTATCATCATCATCATCATCATCATTATTTAATGTCCAATATTTTCTATTTCTCCATGGCCAGACATGTTTTTGCAAAATATTGGAAATGAATGATACTGATTGTATGACAGTGACACTCATTTACAACTATCATGCGATGTCTAAGCAAGGAGTCACACACACACACACACACATATAGACAGGCTTCTATCAGTTTCCATCTATCAAATCTACTCACAAGTTCAGCCTGGGGCTATAGTAGAAGACAATTGACCATGGTGCCACACACTAGGACTGAACCCCAAACCAAATGGTTGGGAGGAAAACTGTTTTTCACTCATTTCATTTCACATTCATGAAATAATGCAATGAACATTCGCTTCTCCCTCTTGACTGCGCCACTGCTGTTTCCTTTGTTACATCACCTGTACTTTTAGAACCTCTTATAAAAACCTTTTATTTATCTCTTCTTCATTGTTCTCCAACCTTCTTTCACATATACCTTAACCCCACCTACTTTAGTTGTTGCACCAAATTTCAGTTTCTATTTTGCTGGGTTTTATGGTTTTTTCACCCCCTTTTATTTTTATTTTCCTTGTGCATGACTAAAATTTTGTTGTTGTTACAGAGTTGAGCATTTGTAAATAAATTGTTGGGATAAATACTTTCACAATGCATTATTATTATTATTATTTAGTTTATTTTTGTAGCTTCTATAGAGATGGTGCCACTTGTAGAATCTTACAAAAGTCAGCATGTTTTAACTTGGCACCCTAAGACAGTTGCAGAGAACCATAATAGAATCCATGTAACAATCTCTGAAAATTTGACCATGTAGTCAGTTATCTAATATATTCTAATTCAGTTTCAAATAAAAACAAAAATGATTTTGAATTTTAAGTATTTTTACGTTTAGCATTCATTTGGTTGGCCATGGTTCCTGAATTTTATTTCCCACCTTTGAAATTGGGTTGAGCTCTTTGGCAAGACTCTTTACTGTGTTTACTAAATCTGTTTTGCAACAAACTAGGTATCATATTCAGTTTGTGGTTAAACAGCACATATTTAGTAATCCATAGAAATTGACTTAACTCTCATAGCCTTATAATAATATAAGGATGATACAAAAGCATAGAACAAATTTGTTTCTTAAATTAATAAAAAGAAAACAATTGTTATTAATGTAGATTTGTTTCTAGACTGAGGCTATTCCAGCTAAGCATTAGATATAATGAATAATGACTATTGTGTTAAATTTATGGGCGATTAACTACAGAACCCCACGAAGATTGACACATGTAAACAAATAGGATAACACTAGGTTGCTGTGGTTAATTTGTTGGAGATATTGGACAAACAGTTACCTCATATTGGCTATTTAATTCTTGAGTTAAAATTTTCAACAACTCTTACTAAAATAACTAATCTGTCTTTGGATGTCTTAAAATACAAACTTCTCATTCAAGACACATGATCATTCATTCAACTAATAGTTTGCCTGAAAACTAAAAATAATAATAATAATGATAATAATAAAAAAGACCTTTAACTTAACTAACATACTTGTTAACATATCTATTGATGTTGTTACTGATGTTCTAGTTGTTAATTGTGCAGCATGTTTACTTAACCATGTGTAACCTTACTAAATTTACTAAACGCATACCAGCACCATATTTTATTTGTTGTTCTTGTTTGTCTTATTTATTTATTTATTTATTTTGTGCATTTTCTTGTCAGTTTGTTTATATTAAACTTGTCTTTATGCTAGATTATTTTTATAAATTCTTTGCTAGATTTCATCCAGTTTTTAAAAAAATTAAAAAAGTAAACATTTTGATAATCTTTCAACAGTTACCACATTTTTCCACATCTGCTACTGTTTCTCTGAGATGATGGGTTATGTTAACATTTTTTATTTTTGCATTTTGTTTCTGACCTGTTTTTATCATTACATGTGATTACATGTTTCTGTGGAGCAATGATGTAAATTTTGGATCTGGTCATCAATGTGTGCATCTGTTTAACTGTTTCTTCCTTGCTAAAAGTTTCTTCTTTTTCTTTTTTGTCCTTCTTATTTTCATAGGCATGGAAACGATGGTGTACTCAGATCTTATCAGCACTAAGGTGAGAATAATTACCTTGATTTGCTCCTGTTTCTTGGGAAAATCTCTTATTTGAACAAATGTTCATGTTTAGTACATAGTAATGTGAAAGTGACACAGTAAAAGTAACTTGACACAGACAAGATGGACAGTGGTAGTGGCACACTTGATTTATTTTTTGAATGAAGTAACATAGGTGTGAGGAGAAGGAGAAAAGAAGTTAATGGAGCATAAGCCATCAACAACTTGACTGTTCTCAGCTGTCTTTTCAGCTTCTTCTCCCAGGTCTTGTTGGTTTTGGATTGCCATCAATGCTTCTGTAACCTTGCTATTTTTCCAGATAGGGGTGTTGGGCTTGTGCAAACCCATTTTTACCTCTGGGAAGGGGTGACCCATATTAGTTTGGCCTCTGTCCTTTGACCAAGGACATGCACTCTGTCAGCATAGCTCCTGGCATCATTGAGGTATACAAGCCATCCGTCACACCAAACAAGGGCTTGACCTTGTGATGTAGTAGTAAAAAATCTTACATTAAGACCTCTAACTTAGCAAGAGCAAAAAGAACTGGAATTAAAATGATGCTGCAATAAAATAAATTGAAAATAATAGTGATTTAGTGAAAGGTGCCACCTACCTCTATTTAAAAATTAAGGCCAAGTCTTGAGTGAGGGAACTTTACAATAAAACTAACTTATAATTCACACTTGTAGAAAGTAACAAAAATGGTCATGAGGAAATATGCTCCATGATTTTGCATAACCTTGAATGATGTTAAAGCTTTTCTTCATATCATAAATGGGATTTTAACTTTTTATTGTCTCAGTTTTCTAAATCTGTTTATTGTTGTTGGACTCCCAAGTCAAGTCTCATTGAGCAGACCTACAAATTATAAGGGAACCAGGTGTGATTATCCCTGGACAATATGCACAACTACAACTACTTTTTCTAGTTGGCAGTCTCATTTGGTGAGGTGGATTTGGCTGCTATTTGGGTTGGGTAACTACCTCGAGCACACACCCCTTCTTGGTGCCACTTGTTTGTTATACATTATAATGGTGATGGCATGCATGTTGTCTGAGTGAACAGATATATTTATGCCAGTGCTGCCTGAATGGCTCTCATGCCGATAGCACATAAAAGCACCCACTACACTCTTGGAGTAGTTGGTGTTAGGAAGGACATCCAGCTGTAGAAACCTTGCCAAATCAGATTGGAGCCTGGCGCAGCCTCCTGGCTTGCTAGTTCCCAGTCAAACCGTCCAACCCATACCAGTATGGAAAGCTGATGTTAAACAATGATGTATTTAAATTTTTTTTTTATTTTACATCCATTTGTTTCTTTTTGTTTTTGAGCATGCACATCAAAGATGTATTCTTTGTTGGAGCTATTATTTTTACATTTGGGTGTCCTTACTGCTAACTACTAAATCAGAGTTTAAGTTAAAACTTTTTTTTTTTTTCAAACATTTTATTTCTCCTTTTGTCAATCAAGCAAACTAAAACAAGTGCTATGTCCTTTGCTCAGGAGCTCAAAATAATGTCACAGTGTGATGGTCATCCAATACCTTAATTCTAGTTTTTGTATTTTATCAATATGTGGTTGTTACATATGGGGTACAAATGTTCACAGGCTTGGGAACAGAGGGTGTAGGGAGTGTGCTTGCTGCCCCACTAGAATTTTGGGTGGAGTGAAGATGCTTTGGACATTCTCCCGAAAGATTTCATTGCCAAAACAAATGAGCATAAAAACATTTTTGAACTGATCTAAAACATTTTTCCATTATTGGATTTATTTGAAGGCAGCAAGCTGGCAGAAACGTTGGCATGCCAGGTGAAGTGCTTCGCGGTATTTTGTCTGTCGTTACGTTCTGAATTCACATTCCACTGAGGTTGACTTTGCCTTTCATCCTTTCGGGGTCGATAAATTAAGTACCAGTTGCATATTGGAGTTGATCTAATCGACTGGCTCCCTCCCCAAAGATTTCAGGCTTAAGTCTAGAGTAGAAAAGATTATTGGATTTATTTGATTTGATTAATGACAATTATTATTATTATTATTATTATACCTATGTTTGTTTTGCTATTGAAATTGAAAAAATTGACCTTTTTTGTAAAAAGTTTTGGACTTGGGCTTGCACCCACAAGCAAATTTCATTCTTGCACTTTTATTTTTTTTACTTGTTTCAGTCATGACTCTGGTCATACTGGAGCACCACCTTTTAGTCAAAGAAATCAACCCCAAGACTTACTCTTTGTAAGCCCACTACTTATTGTCGGTCTATTTTGCTGAACTACGAAGTTGCGGTTGTCAAGAGATGGTAGCAAAGCCTGAGGCTATAGTAGAAGATACTTGCCCAAGGTGCCATGCAGTGGAACTGAACCCAGAACCACGTGGTTGGGAAGCAAGCTTCTTACCACACAGCCACACTGCACCTATGCAAATGTTTCTTGTCATTCATCTTCATCATCATTTAGCATTTGTATTCCATGGCTGCATGAGTGACGGGTTGAGAGATGTGACAGGTCAGAAGACTGTGTCTAGGTCAATGTCTGTTTTGATATGGTTTCCCTCTCTTGGCTGCCCTCCTTTTCTTATAAAGTTCAGTTATTATTTATTGATTTGTTTTATTTTATTTGGCTTTAATCTTTATTTTAATTCTATTTTCTAGTTATCTACATTCCTGTGACCCACCGATTATCCATGGTAACCTCACCTGTGATACTATTTTCATCCAACACAATGGACTGGTCAAGATTGGTTCAGGTAAACATAACAAACAGCATCAATACACCGTTCTCCTCATTACTATGTCTAACATGTGTATGTGTGTGTGTATGTGTTTCACATATATTCATTAGTCTTTGTGTTATTTTGTTTGTTTGTTTTTTCAAACATTATTTAGTTTTTCACTCTCTTGTTTTATCGTGTTCACAATCACAGTTTTTTCTTCTAGTGTTTCATAAGCCATATCGATTTCACTTTCTACTTCATCTCCTAAACCAAACTTTTTATTTCTAATCATTGATATAAAAATCCTATCTGGGGATTTTTATATGACCACTGTTTTTTTTTTCTTCTCCATCTCTCATGGAAAAAAAAACTATGATAATGTTGGGATATATTAGTTAAGGGCATGGACATAATGTTTTAAAAACAACTTTTGTCAAGTTACAGGCTGATCTGAAAATGTTATAACTGGTGTATAATAAATTTGTTGGTTCAAATTCATTTGGGTATTTTTACTATTAGTTGTAATATTTCACTTCAGCACAGAGTAAGTTAACCTTTAACTTACCTGCACATCACTTAGTAAATTGAGAATCTGAAATGTTCTAAGCCAAGCAATAAGGCTTTAATTCTTAGCTCTTACCAAGTGGCATCCCTTGTAAAGCCTACAGAAGTTCAACTCCTTTTTTTTAAGTGTCTGTTCATTTATTTTTAAGAACTCAATAATCTATTCTAGATAGCAGTGGATAAATGTTATAGTTAGATATTTATTTACTGATGAGTTGATTTTGCTACATAC
The DNA here is from genome assembly GCF_006345805.1 of Octopus sinensis. Classification (NCBI taxonomy): domain Eukaryota; kingdom Metazoa; phylum Mollusca; class Cephalopoda; order Octopoda; family Octopodidae; genus Octopus; species Octopus sinensis. Next base: position 54,939,784 of record NC_043006.1, on the reverse strand, counting down.
ACAAAGGAAAGAATTACTCTGTTTATTTCAGTGGCTGGCTTTAAAAGGTCAGCAGTTAGATGTCAAACACTTCGTTCATGATTCTTAAATGAGCTAATGAAAGGGAGATTCTTGACATTCTTTTGTTGTATGACAGATTCAACAATGTGTTCTTTGGTTGATGGATGATGACCGTCACTAAATTCAGTTTTAATAATAGTTAAATTATTATCCAAAATGACTTAGACAATATGAAAAAAGAATTAGAGATTTTTTTATTCATACTTGTTTCAAATGAAAATAATTATGATGTGGTAGCAATATATCAGGTGCAGCCTTCTGGCTTCCCAGATCCTCGGTCGAACCGTCCAACCCATGCTAGCATGGAGAACGGACGTTAAACGATGATGATGCAATATTATTTATTGATTTGAAACTGTATATGTTGAAATAATACACATGTATCTATCTATTGTATCATTTCATCTGATTATAGTTTAGACCGTCTGAGTAGTCATTTGAACTACTATCTTTATTCTGTTTTTATATACCTTTCTATGTACTGGCCTGATGATTTATTGTCAAATTATTTAAAGTGATTCCCGAAACAGCTACAGCAATGCATTCATATGTACTAATCCAAACACAATCAATTTTATGTACACTCAAGAAATATATAGATGCAAGCACACAGTTATACCCATACCTCCATGCAACATACGCAACAAACTGTTCTATAAAGAGTGTGGATATGTTTATAGTTAATATCTGTTGGTAACTGTTTTGTCATTAAAAAATAGTTTGGAGTTCAGTTGTCATTATTTATCTATTCAGAAAGCATTGTTATTATTTATCTGCACATAACCAAAACAACAGTTAGCATAGCTTAGATTTCAACATGTAGATACTTGTGCCATAAGTCAATGTATGGAAAAGTGACAAATATCTGCTGTAGCAATGTTTGTATAATAATTGGATATTGTTGGATGAAGAAAATATCTACAGGATGAGCCTATGCTCACAAGTAGGACCTTGAGATGTTTGACAAAAGATGCAAAACAGCTGTATTATTTAAAAACTTATAAATTGCAAGACCATCTTAAAATGTTTGGCTAGTTAAAGAAAGAGTCTTTTACACAATTTAAACATTATTCATGAAGACAATTTCTCAGAAACTAGTATAATTGGAACAGATGATTTTCCTTTGAAAAAATTCTACCAGTCGAAAATAACCTTCTTTTGGGGAAAAACAAACTAAAACTCTAGATCAGTGGTTCTCAGCAAGGGTCCATATGACCAATAGGGGTACATTTAAGATTTTGTTGTTAAAATTTAACTGCAATATGTTGGTTATACTTCTACAGTACACAAAATATTTTAACAGTTTTTTATTATAAAAATATAATAGGGAATTTTTTTAACACATCAATCATTGGCAAAAAATGGTTGAGAACCACTGTTCTAGATGAAATAGTATCCAAATTAGTTGCTACCTATGAATCTCCAATGAAGCAATAGTTACAAGTGCTTTTATTGGTAGAGCTATTATAATTAATAGTTTGGGTTTACTGAAGAAGGTTCTCATTTAATGCAAATAATTCAAAGGCAATATGATTTGGAGGAAAAACAACCAGCTAATAGAAAGGAGAGTTTTGAAAAATTAAGTGTTTCTTTAGATGAATATACATTGCTGCTAAATCACAGATGTTTGAATGTAATTGTACATATGTCAGGTAAATTCTGGAATTTAGGAATGATCAGAATTTATTGAAGTTCATCTGCTGAAAAATTAATTGAATCTTTTGAAACAAACTCTGAATTCAACCTCAATTTGGAAACACATAGAGTTGCAGTCATAACTGATGGAACCTGTATCACGGTTAAATTTGGTAAGGAACAGCAAACATCAGTGAAATGCATGCAATTCATTTGGCTGTTTGTGATGTTCTTTACAAGAAAACGTAATTGTAATGAAGCTAATTTAACTAATGACCCTTCAAACAATGACAAAATTGGCAATGGTGGCACTGAGAAGGGCTAAGGACAAGAATTTTTGAAAAATGATTATAGACAGTATAGTATGTGTGTCTGTGTGTCACTGTCTGTGTTTATGTAAGGAGCGGGGGTATATAGAGTGAGTGAATGAGCTAGGAACACAAAGTATTTAATTATACACATAATCACTTTTTAGTACATTGCTTAACTGTAGATTTATTTCCTTTCTGGCACTCATTAATTTAAGAAGTCATTGATAGCATATTCTTTCTCTTTCGGGCTTCTTTTAATGAATGGAGGTTTTTCTCTCCATTCTACAGAATAAGAATAAACCAATAAATAATTGACGAACTAGATTGCTGACCAATTACCAGTGTTAGTTTTCCTGAAGCTTTAAAACACTATTCTAAGCTAAATAGTTGACCAAAAGTACTTTCTTCTACTAATCTTTTCGGCTACAAGGCTCGTTAAGCAAACAACTATTCTAAAAGGGTTTTATATATATATATACATATATATATATGTCAGAAGTATTTCAAAACTTGTATGAAATATGTTGCTGTTGAAGATATTTTCATTATTATTTCTCTTACAATTGATATTGTTGTTATTGTTAAAAGCAATTAAATCAGTAGACTGTATAAAAAAAAAGAAACATACCTTGCAGTATTTGCTAAGGTTCTTTTACATCCTTCTTACATTCTTTTGAAGGTGGGTGTCAATAAAATAAGCAAACAGCCAAGTAGGATGGTCAGTTTAATGAAGCACATCCTCCTGCGACTACTTTGGCCTTGTGCCTATTTTAGAAATCATTATTATTAACTGGTAGTATTATTTGAACAATGCTTTACTGTATTTGTTCTGGCTCTTTGCATTCTGGTTTCAATTCCCAATGAGGCCAACTTCACCTTTCATCCCACTGGGGTTGATAGACTAAAGTACCAGTGAGTTGTGCATGTGAGTGCTTCTGTCTCTATCTTCAAGTTACTCTTCATCCAAAGCCACCGGTCCTCAGTATCTGTCTTTGCATTCACATCTCTTGCAAACTAACCATACATTTTTTTTTCTTTCCATGCTTTTCTTTTTTTGGTGTTCATTTCTTGTTTAAATTTTTCTTTCATTACACACTTTCCAGTTTTGATGATGCCAACCTTCTTTGTATGTTTCAACAATGGCTCCACAGCATTTTTTTTATATACCACGCTAAGCTGTTTTCCTCAGCTTCAATATAGTCCTGACGACTGATCAAACCCCCTCCCACCCATTATTATTATTAAGAAGAAGAAGAGTGTGATATGATTTGTAACAAATAGGGATTGACTCTCTTAATTGGATTGAACAATATTTCGACAGTGTTTTGTCTTCAAAATGGAAAACGCAAAAATGCAGAAATACAAAAATTCAATATATAAATGGGAATATTCTGCATTCCTTTTTAGTCAAAATGACGACATCGGTTTTCATAGCTGGTAACAGGAGTGGCTATGTGGTAAGAAGCTTGCTTCCCAACCACATGGTGCTGGGTTCAATCCTGCCGCATGGCACCTTGAACAAGTGTCTTCTATAGCCTCAGGTCAACCAAAGCCTTGTGGACTTGGTAGACAGAAACTGAAAGAAGCCCATTGTATATGTGTTTGTGTCTGTCCCCTACTACTGCTTGACAACTGGTATTGGTGTGTTTATGTCAAGAAGTTTTGTGTAAATATGATGGAATTCTCTTGTCATATTTTTCATTCTTCCAGGATATGATATTAATGATTCATCATCATTTAATATTTACTCTCCATGCTGGCATGGGTTGGCTGGTTTCTTTGGAGCTGATAAACTGGAGAGCTGCACCAGGTTCCAGTCAGAATAGGCATGGTTTCTACAGCTAGATGCTTTTCCTAATGCCAACCATTCCAGGAGTGTAATGCTTTTACATGACTCCGGCAATAACCATGACTACAATTCATGGGTAGTTCACAAATATATTTATCCTCATGTGTTCTGAGGACTAAAAGTACAGTGGAGTTGGAATATTTTCTGAGAATGCATACTTTCAGGTTCTTCCTGGAGGAATGAACAAAATGACGAGAGAATTTCGTCACATTTGCACAAAACTTTTTGAGCAAGTGTTTTCTTTCCTGCTTTCTGTTTTGTATTTTGTCTTTTCGTTTCTTTTTCCTTGTTACCAGTTATGAAAAAGGAACACGATATTTCCATTCATTTTTTTGAATTTCTGTATTTCTGCCTTTTTTTTTTTTTTTGTTTTGAACCTGAAGACAGGCATACTGTCAAAATATTGTTCAATTCAATAAACAGTCATTCTCTATTTATTACAAATCGTATTATGCTCTTCTTATTGTGTATTTATCTTCATGAGTTATGTCAATCTTCAAGGGTGATGGGGTGGCAGAATCATAAGTGTTGAACAAAATAAAATGCTTTGCTATATATGTCTGAGTTTGTTCCTGCCAAAGTCAATTTTGCCATTCAAGTCCCAATTAAGTACAGAGGCGAATATAATTGCCTAACCTCTCCTCTCAAAACTGTTGTTCTTGTGCCTAAATCATCATAATCTTTGTCATCATCATTATTAGGGTGAGGAGACTGGGTAAGTGACAGAAATAGGAGTGCTGTATTAGATTTTAGTCCCCATTTCTACATTTTGAATTGAAATATGATCAACTTTACCCTTCATTCCTTTGGGGGTTATATACTAGGTACCTGCAATATACTAGTTCGGTTGAAGTGACTAGGTTGTTGATCTTATACCTTAGGAATTACTGTTAGGGTAGTGGAAATGGAAATAATCAAGGCAATATAAAAGAAGGCTGCACTGTACCTAGTTTAATACCTTACTATTTTAAGTTCAGATCATAGGCAATGTCATTTTGCTCTCTCTCTCTCTATCTCTAATAATCAAGACAGTACAAAAGCTGGCTGCACTGTACCTAGTTTAAAGGCTTGCTATTTTAAGTTCAGATGATAGGCAAAATCTCTCTGATTATAATCAAAATTGATAACAACACTATATTACAAATCCATTAAACAGGAAAAGAATTAAGATTGATCAGTTTACAAAAAAGCTTTGTACCTTGAAGAAATGATAAGAATTAAAAAGGAGGTTATGACCTTCACTTTTTAAGCTCTATTGGATTAAGTCTAATGATAACTCATGGATGATATGAACATTCTGTTATTTTAGTTATTGTATATCATAATAGGTGAACAATAGTGTTGTTGTACTTACAAGTTTCAATCGGCAAATCATAGGTCCTCTTCATTTTTTAGAGCAAAAGTAATAAAGATTGTTTTACTTAGCAGAACTGAAACCCTATTATTACACAAAAGCGCCAAATTCTTTTGTTTGTTTGCTTATGCTTACACCTTTTGGTGAAACACACACAAACAAGTTTGCACATTCATTTTTGTCTACTAAATTCCATGAACAAGGTATTGGTAAGGTAGGGTAGATGGTTATAAGAATATATTTAAAAGTATTTTAAGTCAAATTTGAGAAATGTTAGGGCCATTACAGATAAGCTTATTTGATTATGAAAAGTATGAAGAGGTGATGAATTATAGGTTCACAGAATTCCTAGCACCATAAGCTAAAACAGTTTTTAAATATGTAGTGTTAGCTTTTGTGTATGTAGATAAGTATTGTAAAGTTTGAGCTTCATTGTAGCTATATGTGATTTCTTTAATTAACACAAAACGCAGAAACCTCTCTCTCTCTCTCTCAAAATCACAACCTTTCATGCAAGATGATTTAATCACATTGAGATATATATATATAAGGAGAATTCACAAAAAAAAAATACAAAAGACGAAGACAGGTGGTGTAGACAACAAACAGATGTGTTAGTATAATGCTCTGGAAGTGAAAAAGTCTTTAACGTTTCGAGCCTACACTCGAAATGTTATATATATATATACCAATTTTTAAAAAGAGTAACCTGAGCTTTGATTGTGTCAGTTTGGCCTATCATTAGAAAGCATCTCTTCATTTGTTTTCTTTTTTTACGCAGAAACTTTGTCAGAGAAATTGAGAAGTTATCAGCTATGTCGTAAAGTATGATTTGATATCAAGACTCAGTAGTATAATAGTAACTAAGGTTTGTTTTGTACCACTGAAATATATCTCAGTTGTGTTTCTATAGATTTAGGGTTGGGTTAGGAAATCAGAAGAGGAGTGGCAGTTATAACATTTGTAGTCTTGTCAGATGAGTGCAGTTGAAGTTCAACTTTTAGTTGTGTGGTTTGATTCATTCATTTTTCCATGCTTACTTAGGTTAGTTGACTATGTCAAGTGAAGCATTGTTTTAAAGCTGGATACCCTTCCAGTTTCTAACCCTTACCTGTTTTTCAAATAAGGGAGCTCTTATTCAAAGGCCCAAAGTGAATGGACGATTTGTTGTCTAGGGAACTGACAACAACAACTCTACCTGTATGTTGTAACTTTCATAGAGCTTATGCACACGTGTGTGTGACATTCTTTCAATTTCTGTCTTCCAAAGCCACCTACAAGGCATAGCTGGCCTGGTGCTAAGACGCTTGCCCAAGGTTTTCACACAGTAAGGCTGAACCCAACGCCACTTTGTTGGGAAGTAAATTTCTTAACCATATTGCCAGGCACATAAAAAAGAAAAAGAAAAAATGGACAGAATTGATTTCTATTTAGCAAGGTGAGACACAGTAGTAATGAACTAAGGAGGGTGTTGCTGGTGCATCAGGTGCCTCTGACAGAAATGAAGCTTACCCTTTCAAGGTGTGATCGTACCTTACTGAAAGATGACATCATGCTGTAACTGAGTAAAAAGATCATACTCAGTGGAAGCCAAGAATCTACTGTGACTGCCATAAATTCTATATTAAAAATGATATAGAATATTTTATGTTTAAATAGCTACACTTCATAATTTACTCATATCATTCCAGATCTAGGACATTGTGACAGTCAGAACAGACATAGATTTTATTTTATTACTGTGTGTGGTGGTGGTTTTGGTATTGATTGTTTATTTTCCCAGAGCTTAGTTACCTGTTGGCTATGATCTGAAGTACTGTTTGTCCTCCCTCCCTCCCCCTCTCTCTCTCTCATTAATTGTATTTTACTTTTGATTCCTACCAGTGGTCTGATGCTGATTCTGTCTCTCTGCTTGGTACAATATTGCTTTGCTTTATGCATGTGTGAGAGAAAGAGAGAAGTAGGGTCTGGAAACAACAGCTAGCAGTAATTAATCTTATCTAAAGTGTAAGTAATTGAATAGCTATTAGTAACTTGTTATTGTGTTGTATTGTAACAAGTGGTTGCACAAAACAACATTAGTTGCATTTCTAGCCAACTGATAGTAGTAACCTATCTCTGTGAAGGTGTTGAGTGAAGCAGTGCATCACCAATACTCTATATAGTTGGCGTTTTCTTTAAGTAATGGATACGTCTGTTATCTTTGACCTTACGAATCAGTGATAACAGAGAAACTATAGATGTAGCTTAGCTCTGTGAAATTCGTGAGGATTATGGCTGCAACTTTCCTAATTCACACACACACACATGTAGAAGTGCATTATGGCAAACACACACACATAAACATGTGTGTGTGTGTGCAGTAAGACTAAATGGTTAAAAAGCTCACTTTGAAAATGTGCAATCCTAGGTTCAATCTCACTCTATGGCATCATGGGCAAATATAAATTTCTATGACCTTAGTTCAACGCATATCTTGTGAGTGAAAGTAGCATAGGAGCCTCTTGGATGGATTACACCTGAAATTCAGAGCTACTACCTCATTACATCCTACCATGATAATTCTGCCTGAGAATTACACCAAGAGCACTTATAGACTCCAACATGGCTGTGTGGTAAGGGTAAGAAGTTTACTTCCCAACCACATGGTTCCAAATTTAGTCCTACATTGTGGCACCTTAGACAAACATCTTCTGCTATAGCCCCAGGCCAAGTAAAGCCTTGTAAATGGACTTGGTAATCAAAAACTGAAAGAAGCCAGTCTGTCTGTGTTTATATATGTAGAGAATTAAAGGAACTTACGCAAGAATGAATTAATGTTGATTACAGTGGCATAAGGTCACAAATTACTTGTCAGAATATTAAAACTGAGTAATGAGTATTATTGTACTTCAAAAAACCATAGTTGTCATTCACAAGAGAGTATTTCTTGGCAACATGTACTATGCTTTTTACTAATTGTTTTAGGTGATGCCATGTATGGTTTCAGGCTTAGTCCCATTGCATGTCATCTTGGGCAAGTGTCTTCCACTATAGCCCAGGCTGATCACAGCCTTGTGAGTGGATTTGGTAAACTGAAACTAAAAGCCTCTTGTTAATGTGTGTGTTACTGTCCCCTGCCTTGATATTGTGATAGTTGTTAAACAACTGTCACTGTTACACAAGCAATTTCCTTAATTCCCAATCACCTGTGAAACATGTTTGGCCATAGGGAAAATATTACCCAACTTGGAAGCAGGTGAAGGTTGGTGACAGGAAGAACATCTAGCCATAGCAAATCTGCCTCAACAAATACCAACCCATGCTTGCATGGAAAAGTGGATTCTAAAATGAACCTATGCATTCGCAAGCAGACACACAAACACATTCTTCACTTTTTAATATTCTTATCACAAAGGAGCATTGAGAATGTGACAGCTGGTGGGAGAGAAGGCTCCACTAGCAACCTGGCTGGTGCTCATTTTCAATTGAGTAGACTGAAGTATCATGAAATAAAGTACCTTGCTCAAGGATCCAACATGCCGCAAAGTCAAGGAATTGAACTCATGATGCCATGAGCCAAACACCTCAACCACAGGTGCATCAATATAGAAAGATGTGGCTTGTACATAAACAGAAATATTAAGTAAAATAATAATACAGATGAACATTTAGAGACAACAAGGAATATGATCATGGATCCTTTTCACAGTTATTAGTCTTTTTTCTAAAACTTCATAAACTATATTATCAGAAGCTTCTCCAGTTCTCCCATAGTTTTGCATTTACTCTAGTCTGCTCATGTCTCTGGGAAGGAGTTAGTATGAAGGGTGTGGAGGCATTAAAAACAATTATGTTCATGTTACTAAGATTGTAGAATGCTATATCACAGCAAGTAAGATCTTTGACCAATTTGATTGGTTACTTTAATCCACCTTAATCCTAATAATACACTCACACACACATATATATATATATATACATATAGAAAGGAAATAGGAAAGAAATTATTTATATATATATATATATATACATATAGAAAGGAAATAGGAAAGAAATTATTTATATATATATATACATATAGAAAGAAATTATTTATATATATATATATATATATATATATATATATATATATATACATATATACACACACACACACTTAAATGTTGAAGTTTGTAAACAAAAGAAAAGTGTACTTGGTATTCAGTGTAGAGTACATTGTTTAAATTGAATTTTTTTTCTTGTGACTCAGATTTTATTAACACTGAGTGGGTTCATTCAGCTATATGTGGCTTTCACAAAATAACATTTAGAATAGGTTCAATAAAAGTTATAGCTACACTAAGAAAAATGAACATATTCTGAAGTACAGAAAGCAAGTTTGAAATCCAACAGGGGTAAAAAAAACAGTCGCCTAAAAATTACAGGGGTACAAAACTTGAAACCTGAGAAACAAATCAGTATAAATAAGCGATTTGGATATTATATGTGTGTTTGGAGTTATCAAGAATATCTCCCTATATCATAAACAGGATATAATTACATCTAGCTGTAAAGTACATTCTGTTTCATAAATCCTTTTTCTAGGTGTGTATTTGAGTGTGTGTATGTCTATCTGAGCATATATATATATATACGGGGTGTCGTTTACATACTTGCTTTAAAAAAGAAAAAAAAAAATTTTTTAACTGCCACCCCCTCCTTCCTTGTCTCCATTTCCCCCCCTATAATCTTAATCCTTTACTTCTCCTTTTTCACAGATACTGGAATTTTATATCCACTGAGCTCTGAAAATGGTATTACAATATTGCTCAATCTTTTCTCTTGCCTCCATCCCGTCTTTCTCTCCATCTATCTTTTCATTCGCTGTATTATGACTCCATCACATCTGCTAATTACTTTTTTTCTAACTTAACAACTGAATCTTCCACTTTTGCCATATTTTCATCTTATCTTTTTTCTCCATTCGTTCATTCATTCATCCCATCAATATCATTAAAGCACAAAGCAAAATGCCTTATGGTAGTTCTTCTGACTCTTCACATTCTAAGCTCAAATTCCACCAAACTCAACTTGGCCTGTCATCCTTTCAGAGTTAATAAAATAACGTGTCAGTTAATTACTAGGTTTCATGCAATAGAATGCCCCCCCCCCTTCCCTCCCACTGAAATTCCTGGTTTTGTGACTAAATTTCAAAGAATTACTGTCATCAAGGTGGCAAATGACAGAATCATTAGCGTGTTGGACAATATGCCTAGCAGCATTTCTTCTGGTTCTTTACATTCTGAGTTCAAATTCCAGTGGGGCTGACTTTACCTTCCATCCTTTTGGGGTTGATAAAATAAGTACCAGTTGAGTGCTGGGATCAATATAGTCAACAATCTCTTTCCCCTAAAATTGCTGGCCTCTATTATTAACTGCTTTTTGTTATTTAGTTCCATTTCTTTACACAAGATTTTATCTGTCATATCATTCTGGGGCTCCAACAAAAGAAGTTCACTTGTGTTGATACTGTGCTAAATGCTGCCTTGATGTGTTTAGTTACATGTCTTTAAGTTCTTGAGTTCAAATCTTACTGGGTTAAATTTGCATTTCATTGTTTGTGATGAGTAGAGTTCAATGCCTCAGTAATATATTGAGAGGCAATTAAATCATCTACCACCCCTCTATTCCTCTATGGCCTTGTACCAATTATATATTACCACTACCATTTATATTATTTAAAAACAAATTTTAATTTTCAACATGTCATTTTCCTCACTCTGACTTATAACCTTGCATGTTTTCAGTCTCTTTGTCAATAGAAACTGTCAAAACATTGGCTATTCCAATAATTTTTTCCCTTCATTTTAACTCCTTTCCTCTTTGTTTTGTATTAACCTTTCACCTAATCAATAACCAGCCATAATTTGCATATTCTCTTGCATCTCTCTTTCATCTCATCTCTGCTGCTGTTGCTGGTGCTTTGTCTCATTCTCTCTATTTCTTCCCTTCTCATCCGCTCGAACAATAACGATTAAAACAATAACATGAATGAATCATACTTAGTCCTAAATATCTATGACACCATACTTATCATTCTAACAGTGACACTAGACCATTGATTAGGGTGAGTGCAGTTAATTAAATCATCTCCAAGTATTCTGTTATTATTGACACTATCTTATTGATTCCTCCATGCAAGAATGAAAGGCAGAGTTGATCCCTACAAACTTTGAATTCAGAATGTACAGATTTTTTAACAAAAATAATGGTTTTTTGGATATAGTACCATTTTAGTTTTTATCATTATTATTATTGTTAATCCTTTAGCGTTTAAACCGGCCTTATCCAGCCCAAATTTTTTGCCCGTTTTATATTCAATCTGACTTGATCTAGCCTCTCATATCTACCTTACAATATCATTGAAAAAGACAAAGAATCACTTCATTGATTATTTATCAAGGTATGAAATAATACTTGATAAATTCAAAACAATGTGAATAGATGAACATTAGATCTGACAGAGTATTCTGAATGCTAAAGGTTTAAGGTAAGGGATTATCAATTCTAGGATATTATTGGTGATTTTTAACAGTCATAAAGGAATAAACGACCTTGGCTAGTGTAGGTGCATAGAAAGCTTAAAGAATATATAAGGTAAGGCTTTTAGAGCAGCGTTGTACTTGGTTTAGCCCTTCCCCCTCTCTGTTATTACCCAGAAACAAAAATTATTATTAAATGCATTAGTACAAGGCCTGAAATTTGTAAGGAAAAAGTATAGGTAATTGAATAAGGTCCTTTGTACACATGTTGTTTATCTGAAGGCTTGAGTTTAAATTCATTGCAGGTGTATTTAGTCAGTTGAGTTAACATAGCTACTGATGATCCAGATAATTAGGGAATGGTGTCTAAGATAAACCAGCATTCTGTCTACTGAGAGATTTGTCTTTTATCCACTTCATGGTAAGAAACTAAAGCTTAGCATCAGACCAAAAATGTGCCTTAGCTGAGAAAAAAAATATTTAAAGTTATTTTGTAATCAAATTTTTGGTGATAGTGTTAGTAGTAATAGCAGGAAGAAGATAACATTTTGTGGGGAGAGGAGGTATCTCTCCACCACCACCAAAAACAGATTTGATCTTAGCAAATATCTTTGGATAAATCTTTCCAACCAGTACCAATTTAGAAAAAAAAAATAACATAGATGTGTGGAAAATTGAAAATTGTATCTTCCTTTTCTAGAAGTATAAACACTTTGGATTCAACTTTTATTGCAATTCAACTTTTATTGCAAATGAGTTCTATGTTTATCAGATTTAGGTTTGATATTTAAAATAGAACACAGATGAGAGATTATTGGAATTTGTTGCTTGTTTGTTTTTATTTGTTTTTTCCAAATTCCATTGAATTTTTTTTCCATTTGCTTTCAGCTAAGATTATAAGGTCTTACATATGAATGAATTGTCATAATAATAATAATAATAATAAGGTTGCTACTAAAAGATAGGTAATAAATATGTTTGTTAATGTGTGTATGTGTGTGTTTAAGTATATATTTGTGTGTATATATGTATGTGTGAGAGAAAGAGTGTGTTTTGTTTTCCTGTGATTATATTGCCTTAGTTTTTCATATCAAAACAATCAAGAGCCTTTGTTATTCTTGGCAATTATGTCTTTTAATTATTATATTAATTTGTGAATCATTCTGTAAAGGAATGGTTCATCATATTTTTTTCCCTTCTGTCTTTCTCCCTCCATCTTCCCCTTTAGTTATGTGTCTCATGTTGTGTGTATGAAGAGGTTGGAAAGATATGAGAAACTCTGAGAGAAGAAGAGTATTAAGACAATTATGATAATACCACTTAGACAAAAACTAATAACAGATTCTATATTTAACCAGGTACTAATATTAGTTTCAAATTTTGGCACAAGGGCCAGCTATTTTGGGAAGGGGATAAGTTGATTACATTGGCCCTAGTGTTCAACATGCATGTATTTAATCAGCCTCAAAGGGATGAAAGGTAAAGTCAACCTCAGTGGAATTTGAACTCAGAATGTAAAGGACAGATGAAATGCTTAGCAACATTTTACCTGCTGTGCTAACGGTTCTACCAGCTCGGTACCCTACCAAGTACTTATATTGATATGTAAATAATTGTGTACTCTGGCATATTTATTTGTAAATAGTTGGTGAAAATGCATTTAAATCTAAATATGTAGAGGGAGTGAATTCAATGATATTGTTAGAAAATGTGGTACAAACATGCCAAAGAAATTTCAAATGTTGGCACTGTGACAGAATATGGATTTCTAGCATTGCCACAAGACATTTTGTGGGAGCATATATATTCAATTATAATCATTACTTGACCAAAAAAAAACAAAAGTTGACCACAGCACTGTTTGAATTTCATTCTAAAGGAATGTAACTGAATTTTGCAAAGTAATTTTTACCAATGTTCTAGTAATTCCTTTAATTAAATGTCCTAATAAAATGATTTCCAGCATACTATAAGCTGTGTGGTAAGAAATTTCCTTCCTGTGTTGTAAGAAGTTTCCTTCTACCAGCTTGCCGCTGGCAGAAACATTAGCACGCAGAGTGAAATGCTTAGCAGTATTTTGTCTGCCGTTACGTTCTGAGTTCAAATTCCACCGCAGTCGACTTTGCCTTTCATCCTTTCAGGGTTCGATAAATTAAGTACCAGTTACACACTGGGGTCAATGTAATCGACTTAATCTGTTTGTCTGTCCTTGTTTGTCCCCTCAATGTTTAGCCCCTTGTGGGCAATAAAAAAATAAGAAGTTTCCTTCCCAACCACATGGTTCTGGATTCAGTTGCATTGCATAGCATCTTCAACAAGTATCTTCTGCTATAACCCTAGACTAACTAACTCTGTAAACAGATTTGATAGACTAAAACTGAAGGGAGCCCATCTGTGTGTGTGTGTGTGTACATTACTGTCTTCTAGCCGTGACAGCACATGATTGTTATAAAAACAAGTATCACTGTCATGCAAGCTGTGTCCTTTGTTTCCAATATTCTTTGAAAACCTATCTGGTTATGGGGAAATATTACCTTACTTAGAAACAGGTGATGATTGATAACTATTTTACTGTTATCTACAGGTCTGTTTTGTGTAAGACTCAACAGAATGGCCTTGAGAATTGAAAAGTACAATTACAAAAAGTCTGAGATGGACTAAATGCTAAGTGAGCTTGTATTGCATCTCATACATTGTCATCGTTATTATACTACTAACTAAAGTGACAAGCTGGAAAATGGTTAGCAACATTTCATCCATCTTTACACTCAAAGTTCACTTTGCTTTCCATCCTTTTGGGGTTGATAAAATAAGTATCAGTTGAACACTTGGGTCGATGTAATCAACTAGCCCCCCTTTCCCCAAATTCCAGGTCTTGTGTCAATAGCAGAAAAGAAGGCTGCAAGCTGGCAGAATTGTTAGCACACCAGGCAAAATGCTTAGTGGCATGTCATCTGTCTTTGTTCTGAGTTCAAATTCCACTAAGATCAACTTTTCCTTTCATTCTTTCAAAGTCAATAGGTACCAGTTGTGTACTAGGGTCAATGTAATCAACTTACCCCCTCCCTGTAAATTGCTGGTCTTGTACCTAAATTTGAAATCATAATTACATTGCTAACTTAGTGAGATACTACAGGGGCAAGTTATTGTCCATAATATTTTATTGATTTCCTTTAATTAATATTTGATTTTGAGAACAGCATGAATCTTTCAGAAACCACATCTCTTATAGCTAAAAAATGTTATCATTCATGCTTTTGTTAAACAAAAAGTCTTTTATCTTTCTAATATCCTTTATTTGCACACTCTAGTGGAATTGGTAATGAGATTGCTTGGCAAGAAGTAGATTATTATATGATTGAAATCCTGAATGTGGTATTAGTGTTTGTTTGTTTTTGTTTTCTTGGGTGGAGGGATTATTCTTTTTCTTTGCTGTCTCAGATTGGTATTGGAATGCCTGTCATTTATATTAAAATTAAAATCACAGTTATTCCATTATCATTCTTTTAATTTGTTGCGACAAATGAAGTCACTGGATTCAGAAAGTGTGTGTGTGTGTTGTGGAAATTAGTAGAAACAGTAAACAACCAAGAAAGAACTGATGTTGAAAATAAGTCTCTTGTGACTGACTGAGAAGATTAGTGTTGATAACTGAAACATAATCAGATATTTTTCTCAAATTAAAACTAAGCTAGTGTGAATTGTTAAATGCTGTTAAGACATTTTTTTATTATTTTAGAAAAAATGTATATTAATTGCTTATCCAGAACAATCACCATGTTGATAGTATCTGTCTACATGTTTTGTAATTCTGATCTAATTTTATAGGAAAAGGTCTTAATTTAGAAACTGTGATGCCACTAATCAACTTAGTTTTGTATTACCCTTTTACTGGTTTCATTCATTGACCTGTAGTCAAGCTGGGGCACTGCCCTGAAGCATTTTTAGTCGACCACATACTTCAGTTTAGTACTTGTCATATGGATATCTATTTGTTGAGCAACTGTTATGTTATATAGAAGAATACAATATAAACGCACACACACATATATAGGTTGTGTGCTAAGAGACTTGCTTCTCAACCACATGGTTCCGAGTTTGGTTCCAGTGTATGGCATTTTGAGAAAGTGTCTGCTACTATAAGCCTCAGGCCAACCAAAGCCTTGTAAGTCAATTTGGTAGATGGAAACTGAAAGAAGCCCGTCACAATATATATATAGTGTTTGTATCTTTGTGTCTCTGTTTACATTGTAAACCTCTTGAGTGCTTAAAGTGCCCCAGATCCAAAACACCTAAGTTGTTGTGACCAATTCAGTTGAAGACACCAGTTGACTATAGGCTAAATTACACCTTTTGAAATTCACCTCCATTCTTCAGCCAAGTCCAGCTGTAACTCTTATGTGTGAAATCCAACCCCTTGTGGTTCCAATGGAGCAACATTTTTGGCATAGAATATTCTGAGTGGAATGTAAATTACTCTATCAAACTTGCCTAGAGTTAGTAATCATGGCCAGGTTCTTCTTAAATTGGGTCATTGAACTTGAAACCACATAGCTGCAAAGTGGATTTTTTAAAACAACCAAATGCAGCCATGCTGATGCAAGTTGCGTAAGTTTTTTTTTCTTTTCTTTTCTTTTTTTTTTATTGAAATCCACTGGTAAAAAGTACTGCCTCAGAAACCCATTATTTTAAAGTACCAAGGAACCAAAGCTGTTTTAAGTTTGAGAAATTTTGTGTTTGTCTAACCCTTTAGCATTCAGATTACTCTGTCAAATGCAATGCATATTTATTCACATTGCTTTGAAGCAGCAATCTTGCATCATCTTGTAACTTTTAAGATTTCAGTAATATGATTATCTACTTTTAGAATGACATTGTAGGGTTAGTGTGAAAGGTTGGATCATGCATTAAACAGGAAGAATATTTGGGCCATATATCTGTCCATCCATCCATCCATCTTCTCTGCTTAAGAGAATCATGGATGTAGAATCTTCAGGGACCTCCTCCATAAGATGTCATCAGAAACAACAATGATCATTAGGTTTTCTGGTTGGACTCCCAGGTGTGACCAACTGAGACTATGGGTATTATCCAACCATCTCATTTTTTTTATCTCCTCCTAGGTCTCTTGCCTGCTGGCTCAGCTTGAAGTATCCCTCTTGGGGGTTCTTTCTTGCATCATTCTAATCACATCTGTAGTACCAGATCTGTGACTTCTTAATTTAATACAGAAAAGTAGCTGCTCAACCTGAAGTGACTCCTTGATCTCTCAGTTATGCACGCTGCTGAGTACCCCTACTTTAGACATCCTTCACAGGAACCCCATTTTGGTTATTACACAACATTCATGACCAGATGTGGCCAGTTTAAATGGCAATGGGTTTATCTGAAATTTTTTCTTCAAAAAATTATAAAACTAGAGAGGTAGAGTTCTCTACGAACTGCTATTTAGGGATGTACTGTAGCCATAGTAAAGAAAAAAAAAACGAGAATTTATAAGTTAGGGAACATATACAAAATGATTTCTTTTCAGCTATATGCTGGTTAACTTCCAAATTAGTAATTCCGGTTTTTACATCCTGCATCTTTTTAATTACTGTAATAAAAGTTATTATATATGACATTTAGCTCAATTTTTCTCCCAACCTGGAGGGCATATGCCTACTAAATTGAGAAGTTGAAGAAAGGGTGCCAACTCAGTAATAATTGCCAACATTAAGGGATTACTTTTAGTTCCAAATTAATATTCAGATAATTGCGATGACTCTAAATCTGGTCATGATATTCATTGCATGGTTTATAAGAACTATAACACTAGGTTTATAAAAAAACACCATTTTCCTAATGTGTCTCGGTTTTTATTTCAAAAAACAATTTAGATGCTAATCTAATCTTCTGTGTGTGTGTGTGTGTGTAACCCATGCTTATGGATGAAAATGAGCACAAAACTACATGTGTGTATATATACTTTTATTTTTCTATTTGTTTCACTTATTTGACTCTAGCCATGCTGGAGCACTATCTTGATGGGTTTTAGTCAAACAAATCAACCCACCCCAGAATTTATTTCTCAAGCCTTATTCTACTGGTCTCTTTTTCCTAACTGGTAGGTTACAAGGACATAAACATACCAACACCAATTTTCAAATGGTGATGGGAGACAAAGACACACATACATGTAGATATACATATATGACTGGCTTCTTTCAGTTTCCATCTTACAAGGCTTTGGCCAGCCTAAGGCTATAGTAGAAAACACTTTCTCAAGGTGAGACTGTAAAATTTCATTTTTGGAACAGTGGTTCTTGAAGGACCCAGTAAACTATAAATAATAAGCATGTAAATATTTGGTTGAAAAACCCTTTGGATAGAAAAAAATTGAGGGCTGCTCGTGGGATTTGAACCCACATTACCTGCAGACAGCTGTTCTACTATTGGACCAAAGCAGTCCTTTGAATTATGTGTTGTTGACATCATAAGAAAAGCTTCCAAGAGAACATGAAATGTAACATTCAGTGTCATATATATTATATATCCCACCAGGGATGACAATACTTCAGAGGCACTGGCAGAGCTGTGTGGTAAGATACATGCTTCCCAACCACATGGTTCCAGGTTCAGTTCCACTGCATGTCACCTTAGGTAAGTGGATTTGGTAGACAAAAACTAAAATAAGCCCATCGTGTGTGTTTGTTTCTGTCTTTGTCCCCACACCACCACTTGACAGCTAGTGTTGGTGTGTTTGCATTCCCATACCAGGCTTAAAAAATATGTCCTGGGACTAATTCATTCAACTAAAAGTTCAAGGCGGTACCCCAGCATGGCTATAGTCTAATGAATGAAACAAGTAAAAGATGTATTATATACACACATACATACACACACACACATACTCTTACTTAACACATTTTATGACTTTTTTTTTTAAGTATAATTTGATACTGAAGATCTAGCAACAAAAGTAAATATGTCTTATTTATTTAGCTACTTACTTCCAGGCTGTCATTATTAATATGCATACGGTTTGACTGAGGTTTGGAGAGCCAGCGACTGTACCAGGCTCCAATCTAATCTGGCAATGTTTCTACAGCTGGATGCCCTTCCTAACACCAACCACTCCAAGAGTGTAGTGGGTGTTTTTTGCATGCCACCAGCACAGGAACCAGTCAGGTAGGCTTGGCATCGATCACATTGGGATAGTGCTCTTTATGTGCCTGTGCCACCAGTATGGCGGCCAGTCAGAGGGTACTGGCATTGACCATGTTCGGTTGGTGCTTTTTATGTGCCACCAGCACAGAGCCAGTCAGGGGGCACTGGCCACAGCATACAGTTTCAAAATTAATACTATTTTTATTTTGTAAAATAACTGAAAAAGAATTTGCTCTGATTCAGTGAGGGAGCCTCTCTGCATGGTCACTTGACATGTTAGTAATAACAACCAAAGTTCCCTCAGATCACACCTTTACCTGCTGGCTTAGGAAAGAAGAAAAAAAAATAGCAAGCTGATTGCAGTAGGAATGGTTTTGAATGGAGATCTGGTAGATCAGAGCTGACTTGAAACTAAATAACAAGAGTTCACTTATATTCTCAAATTTACTAAAAGCCTGATGCTTCAGTCTTATCTTAAACATAAGCAAACTACACACTCAGTGAAAATCTATGTCTGCATGCCGACTACTCTTTACCATTATAATATCTAGTAATGTGTTTCAATATAGTTTAATATAGCATGGTTGTCAGCTGTTGAGCAGAGTTACTAAAATTGGTGAAATGGAATTGAATTAGATTAAATTTATTGACATTTTAAAACACACACACACACACACACACACACACATGCAGCGAGAGGGAGAAAACGAATGGGAAATTTTTTTTAAATTATAGATAATAAGCAAACATTAGAAATATCACTTGAAAATAAATCAGCAAATTTCAACCACTACTACTATTACAGTTTGTTAATTCTGGAATGAATTTAACCTTTTTAAAACTAGCCTGTCTGGCATTATCCATACTAATGTGTTTGTACTTAAATGCTCCAAGCCACATAAAGTGAATGATATTGTATGATTTTAGTTAGTCAATCACTAAAAATATACTTCAATACACACAGGCATACATAAAGATACTTCAGCTTTCACTTGCAGGCAGATTTGATTTGGTAGTGTACACCATGCTTTTGCTAATTGTTGTAGGTGCCTGTGTAGTAGCAAGCATACATAGGCACCCCTACAACCCTAATGCCCTTAAGTCGGCTGAACATCCAGTATGCGACAGAAGGTGGGGAAAGAGGGCTGCACTACCATTTGGCTAGTATTCATTTTAGCTGAGCAGACTGGAACAAAATGAAATGGAGTGCTTTGCTCAAGAATATAATGTGCTTTCTAGTGTGGGAATTCAACCTCACACACACCAACATAATGCACAACATTATATAAAGTTAGATATATTTTCCTAAATCCCTCCAAAATGTTGATTATATTGAGCATTGACTCTTTAGCATTTAAATTGGTCATATCCGGTCCAAATATTCTCTTTGTTTTATGTTCAGACCAGCCAGATATGGCCTCTTATATCTACCTTACAATGTCATACTATAAAAGTAAAGAATCACATCCTCAAAATCTTGATGCTACAAGATAATGCAAGATTCATTCAAAACGGTGGGAATAAATAAGTTTTACATTTAAGAGTAATCTGAATGCTAAAAGGTTAAAACTCTGTGACAGTTTTAGTCATTAGAAATATAGCAATGAAAAGATTAATTATCTAATTTTTGCAATAACTACTATGCTAAATCCCAATAAAACCATATAATTTCTTACCTAAATTTTTAATTTAGCATTATTTGGTACATCTTGGTAACAGATTCAAGAGCAGTTAGAGAAAAAAATGAATAAACAATTTTACCATATTTGCAAATGTTATTTGGTGTTAGGAAGGGCATCAAGCTGTAGAAACTATGGCAAAGCATACATTGGAGTTCAGCACAGTTCTCTGGCTTTCTGTTGAACTGTCTAACCCATGCCAGCATGGAAAATGAATGTTAAGTGATGAGGATGAGTAATTAGTCTATTCATAGGCACAGGTGTAGCTGTGTTGTTAGGAACTTTGCTTCCTAACCTTAAAGTTTTGGGTTCAGTCCCACTGTGTGGAACCTTGGATAAGTGTCTTCCAGTATGGCCTCAGGATAACCAAAGCCTTGTCAGTGGATTTAGGAGACAGTAACTGAAAAAAACCCATCATAGGTGTGTGAGAGGGGTGGTGTTTATATTTGTGCTCCTCTGGAAATTGCTCACTTATGGTCAGTGATGTTGCTGTCATTTCCCTGGTCAGTAGATTGTCCACTGCCTTCAAAGACATTTGAAATAAGGCATCTCTTTGCTTGAAAAACAGGTAAGGTTAGCAACAGGAAAAGCATCTCACTGTAAAACAATACCTCGACACATTATCTAACCCATGCTTACATAAAAAGACTGATGTAAAAACGAATGCAAGAAGGAAGAAAAATAATTGTTATATCTTGGTAGAGTAGTTATTAGAAATATGGAATTAACATTTACATTTTTGGCATATTTGTAATTGTAAAAGTAATTAAGTATATTTGAGTATAGTCACAAGCACAAAGTTATGTGCATATTTATTATGTATGTATGTGTGTGTGTGTGTGTGTGCAATTTTGTGCAAGATGGTTTGACTTGAATTATGTATAAATCCTAAATTCAGAAACAACACTCTAAATCCTCAAAGTTATTAACCAGAAAGATTTTTAATATTTTTACTTCTAAAATATTATTGGGATTTTGTGTATTCATGGTATAATGTTGTGGGGTCGGGGGATATGAATGGCTCCAAATGGTGCATAAAGAAGGCATTAAATGTGTATTATTTGGGTTTACCAATGTGAAATTTGTGTGAGAGAATGAAATAAGATCTAATTTTAGTATATGGTCATGTCGGATAGTGAGTAAGATTGTGATTTATTATAGTAGTTGAGGATTCGCCAAGCTGAGGTGTGAGATTCTTAAATTTAGTTTAAGAAAACTAAAAATCACTGAGAATAACTAGGAAGCTCTTTTTTTTTTTTTTTTTTTTTTTTTTCTCTTTCATCTGTTGGAGATAACCATTTGCAGTGGTGATGCAAATGGTTTTATGCAAGAGTATGGTTTAAAAAAAAAAAAAGACTACAATTTATAAAACTGTTATTGATTGCCTTTTCTATCATTTTTCTTGATGTTTATATTGGATTATGTTGAGTTTGAAACATATTCTTGCACTTCAAATTTTGAAAATAGAGATAGGATGTTGACTTGTTTTACAGAAAAGGCTAAAAGTATTTGATTTCCTTTTGAAGTTTTTATTTATTTATTTATTTATTGTAGTAGTAGTAGTAGTAGAAGTAGTCTTTTCTGTTTTAGAGGAGTTCTTTAAAAACTGATGTTTTCACATGCTAATTATAATATAGTTGTTATACCTTCTGTTTTACATATACTTATTTGAGAGTATTACCATCTTGATTCCTATTGAATTCAATTGACATAATTCCTTATATTTAGATAGCTGCAATAATAGTAACTTTCAATTACACTTCTCACTAATGAAACAAAACAAATGATTTAATTATCTACAGAACAAAAGCTACTGTTGAGAAGACAGTAAATGTGAGAGAGAAAACCTTTCCACATGACAGTTATTGTATTGTTTCACACCATATTTCTGTTAGTTTTCTTAATGAACACTGAAATACATTATCCCTAACTGTATGCTTGTTAATTTGATATATTCAGTCTGTAGATAGAATCAAGCATAATTTTAACACTTTGAAATTACAGTAATGTCATATACACCCAAAGTTAGTCAGTTTGGGCAGGCCTTACATCATATATATAACTTTTCCTTCCCTCTCTACCTCACTTCATCTTATTATTGATATGAGGAGGAGGAGGAGGAGGAAGGGTAGTAGTAGTAGTAGTGGGGTGGGGGTGGCTGCTGCTGCTGACATATTCTGATTTTGAAAGAGTTAATAAGTTGAACTCTGGAAGGCTTTTGGGATGGCAGAAAATTAGTGTTTAACTCATCAAAAACAAATTTGGTTTATTGAAATTCTTTTCCTAAGCTGGTTGATTTTTTTTTTTTTTTTTTTTTTTTCACATCAATTATTTTTGAATTTTCAAAAGTTGTAAGATATAATACTAAAGAATACAAAACTCTCAACTTCTGACTAACTTCTTCATTCTGACACCTTTTTTCCTCCCCACAAAATTCTCATCCTTAAGATATATGTCAGTGATCATTCTTTTTCATATCCTAACATGTTATTTGTCGTAAACATGTATTGTCATCATTCAGTGTTTAACAAGAACCTCTAAAATATTGTTTGAATGCTTGAATGACAATCAGTTTCTTTTGTTTTAGAGTGAAGATATTAAATTTTAAGATAATTCATTCCTTTTATGAAAGAATGTTTTCCCTAGTCTGATTTTGTCTAATACAAAAACAAAAAAAGTGAATAAAGATGTAAATCTCTCCACATTGAATTAATCATAGAAAATTTTATTGCCTTTCCAGACACACATATACACATGCACACATATTATTACACTTTGAGAACCATAACATTATTAATTACAAGTTTTCAATGAGCCAGTCTCTGGTTTTATGTTGGCATGAGTGACAAGTGAGTGTATGTACCACATGTGCAGAACAAATACCAAAATACCATTTTTTTCTTTTTCTCCCAAGAAGTACTAGTCTATTGATTTTCTTGCTGATTGATGTTTTATATCTTTTGCCAATATACATCAGCAATCCATGCGCACACACTCACTCACACAAACACACACACACATTCTCACAGTGAATTTCTTAATCAAACAACTATTCATGTACTTATATGTTTGTGTGTATTTCACATTCTCTGAAAGTTTCTAAATCCTTATATCAACAATAATCAACAAATATATAAAAATTGTAAATTGTTCTCCAAAACAAAGCATGGAAAATCTGAATGATGCAGTTTATATATTTGCCACCAATTTTTTTCAACATTTAGGCTTTATTATTTTATGCTTTTCCGGTGTATAAAGTGTGTCTAAATTTTACAGTATTTGTGCACGTGCTTACATACACATACAGACAGACACACACACACACACTCAACATTGTAATATCAAATTAAATCTGAAAGTTCAGGAATGACTTTGAACAAGAGAAGATGGGTTGGTTTGATGGCAAGCCACTGAAAATTGGTACTACCATCTAGAAGGCTAATTCCATTTGAAAAGTGATAAAAACATCGCACTTTACCATTCATCTTATGCTTATGCATGTATAACAGTGAGAGAGAGATAGCATATGTTTACATGTGTGTATATGATAAAGTATATATATATACACATATACATGAGAGTGGTACAGAAAAGTTCCTGGTTTTGGGTAAAAGAAAATACAGGGGGGATCAGTTAATTATGATTTTATTTAACATATTCCCCTCTCAGATTCACACACTTATTGCAGCGCTCCTTCAGTTTTCAAAGCCCTGTAAAAGAACTTGGAAGGTTGAGCCTCTAAACAGGTCTTTTGTGATACCCTTAAAGCCAAGAACTTTTCAGCACCCCCTTTGTGTGTGTGTGTGTGTCTATAGTTTGATATCTGCTCTAGTGGTTTAACTCTGAATTTGATGAATCGTAAAATGCAGTGAATCATCTCAAATCTTGGCGCACCAGAACTGAAACTGTGAAAGGCATATATATATATATATACCGTAAATCCTCGAGGATAATCCGCATTTTTTCCCCAAAAATTTAAAGGTCAAATTCCCTAATGTGTACTATATACGAGGTTAAAGATGAAAAATATTTTCTAAGCAATGTCCAAGTCTCTATTTGCTGTCCAGCAATGTTTATTCAGACGCATTTTGTAATGTCAGGCACGAAAACACATTAAGCTAAGCCTGAAAGCAATGAAGTCATAAAAGTATTCTGAACACGGAATAACATGTAACAAAAACAATTTGAAAACATATTTACATTCCCATATAACAGTTAAGAACATCACCATTATTGTATTACGCATGCGCGGAAGTGTTTGTTCGACTAGGTACTGCTGGCTTAATTATGCACGAATTGTACTTGATAGTTTAGCGCTAAATAATTCATCCTGCTGTTTGTATTAGCAGTTTGCATCATTACTGTGTCAAACAATAGATACTTTATTAAATACCAGTATTAAATGCTTGAACTACTGTGGGTCTTTACTAGGGTTTTTTATAAGCGGGACTTAAACCTGTACATTAATCTCCAATAAAATATTTTATACATTACATGCCCATAAAATGCCTCGTAGATCTTATTCAGCTATGTTTAAACTTGAAGTTATATCATATGCTGAAGAGCATGGTAATAGGGCCGCCAGAAGAAAATTTGATGTTGACGAAAGCAATGTCAGGTTATGGAGAAGAAATAAAGATGAAATTAAACAGATACCAAAGATAAAGAAGGCAATAATAAAGGACGTTACCGTATACATTTTTATAAACCAAGGACGTTATATAGACCTCCTTGACTCAAGTTAGAGAAGGGGTGCATATTATACACAAGGTTTACGTTTTTCAGAGGTACAGCCCCTAAAAATCCCCTGTGTATTATACTCAAGGGCGGACTATACTCGAGGATTTATGGTATATTTTACCTGTCATCCAATCAACCATGAATGTTTGGGTGACTTCATCTTCTATTTTTTCTTTTCTTTTTTTTTCTTTTTTTTTTCCTCCTGTTTTGAGGGTTCTTCTCCAGATTCTTATTGGTTGACTTCATGGTTACATGGGACTCGTGTGAAGAGCGAGAAAAGGGTATTTATGTGTTTTTCTCTTCAGGACATGTCCATTACCAGCAGCCACATTACATGTCACTTTAATTTTGCTGTGCTATTATTGCTTTGCTGCTTCCCATTTTGTCACTCCAGCAGAATGTGATACCTGTTTTTGTTCTTTTTTCTTTTAGCATTGGTATGACTTTGCATAGTCTCCAGCAGACAAAAACATCACAACCACTTATTTACTCCTCTTTTTTTTTAACTCCCATTTTGTTTTTACACTTTGTCTTATGGAAACTGTGTTATGGTAGTTTATGAGGATAATATTAGTCATTTATTTTTTAATCAAGTTTATTTTTCCCCCTTCTTCTTTTGGTGGATATAGTAAAAATGAAGACTAAATGCTTTTGTAGCATTTAGTTTTGACCATTTACATTATAGAACAGATCCCTTCAAGGTTGACTTTACTTTTATTCCTTCCAAAGCTGACAAAATGGAGGTGATTTATCTTTTCCTGCAACTCAAAATGTGTGGCCTTGTGCCTATATTGGAAATTATTATTGTTATTATGGACCAGTTAAATTCTTTTGCTGCTAGATAGTTATTCATGGCAACATAGCTCTGTTATTACTTTAAAGAAGTCATTTTCTTGGATATGACTCAAAGCGATCATAGAAAAATCAGTAACTCATCCACTTCACAGCTAATTTGATTACCATATGGAAAAGCATTTAGTTATTGTTTAAGAATGAAACAAAGGCTTGCTCCAACAATTCATAGTAAATGAGGAATCTGGTGGAGTCTACCAATCTATGTTAACGCTCCATTCCTCTTCAACATATATTTTTTTATATACTGTTTAAAATCATCCAGAAGTTTAAGAATAGCAAGAAACAAAAATGCTCTTATTTTTAAAGGAAAGCTGATTGGTTTTATTTTTTGAAGATTGTTTTATACACAAGTACAAAACATATCAGATTTACAATATCAGTTAGTCCTTTGGTACCTAAAAGTATCAATATATCTAACTAGAGTTGATTACCTGATGACTGATAGCTTTCATCCCCCCCAAAAAAAATCAAAAGATTGGCCAAGTAACCCCTATTACTTTATTGTGTAGGGTGAATTATTTTTCTTTGAGTTTGAAATATATGAAGTGCCCCATCATGGCTACAAGCCATTGATTGAAACTAGTGAAAGAATATGTATAGTAATAGTTGTGAAGAGATTCTACAGAAGTACTTGATATTAAGATAGTAAGTGCACCAGTGATTTATTAATCAAATTAACTGCTAAAATTGCATTATATATGATGATAATCAATCCATTTACTTAAGCCCTTAGCAATAGTGGGTTTATAAGCAGTGTCTCATTGATAGGTAAAGTGGGTTTTCATTTGCCTATGAAGACTCAACACAAGATTGAAACTAGTTTGGCTGATATTTATTTCAGTTCACAAGAATATTCTATATCAAAGTAAGGCCAAAATTCATAGTTGTTGGATTCCTTAACTCAAAATAGATTTAGGGTGCAGGAAAGGCTGTGTCTTTGCAGTCATGTGGTTCTGAGCTCAAATCACTGCACCTTGGTCAAGTATCTACTACTATAAGTGAAGTTGACCAATATCTTGTGAGCGAAATGTGGTAAATGGAAGCTGCTAAAGACCTGAGTATGCATCTGTTTATTTTCACTAGTATCAAAACTGGTACTGTCTCAAAAGGTAATTTAGTCATTTGATAAAATAGCACTTGATTTAATATACCTGTTCTTGAGCAAGACACTTTATTTCACGTTGCTCCAGTTAACTCAGCTGTAGAAATGAGTTGCAATGTCACTGGTGACAAACTGTATTGGCCTTTGCCTTTCTCTGGATAACATCAGTGGTGTAGAGAGGGAGGCTGGTTTGCATGGGCAACTGCTAGTCTTCCATAATCAACCTTGCCTGGATTTGTGCTTCAGAGGGTAACTTTCTAAGTGCAATCCTGTGATCATTCATGACCAAAGGAAGTCTTTACCCAGTAGGTGATTAAAATCATGCAATCTGTTTCCCAGCATAACCACAGTCCAATGACTGAAATTTTTAAAAGTGGTGTGTGAATGCTGCCTGCATAGATATATAAACTTGGAAAATTATATTGGCTATGAAAACAAGAATTACTTAGTACCTTTCCAAGGGTGCAATACCATAGCAGTTTGGAGACATAGGAATACATGACCTCTCAGGTACTTGTATCAAGTTGATCGTTATGATCCTTTCTCTTCACTGTTACAATAGGAACTATGTCGAAATGCAGAGAAGCTGTGAAAGTAAATGCCTGTTGTTTCCTTACTTAGGTGCAATGTCTCTTTGAGAATTTATTTCATTGATGCTTCGTTCAGAAGGAGAGTTAAAGGAAGTCATATTGATAGAGTACTGGAGACAGCACCTGGAAGGTGGTGGGTGGAGTTTCATATCCTGTGGCTAGCACTGCATAATGTCCACAGCCAAGATACCTGTCAACAACCAAGGCTGCCTACCTCTTTGTAGACTTCCTCCAACACAGAATAATTCACTGTGATATGCATCAGTAACATTGTGGAGTTGACATGTATATTTTGTTTGCAGTTTTGAGTTCAAATTCTATTGCAAGTACAGTTTGTCTGCCATAGACTAGCATTCTATAGAAAGGAAAAGTTCTTTCATTTGTGTACAACTATGAAAGTAAAGATTAATCACTAACCTATTTGTGATTCAAGAATGATATCCATTCTTTGCTGCTTTTCTTTTTTTCCTCTATGTTGAACTGTTATACAATTGTTACTCAGATTTTGAGTTGTTTCCTATCTTCATAAGTGTGTTCCTATTCTGTAACATAAAGGCAGCATGCTGGTGGTAGAATCATTAGTGTGTCAGACAAAATGCTTAGTGGTATTTCTTCTAGCTTTATATTCTAAGTTCAAATTCTACCAAGGTTAACTTTGCTTTTCATCCTTTTGAGGTCAAGCCCTGGGGTCAGTGTAACTGACTTACCCTCTCCTTGTAAAATTACTGGCCTTGTGCCAAAATTTGATATCGTTATTCTTTATAGCAAAGGAGTGCTGGAACTATGTTGTTTTTCCTTATATTTCCCTACATTTTGTCAGTTTTGCTTTATATCAGTCTGAGGGTCAATAAAATAAGTCACAGTAATGTAATAGGAATCCATATTATGATCTCTCTCTCTCTCCCCTTCCTTGAAATGTGTGGTCACATGATAATATAGAACATTTTTGTTTCTGTAGTAGATGCAGGGATCATAAGTTAAAATTCAAACTCTGGAGGCAGAGTTTTCAAAAAGTTCTGTTGCCACAAAGAATGAAGAATCTTTTAGTTCTAAGCATTTCCTTTAGTCAAAGAGTGAGGGGAAGAGAGAGAGAAAAAACAACAAGCTAAAAACGTTTTTTTTTTAAATTTTCTTACCCAAAGATCAAAGCATAACACCTCTCTCTCTCTCTCTTACACTCCTCACACACACACACACATGCACAGAACAAGTGGCAAGGACTGATCCTTTTCACATTCTGATTATTCTCTCAAATGTAATGCTTATTTCTTCACATTCTTTTGAATTAATCATGCATTATCTCAAAGCTTTGAAACTTCAATGATGCGATTGTTATTTTTAGAATGACACTGTAGGGTAGGTGAGAGACTGTCTGGCCAGTTTGAACGTAAAATATATAGAATGTTTGTGCTGTATATGGCTGGTTTCGATGCTAAAGGATTAGACATACATCCTTCATTCCTTATGCCAATTAAACTTGACTAATCATCTGATGGAACCTTAGTTGACTGAATCAACATCAAATAAACTCACCCTTGTTTTACCTTCAAATTATAAAAAGTGGTCAAACTTCCTGACTTATTTGATTGAGTTCCTACCACAGATCTAAATTGGCCCCTCCATTTATCTTTAGGGTTCTTTATGCTTGTTATTGTTTGGTAATTAGTTGTCCAGGTCATCTTTTTGAAGCTTAACCAATCAATTTGATTTGCACTATATTTGAAATAGTGTCACCTCAAAGCTGTGTGATGTGCGTGCGTGTGTGTGTGTGTTTGTGCACGCTGGCATTTTCCCGCTTATTTAGTTAACTTCTGTATCACAGAATAAAATATGGACACTAATTTTCCACTGCATTGGATTATCAGATTTAAAAGGGGGGGAAAAAGTATATAAACATATATTCAGAATGGAAAAAAAAAAAATTGTCTCTATATTTTTTTTTTAATTTATTGTTTTCTATATGCATTTTCTTTTTATTTAAAAATACTTTTCAATATCTTTGTTATGATCTAAATACTGGTCTCTGTTGCTATTCCACAGCACTGCGACACTTGCTATGTTCTTTATCTTTGCTTTCAAACACGCCCTGTCTCTTTCACATTTCCTATTCTCTCTTATTTTTTTCCTACATGTTCTATTTATTTCTGCTCTCTCTCTCTTTCTTTGTCTCATCTACTCTCTCTGATCTCACTCTCGTTTACTCTTTCACCTTCCTTTTCTTCCATCTACTCTCCCTCTCACACATGTACTCTCTTTCTCTCTCTCCCCCTCTCTCTCTATCTATACACAGACACACACACACACACCATGTCTTACATTTAATCTCTCTTCTTCATATTCTCAACTACTCTCTCTCATCTACTCTTTCCCTTATTCTCTCTCTCTAGTCTACTTTCTCCCTTATCTCTCACACATTTTTCTATCCCCCTCACACATCTTTCTCTCTCTCCTCACACGTCTTTCTCTCTCTCCTCACACGTCTTTCTCTCCCCCTCACACGTCTTTCTCTCCCCCCTCACACGCCTTTCTCTCTCCCCTCACACGTCTTTCTCTCCCCCTCACACGTCTTTCTCTCCCCCTCACACATCTTTCTCTTCCCTTCACTCATCTCCCTCTCCTCCTCACATCTCTCTTTCTCTTTCCACATACACCTACTCTTACACTTATTCTCTATTCTGCTCATTCTCATCTTTTTCGTATCTCTCTATCTTCTCTCTCTCTCTCTCTCTCTCTCTCTCTCTCTCTCTCTCTCTCTCTCTCTCTCTCTCTCTCCCTCAACTAATCTTTTGTACTCCCCACCTTCTTGTCTAATTACCTGTCTCTGCTCACCCCTTTATTTTTCTATAATCTGATCTATCTGTCCTCTTTCTATCCCTCATTCTACCATTTTCTCCTGCTCTCTTTACTATTCCTTGACTCCCCTCCTCCTCCTCCTCTTCCTTCTTTCCCTGCCATACATTCTCTATCAACTTTGTCTCATCATCTTCGTCATTATCAACATCATCCACAATGCTGCTACAATTTCTGCCACATATAATGTACAGCTACCATACAATTTTATTCCTCTTCAGTAAATTTTAATTATTCCACCAATGGTTTTTGTCTTATCTTTATTTCGTTACAGTCAGTCAGGAGTTTATTTTTACTTTACTTAATGCCTTGCAGCATATGTTCTTGCTTTATATTTTATCCTTGAAATGGTCACTCTTTTTGCTGCTAAAGTCTTTAACTTATCTCAAGAAAAACAAACAGAAAAAAAAAAAATGGTTTATCATTATTATTATTATTATTATTAAGGCAGTGAGCTGGCAGAACCGTTAGCATGTTGGGCAAAATGCTTAGCGGCGTTTCTTCCAGCTCCTTATGTTCTGGGTTCAATTTCTGCTGAGGTCAACTTTGCCTTTCAGCCTTTCAAGGTTGATAAAGTAAGTGCCAGTCAAGTACTGGGGTTGATGTAATCGACTAGTCTTCTCCCCTAAAATTTCAGGTATTGTGCCTGTAGTAGAAAGAATTGATATTATTATTATTATTATTGATCCCAATTAGAAGAGTGTGATGCAATGTGTAATAAAACACTAATTGACTTTGTTTATTGAACTGAATATTTCGACAATTAAATCATTATTATTATTAATTGTTGTTATTATTATTAAGGCAGTGAGCTGACCGAATTATTAGCACACCGGGCAAAATGCTTAGCGGCATTTCACCCGTCTTTATGGTCCGAGTTCAAATTCCACTGAGGTCAACTTTGCCTTTCATCCTTTTGGGGTTGATAAAATAAGTACCAGTTGAACACTGGGGTCAATGTAATTGACTTACCCCTCTTCTGAAATTGTTGGCCCTGTACCAAAATTTGAAATTATTATTATTATTATTATTATTCGTAAATCACTCAATATATTTCAGCAACACTTCCAAACATGATTGTAATTTATCTTAGCCTATTTAAAATAAGTTACTTTGGTGACGCAAATGAAATTTTATCCTTTCCTTGTATTTTTATTGAAAATGTGGTGATGATGATGCCATAGTTAAACATGCAGCTAACTGATGATGGTGATGATGATGATGACGACGTGGTGATATCTCAGTCACATTTAAATTTTTCAATATGGAGACTTTTTTTTACTTTTTTCTTTCTATTTCCACTACCATCCTCTCGCACCAGTAAATCTATTTCTTTTCTCATTCTATAACTTCTACTCTTTCGGTCATGGAGTTCTCTCTTTCACCTTGCAAGCTACTGGTGCTAGTGCCATGAGAAAATGCACCTAGAACATTCTGTAAATTGGTTGGCATTAGGAAGAACATCTAGCTGCAGGAACCATGCTGAAACTGAGACATTGGAACAAGATGTAGCCCTCCAACTTATCAGATCTTCTCAAACTATCTGACCCATGCCATCATGGAAAAAGGCCATAAAAGGACAATTTCTGTTGGCTTTTCTTTGTTATTGGTTAAATTTTTTTTTTTTTACTTCAGGTGGGCTGATATTTTGACTATTCTTTACAGTACTGGCACCCTCTTAACCAACACCACTTGGTCTTTGGGTACCCTTAGTGGAGTTCCTTACATTGTAAACATTTGAATCCATCCTAGATTTTGTTGCTCTCTCCATGTTTGTCCTGCAGACACTGATGTGTAGGTCTTTATTCAGGATCAGCACAGTGCTTGGAATTTTCCTGTCAAAAATAACTGTTAATCAATATTACTTTATACTTCACAACTAAATTGAGTGAAGTGAAGAAATGCTCTTTGCCATATGACACTACACAATATTTTCACTTAAGTAATTTTAACCATTGTTGCTAAATAGAGATGTGTGACCGGTTTCAATGGCGTCTCATTCCTAAATAACTGACATTATGAAAACAGAAGTTACACTTGACAACATTAGGATCTCTTCACAGAGTTTACTTTCAAATTAAATGAGAAATATACTGGGTCTTCTGATAATTTCCAAATCTTTTTCTGGAGTTCGTCTGTGATATTTACCAATTAACTGCGGTTTAAAAAATTTTTTTTTTTTTCCTATCCTTTTCATTCTTCAGTGATCAAATATTTAAAGACTCTAGAATTGAGTGGTCTCAATGCTTAACCAAGATGAGTTTCTGTAAGCAATAATGAAGACTGAAAGTTACTACTATTGAGAAAGTGGTCATGCTTGATATGTGATAAAGGAATAAGTAGAGATGAGATACAGTGTACTAGGTGTAGATTTGGATGCACAAAGGCATGTAGTGGGATCACAGGCAGACTATGAAGGAAGCTAGACTTCTGTGGCTGAAACACAGGAATAGATATCAGTAAGAGACATGAATTATATTCCTTCAAATGCTCAGAAGGTTCCATAGGAGTTGATAGCTTTTTGCAACATTAATAACCTAATTGGTATTGCAGGCGAGAAAGCTTGGTTGCCAGAATAAGAACAAAGTGAAAAAGTTCTGCTGGAAATGAAGTGTTCCTCTTTCAGAGTGAAGGGTAGATTACATCATGTTGCATACAAAGTGTGATGCAACATGGTAGCAAAGCATGGGCCTTGGTTGTGGTAGATTTTCAAAGGCTAGAAAGGAATGAACCAAGATAGTGACTCTGTGTCACCTAGTGTTAGTATGAATGAACGATGGAGTACAAATGATGTAAGAGAAAAACTGGATATAATTGGAATTTAATGTAAGAGGATAATTACAGTAGTTGCAGTGGAACAAGTTGTTTGAAATCTGCTCACCCCTATACAAATACTATTGTACAGCTGTTTTAGTATGTTGGAAAACCTTTCGAGAATTCCTTTCTACACAAACAATTTCCCAGAGGCTTTTGCAGATCTTCATATCATATAAGCCTAAAATTATAGTAAGGAGGATTAGTTTCTATATTACAAGTTGTTTAGAGCCTAATTATTTTAAGTTCAATTACTAGTTGCATCAACTTTTATCTTTCATTCATTTTTTTCAAGAATCAATGGAAGAAGCACAAGTTATTAGTTATAACCCTTTCATGACTAGAAACACAAAATATATGCAAAATATTTCTTTAAATAAGCTGTAAAAATAGATACAAAAAACCTATTAAAGCTAATTTATTTGTAGACGGCAAAATCATATGATACATGCTTCATGTGTCTCTCTGTGTGTGTGTGTGTAATCCTTTTACAAGCTGAATATATTATCAAAGCATTGTCATTATTTTAGAAGAACCTCAAAAAATATCTAACCAATCACTGTCTACTCTTTATTTTTATATTTTTTTACCTTCAAATCCCCTTTTCATAAATTATTCTTACTATACTGTTCTTATTAGATCATTAAAATGTTGTTATTTAACTTCAGGTCAGCCTTGATGCAGCATATCTATACTTAAATGTGTTCTACCCAGAACCATCTAGTCTTCTTTTCTTTTTTCTTTCCAGGCGTAGTATATCAAGGACCACATTATTAATTGTATTTTTTTTTAATAGAATGTGTGTGCTTTAAGGGAGATTTGTCGGCTACTTCTAGAGGCTTTCTTGTTGACTTGATTAGGTCTATATTTATAACTGTATGTGTGTCTTTATATTCATTTTGTGTTTCTCTATGGTACTGTGCGATAAAGAACAATTTGGATAGATTATGTTGATTAGAGTTGTGTTTTGTTTGTAGAGTTGAGAAAACCTATTGCAGAGTTGGTTATAATGTTGTTTTTGTAGCCTACAAGAATAATTTTTGTGAAATATGAATATAATTATGATGATGGTTGTGATATTGGTATTCACCACTAATTTGTACAAAAGTGGGTTTTTTTTTTTTAGCAAATTTTTGTACATATGAGTTATAGAGGTGTTTAGGTTGGACTTTGCAAATGGTCAGACTTCCTGCTGAAAAACAACTTGGTGATCTAACAAGGTCTGAAGCTTGGAAAAGAAACAGATATAAATTATGGATGTTGTTTTGGTTTAGTTTCAGGTCAGATCTGATTCAGCAAACTTAAATGTTTCAACCAAAATCATTCTGTCTATTCCATCCCTCCAAATAGTTTCTCTAGGAGAACATTTATTTTATGTGCTATCGCCATGTAAGAAGCATCCATGCTGGACCACATAAAAAGCATTCAGCACACTCTGTAAAGTGGTTAGCATTAGGAAGGGTATCCAGCCGTAAGAAACCAAGCCAAAACAGACTGGAACCTGGTCCAGCTTGCCAGCTCTGGTCAAACTGTCCCACCCATGCCAGTATGGAAAACAGACATTAAATGGTGATGATGACATTGTTGTTCATTCCACTTTTAAGACAACAGGATATGAGATTTTTCCATTATTTCTAGCAGGAGAACAACTGCATAAAGATTCCTCGTTTACTCACACAGTTTTGGCAGTGAGGATAGTACAGCAAAATCAATATTATGAATATGTAATATTTCTCCTAATATACATCATTGATCAATATATTTTCTTCGTCTGAACTATTTTTAAATTTATTTTCTAAGCCAACATGGCTTTGGTCGTTGTGCAAATTCAGATTTCTCCATGAACGGTTGAAGCAAGTCCTTTACTGCTATTTGATATTGAGTCATAACTGGGTTTTGTTGTGTACCAGTCTACCAGCATGGTGCAGTGTCCATTGCTAAGACACACAGTTCTGTCAACCTTTATATAAAAAGCTAATCTGAGGATTTTGCTAGTTTAAAAATATCTGTGGCTACTCATTGAATATTGTGGGCCTAAGATTATATATCTGCTGGATCAGAGCTGAGTTAAGGTTAAATCACAGCAAGATAACATAAGACACTGCACTATATCATTGTAATCAAGTACAATGCTGTTTTTTCTTTTCTGTTTTTTCGTGTAACTTGCTGAGTCAAGAGGAAGGGGATAATGCTCATAGCCTTTGCAGGCCATCTTAGACCAATAAGATTGATTTCATTAATGTCCCTCTTGAACCTTTCAAGTCAACACCTATAGAAAAGAAACAATCAGAAATGGAAATTTCAGAGGGTTAATGATTTGGGAATGAAGGACTAGGCATAGTTATGTGTGAGGCCTGGAGACTGTAGGCACAACAAGGGTGACAAGGGAAAGTGATAAATAGGTCAGGAATGCCTGAGTAATAGAAAAGGCAGGCAGAGAGAGAGAAAAAGAGAGAGTGAGAAGACTAAACCTCTGAGTGACTTTATGCCAATCAGTTGGGTGTCATTTTTCTCGGTGTGGTCTGTGATGATTATGCATGCAGCAGTAGTGACACCAGGTGCAAGACCATTATGCTACTGAGGGTCTCCCTGGACTTTATAGAATGTTACTAATTGTAGGGTGGGGGGAGAGCTAAAGTATCTCTGGTCCCCAAGACAAGAGCTAGTCATTGGGATGTAATCCATGCTATGTTACAGATGTACTCTCACCAAAAGAGATTCTCAGTGACAGTGAGGTCCAACATTTGGAATAATATGGATCCTCATTGCCTACTACACTGGGTTAAGGGGATGGGATGCAATGATGTTTTCTTGTTGAAAGAGATAAGGTTGGTATGTCCACTTTAGAGGATGTTTTTTGAAATCTCTGTTCATGGAGTCAGTGTGTGCTTGGACTATGATGTTATGGTTAGGGAAGAATAAAGGGCAGTGCCATCTGTAAGAGGGAGTATTGTTGGGTGCGATATCAAGTTATTGGTATATAGAAGATAGTTGGTGGGGATTGAACTGTGGAGCATGCCAGGGTTGATAGAATGAGAGATAAAGAGAACTCCATCAACAAATACCACAAGAGAATTGTCTGATAAGGAAGCTACCAATCAAAGAGATGAGAGACAGATGAAGCCCCTAGGTGGGTAGTTTTAATAGGAGATTTACATGTCAGACATGGTTAAAAGTTTTGCATATATCAAGGGCAACAAATTGCATTCACCAAATTTCTTGGGGTGCATAAGTTACCACTGAAGCCTGTTGCCCTCCAGGAAAGCAACCGGCTTTAGTGGTACCTCAGTAATCAAATATGGTGACAGTATACTTACGAAACTTATGCTAAATATTTTGTCGTGTGTGATTCTATTGGACTTTTAAGCAATAAAATCAAAAGTTGTGTTTTTAAGCAGATGTGCCTTTTGGAAACAAGTCTCCATTCATACTTGCATAGTTATCATCATCATCATCATCATCATTGTAGTAGAGTAAGATGTCCCTTGGTGACTGGCAAATCTTTTTGAGTCACTATTTGTAATATATTACAAATAGTGATTGTATGTATTCTCTGACACACACACACACACATATACATACATACATGTGAAGGCACGTGGTTAAAGATATTTGACTCATGACCATAAGGTTCTTGGTCCCAACCTTATAGTCATGAAGCAGGAGGTGTGTTGTGTCTTTGAGCAAGGCACTTCATTTCATGTTATTCTTGTCTGCTTAAACTGTAAACGAGTACCGGTCAGGTGCTGATTCTGCTCTCTCTCTCTCTCTTTCACTCTTGCCCTCCAGCTGTCACATCCTGGGTTTGGGTTTGCTGCTAGGTCAAGAGTGAGTGGGTGTCCAGAGAGCATCTATATCTATTTGCTACTACATACAAACCTACAACAATTAATGACAGCTGGATGTACTACTGGCTGTGCTACATGTACACACAATGTATACTTTAACAAATATGCATACACACACAGACACACACATATCACATGCAAATATACATGCCTGTAAACTCCCACTACCCCCACCTTAAGGCCCGTTTACTTTCAGTACTTGCTTTTATTTCAGCACTGGTGACATCAGTCATGGTTTCCTGTGGTATTATCCATCTGTTCAGAACTGGTGGGTTTCTACTGGGTTTTGTTTTGGAAACTTTCTTGCATTAAATTTTTACTTAAATTTTTCCTGTTTGTTATATTTTTCCACCTTTTTTTTTTCCTTAAAACCACCCTGGCACCAGTTTTTTTTTTTTTTCCACATTTGTTTCCCTCATATATATATATATGTATGTATATGTATGTATGGGTATATATATGTATATAATATATATATTGTAAAATTCTGGCTGCTCTTTATACATTTCCTTCTGAAAGATGAAATTGCTACCAATATCATATTGTGCTGTTGTAGCAATACTGCCTCCCATATCACATATCTTGCTTTTTAACTTGCTTCTGGATATGAACTTGATACAGTTTTTTACTGTTGCATTCTTTGAAAGAAATTGGTCTTTAAATACTGCGCCATGTCTCTTACTCTGCATTTGTTAAGTTTGCCTGTTTTTACTGAATTTTTTTTTTTTTCTTTTTCAAACTGAAAGATTTTGTGTTCGTTAATTGTTTATCAATTTCGGCGACTTGAGATGCTTCCCCCCCTATTCTCATACTGCTCATTTTCAACCAACAAAACACTCACACACACACAGTTCGTAAAACCTGTGGATTTGCTGGTTATTAGAACTGTAATATTGACAAACTACTTCAATTTCATCGGGTGGGGGGGGTTCTTATAAACTAAAAGTAAAATAAACTTTAACAACATCACAAATGTAAATATTTCTTTAAATTTTCTCAAACACACAGATGAGCCTGTAAATTTAAGAATCAGGAAATCTAATTTATATGTTGTTTGAGATGATGGTGCATTGGCAAAATCATTAGAATGTCCTGCAAAATGCCTTGCTCTGTTTATTCTGGCTCTTTTACATTCTGAGTTCAAATATTGCCAGGATCAACTTTGCCTTTTGTTCCTCCAGGAAGTTGATGATAAAATCATGTGCCAATGAAGTTAGCCCCTTCCACTCAGAATTACAGGTATTGTGCCTGTATTAATGTTCATATGGTGTTTGAGGGAATTTTGGTCCTGAAAATATTCTGAATTTTAAAAAATTAAAAAATCCTGAAGGGTAAAGAATAACTGTTTAACCATTATGCTGCTTTTTGTGATGTGGTAGTTGTAGTAGTAGTTGTAGTAGTCATAATATTAATAATAATAATAATAATAATAAAGATTGTGATGGTCTTTCTGTCTCTCTCTGCAAATGGGTGAGTAATTGCACTTTGTATAGCATGGCTGCTTATATGCTTCTGTTTTGTAGCTACAGCAATTCTTTAATGTTTGTTTGCTATGTGAGAGTATCTGGAATGTTTGGAGGAGGAAGTAAACTCAGAAATCTCAACCTTGACCTTCACATAAATTGTGATTTTGACATTTACTTGTTTGTACATATACATGTTGCATTTGGGACAACATTGTTAACTGGATCTCTACTGCTTTTGCTTGGTCTAGGTCTTACACTCAACCTTTCTACATAAACACACATATATATGCTTTCAGTAGCATTTATTATAACTAAAAGCACTCAGTATGTTGTAGGAATACCCGAATGTCCCTCTCTGATAGATATATATATATCACAGTTTTTGGAGGGGGTTTTTTTTCATCTTTTTTTCTGCCCTTCAGGAGTAGATATTGGACATCATTGTACTTGAGTCAAATTTCATTCCTCCTATTTTGTAGAAAACTTTTTCTTTTTTTTTTTTTAACAAATTATTCAACTACAGAAACAAACTATTGACAGCAAATAAGTTCAAGAATAATGTATCAACTTATTACAAATTTACGCATATCTGTGTGTTTGTTTGAGAGAGTGAGAGAGAGAGAGAGTCTGTGTGTGTGCGTGTGCATATTTGAGCTTGTATGCATGTATACACACACTCTCCCCATTACACATAGCACATACATTAGTATTGAAATCCTGCCAGATTGGAATCTTCCTTACTGAAAATCTTCTGGTTCAATAGAACAATGGGGTCAATGCAGCTGACTATACTCACTTCTTTACAAAATTACTTTGTATCTACACTCCCTAAAATCCATGTGTGCGCGTGCGTACTATATGCATATTTTGGCAATGAAACAGGACTTCAAAATGGAAATACTGTAACCTTGTATATCATGTTTTCAATCCTTAACTGGATACCATGAGAAATATCCTTTGGAAAATGTTAAACTCGTTAATCAGGTACATTCATGTTCATATTACAAACACATATACACACACACATATAAACATTCCTTTACAATTAGCTATCTTTATTACTATCCATCATGCTCACTTTGCACATATTTGGCATCTACCACTCTCTATCTATCTGACATATATATATCCCTCCCATCTTTCAATTCCAGTAGTCTTTCTTCTGTCACTGTCATCCTACCTTTCTACCAATTCCTTATTAACAGCCATCATGTAAATGTCTATCACTCTCTTTCATTGCTGTCTCTTCTATCTGTTGGTAACTGGACGCAGCAACCCTCTAGTGCTGGTGAACAATTGGATTGTGGCAGTGTAGGGTAGAGAAGACATTTTGTTTAACGAGGGGCACGGTAACCTCTTTAATGTTGATGTCATAAAATTTACCAGTGCTCTCTGTAAAATGGTTAGCAAATGAAGGGAGACAATAAGGAGTACAAATGACTATGACAACCTCCCTAGTACTGGCACCATGATCTCATCATTATGTTTTTGGCTACTTTTTCATGCTAGCATGTGTTGGATAAGTCACCACAGACTGAGACAGCTCTTATTTGGATTTACTGCTCTCTTAGAAGGATCAAGGACCATGTCTTGCATATATGTTCCAATTTTGGAATATTTTCTATGACCGGATGCCCTTCCTATTATCAACTACTTTACAGAATGCACTAGTGCATGTTATCATGGTGAAACACATAGGAATACTCAGCCACAAATATGTCAATTCTTGATTATCTTTTCAATTGATTGCTTTTATTTGCCAAATGCTGAAGTAATTTCACATTGATGGTGGAAAATGTTTCCCAGTGTATTAACTGTGTTCTGTAGATTTTAAATGAAATAATAACAATGTAGGCATAGGTATGGCTGTGTGGTAAGAAGTTTGCTTCTCAGCCACATAGTTCCAGGCTCAGTCCCACTGTGTGGCACCTTGGGCAAGTGTCTTCCAGCATAGCCTTGGGCCAACTAAAGCCTTGTTTATGAATTTGGTAAACAGAAACTAAAAGAAGTCCATTATATATGTGTGTGGATGTATGTATGTATCTGTGTGCCTTTGTGCGTGTGTTTGTCACCCCCATCACTGCTTGACAACCAGTATCAGTGTGTTTACATCCCCATAACTTAAGTTTGGCAAAAGAGGCCAGTAGAATAAGTACTAGGCTTAAAAATTTGTTCGACTACAAGCCAAGGGAAGCAAGCCAAGGGAAATATTGTTTGCTAGAGATGTAAACATTGCAACCACTTTCTGTTCACTCTGAGACTATGTGAAGGACATGCAGAAACATACATCCCAAAACCCACACCTGTGTGCATTCACACTTGCATATGATAGCTGTAGGTATGGCTGTGTGGTTAAGCAGCTTGGTTCTCAGCCGTGTGGTTTTTGTGGTCCATCCTACTACATGGTACTTGAGCAAGTGTCTATTTTCAGGCTGACCAATGCTTTGTGAGTG
Source organism: Octopus sinensis (assembly GCF_006345805.1). NCBI lineage: Eukaryota > Metazoa > Mollusca > Cephalopoda > Octopoda > Octopodidae > Octopus > Octopus sinensis. The sequence goes on along the minus strand of NC_043006.1, from coordinate 54,898,526 downwards.
AAATTTGGTAGACAGCAACTGAATAATTAAGTTTTTACTAATATTATTGCACACACATTGCACTGTCTATCATGCATGTGAGTGCTTTAATAATGTGAGCCTGCTAATGAGAAATACATCTCTCTTTAATAACTTGTCATTTCACTCTTAGATGTGGTACTCCTGACAATCCACTACTGGACAAGAATATGGTTGCTAAGGTTACTAATTATTAAAAGAAAGCACTGTATCTATTTCTCCATCATCACCACTGTCATCACAAAATAACTTCATTATCATCACCATCATTATCATAGTCACTGGTCACTGCCATAGTCACCATCTTCCTTATTATTTTTAAATTTCAAAGGCTAGATTCATTGTATGGTATCTAATTTCAGCTTCTACTTGGATGTGTTTTGTTATTTTATGATATCAGTCACTGTTTACAGAATCTAATGTTTCTGTTGGATTTCACCTCTTACTATTAATACTTGTGTCCTGCTCATCAATAATAATGTTTATTTGAGCAGTTTTTCTGTTGTTTATTCAACATGTCTAAGTTTATTCTATTTTTTCTCATGATTTATTTTATTGAGATTAATAACAAAAACTACCTTCTGGTCTGTAATGTTTTCTTTTGGTCCTCATAATAGTTTAGACGTTAGTTTTTCATTACAAGAAGGGCCATGCCCACATCCTTTGTATGCTTCTCCAATAGGTCAGTGCAGTTGATAGCTAACTTGGACTTCACAGTACAGAAAAAAATTGACTAAGCAGGATTTACAGAAGATTGAAGCTCTGAGGAGAAATGATTTAGTAAAATACTTGGTAGAGGATTTGGAATGGTCATCATAATCATCATTGTTTAACCTTTGCTTTCCGTGCTGTCATGGGTTGGATGGTTTGACTGAGAACTGGTAAGCCAGGAGGCTACACCAGGCTCCAATCTGATTCGGCAAGGTTTCTGCAGCTGGATGCCCTTCCTAATGTCAACCACTCCAAGGGTGTGGTGGGTGCTTTTTACATGTCACCAGCACAGGTACCACTCAGGCACCACTGGCATCAGCCATGCTCAAATGTTTTACGTGCCACCGCCATGGGTGCCAGTCAGGTGGCACTGGCATTGGCTATGCTTGAATGGTGCTTTTTATGTGCCATCAGCACGGATTCCAGTCAAGTAGCACTGGTATCGGCCACACTTGAATGGTGATTAGTGATGATAAAAGTGTTGAATGATGCAATGAATGGATTTGGATAGTGGCATTACTCAACAAACTGGCTCAAAGGAGCAGTGGTTGTGGTAGCAGGAAAAGGGACAGAGAGGACACAACACATTATTGACCAGATGGTTGCAGTGAAGGTTTTTTTAATCAGCTAGATGGACTTCATTTTAATGTGTTTATAAAATATTTGTATTGTTGTTGCTGTTGTTTCTTTTAGGCCCTTAAACAAGCTGGCCTCTGATCAAAGGCATTCCAAACATTACCATATCCATCTTGTTTTCAGACACAGTACATCAAGGACCATGTCATCCAATATATTCCTCTTATTCTTTCTTATGATAAGATGCAAACCAAGGGAGACTTAGTTGCTAATTTTTATCACTTTGCATAAGCTCATTTGATGACTTGTATTTCTGTATTGTGTATGTATGACAACTCTTTCACTTCTTGCAAAAGGAACATGTTTCACTGGTCAGGCTGTCAATCAGCAGCCAATGCTTTTGGTACTGGCAGCAACAGCTGCAGAGATTTGTGAATGGTATATCTCTTTGAAAGGGCTGCAATCCTGGGTCAGGAGGTCAAAAATATTGCTGGGGGAGGGAACTTGCTCTTTGTAGTCAATCAGAGTACTCTTGGATCTGTGGAGTTCCTTTATTGACAGTCTTCCTCATCAACCATATCTTATTTGCTGTATACGTCATTATCTTTCATCTCATTTTATTTGATTTCAATGAAAACTCCATTTCTCTTTTTGTTTTGTCACTTAACCCTGTGATATCTCCTTCAACCAGTGCCTTTGTGGTGATATTAATAATAATAATCCTTTCTATTATAGGCACAAGGCCTGAAATTTTGGGGTAGGGGGCCAGTTGATTAGATCAATCCCAGTACACAACTGGTACTAAATTTATCGACCCTGAAAGGATGAAAGGCAAGGTTGACTTCGGCAGTATTTGAACTCAGAACGTAAAGGCAGACAAAATACTGCTAGGCATTTCATCCAGCACAGTAATGATTCTGCCAACTCACTGCCTTTAATAACAATAATAATGGCAGAATCATTAGCATACCATAGTGGCATTTTGTCTATCTTTACATTCTGAGTTAAAATTCTGCCATGGTCATCTTTACCTTTCATTCTTTCTGGAGACGATAAAATAAATACCAGTTAAGCACTGGGGTCAGTGTAATGATTTTCCCCATTCCCCAAAATTTCAGGCCTTGTGCCTACAGTAGAAAATATTATTATTATTATTATTATTATTATTCACTTCATTTTTTTATTCTCTTTATTTGGTATATTCTATCAAATGACAACTGACGACTATTTTTATGAAGGAAGCAAGTAAACAAAGCCAAACTATGGCGGCCTGCAAAATGCTTGCAATCACACAATAATGTAAAGAGTTGTGGGTAGGGTGGGGTGGGTTTTATAATGAAGACAATTCACTAGCGAGGCAGTTGCTAGTAGACAATGTGTTTTATGCAACTTGGTGACACTTGTGTGCTTGATAACTTTTTATTTAGTCATTGGTAGGATGGCACAAATGACAGTGCTCAAAATAACCCTTTAGCATTTAAACTGGTCAGATCTGGCCTCCCATACATACCCGGCAATGTCATTCTAAAAATAGACAGTAGCATCATCAAAATGTTGAAGCTGCACGATAATGCATGATTGATTCAAAACAATGTGAATAAATAAGCTTTAGAGTCCATAAAGTAATCCAAATGCTGAAGAGTTAATACATGAACCATTCAGTTACATCCTTGTCTTTTACATGCTGAGTTCATATCCCACCAGGATATCTGTTTTCATCTTTCCAGGCTTAATAAATGATAATACATGGATCAGTCATGTATTGGATTTGAGATTAAACCTCTCCTCTATAAATCTATACAGCCTTGTGCCTGCCTATTTTCAAGATCTTTATGTTATTGCTGTTTAATCCCAGATTAACTCTTACTGAGAAAACCTGTGATCAAAGACATAGTAGCCCTCTATTTATAGTGTATTGGATTACATTTTTGTATTACTCTTTCTTTTCTCAATGGAATTTGACTTTCTTTGCAGGTCAAGTGACCTCATAGATGTTCTCTTCTTTGCTTGTAGAAATCCTTGTTATTTGGCAGTGGGGTGGGGATTACAGAATACAGTAAATCCTAGCCAGTATGTGACATGGTATTTAGGTACATTTCTGTATGTTTTGAGTATAAACCCTGCTTTGATAAAATAATATGTGAGCTAACTGACCAGTAGAGCAGTCAGTTACTTGAACATTCAAGTAATCAATTGTACCATTCTTGCAGATTTGTTGCCATGTGCCTATGTTAAACATTATTATTACTATATCCATCATCATTATATGTATATTTGTATAAGTAGCACCAGCTAACAATATAGTTTATGGGGACAACACATTTTAACGCATTTATTTTAATTTGATTCCTTTTCTTTATATTTATTTTGCTTCTTTTTTTTTTTTTTTTTTCATTTGACAAGCTTTTCATTCAGCAAAATCTATAGCGATAAAATCCCCAAACAAATATTTTGGGACAACATCTGCAATTCTTCTTGTGTTTCTACATTCCCAAAACAACTGCACCACCACTACATAATGTAATGTCAGTATGTAGCAGCATGATACTTTGCATGCCTGGATTGCCTTGTCATGTCTTCTCTACTATTATAACAATAATAATAATGCTTGGCTCACTTCACTTTTAAGTTATTCTCTGTTTAATAGATTTTGATTTTAATTTCACGTGTATCCTCCTCATATATATATATATATATATATATATATATATATATATATATATATGTATGGTGTTGCTTTTATTTTTATTTTTGTTTGTTTATGTTTGTTTTTTATTTGTTTATTTGTAATTAAATATAAATACCAAAAAAAAAAAAAGTAAAATGAGCTTCAAGCTTGGCAGACCAAATGAACTCATTCTCTTTACCCCCACAGGATCTTTCTTCGAGAGAATGTGTAAGTATGACCCCTTTTGTTAGGGAAATAAGGGGGTTGATTTTTGCAAAAGCAGAAACTGACAAAGAGAGAGAGAGTGTGAAAGTGCATTAAAACATTTAAAAAGAATGAGGGAGGAAAAAAGAAAGAAAATTTATATATGAAACCTGACTCTTTAACAAAGTAATATCAACATTGTTATCCCTTTTTCGCATTGGCTTCACCCAAAATACAAAGTCTTGGACCCGTTCTAGAACTGCTCTAAATGTTTTGGCACTACCAAAATGGAAACTACACTGTTTGCTTTTGTAGATGCTTCTACAAGACTTATAAACAAGCAAAATGATTACATTAGCTTATTTCGCACACACACACACACACTTTCACTAATAAAACACTTTCTTTTTCTAACCTGGCTAGAAAAATACAATAGCCTCATATAAGTTCCAAGTCAAGAAACCTAGTTGCCAAGTTTACAGTAAAATATCTACGTGAACTAGATTCCTGCCCTCAGTGACAAATCTGTAGCAACCCACTGAATTAAGAAGCACCACAAACTTGTTAGGTAGAGTCTTTCATTCAGTTGTACCACATACCTCACTTGTTCACTGGCTGAAAGATTTGTTGTAAGTTGCTTTAACCCTGTCTGTGTGGGTGAAATATCAAAAAATGCAGTACACTTTAGAAAGAATACATCATATACATATATACAAACATAATTACATTAGATGGCATGTTTAGTGACATTTAGAAGTGGATAATGCTTGCTTACTGTTACTAATATAAATAAATTTCTAAAAGCTATATATATGCTTTCAAATGCACACACATGGTGTTGTTTGTTGCTAATTTTCTGTGTAAATATGGCCAGCAATGACAAATTGGATGGACATCCAGCTACAGAAATCTTGCCTCAGCAAATTCCATCTAACTCATGCAAGCATGGAAAACTGGATGTTAAAATGACAGGTGACAATGATGACAGCAACAAATATGACACATTTGCACCCAATTGGCAGGGTTGTTAGAGAGTTGAATAGATTGCTTTGTGGCAATCATTCTGGCTCTGCTGTATGAGTTTAAATCCCACCATGGTTAACTTTGCTTTTCATTTTTTAGGGGTCAATAATCTACCAGTCTTGTAATGGTATTGATTCTTCTCTTTCTTCCCTCTGGAAAGAAATGTGTTGTGAGTCATACTTGGAGAGGGAGGATCTCTACCAGATCTAAAATACCCAAGACATATTGTATGTCATGACACTATCCCTAAGACAACACCAAAAACTTCAGAGTCGATGTTATGTGTATGTATATATACACACACACACACACATGCACATATTTATGAACTCCTTCCCAGTGACCTAACAAAATAACACCTTTAATTCTTGGTTCCACAGCATAATTTGAACACGTTCCCCCTTCACCACCCATACACATTCAATTATGCAGCAGTCTTAAATTGTATATAAACTCCCTTGTTTTAAGATTGATCTCATTACAATAATGTTGCTTCATCACTGAAAATGGTTAACATTTAAAGGTAGATGAATGTCAGTGTGAGGTCACTGCAGCACATATATCAGTTAAGTACTGGAACTGATTTAAGTAATTTTACTTTTCTGCGTTTGTTGTGTCATCTGAATGTCATGAATAAGTTATTTGTTATAAGTACTGTTTAGTAGCAATAAGTTATCACTATTTGTTTACTTTGATGTTGTTAGTTGTAGTAATAAGCTGGTGGATTCCCAAGCAGCATTTATATTTTTAACGCTCTTGACAATGCTGAATTGAATGGTACTGCCAAGGTGCTGAAACAATAGTGATATCCATTTGGCAGCTGATGATGGGAATATACATTTGTTATGCTTGATAGTGAATTTGTTATATCTTAGTCTCATTCTGAGTTGTCCTTCATCCTTGTAAAGTGGAAAGTGTTTGTGGATTCATAGTTTGTTGGGATCACTTACATTGGTATTGTTTAGTTTTCTTCATGAGTAACCTAATCAGGCTTAGATATTGGTGTCTAGTTATGAGAGGTTCTATGCCATATATTGTAGGAGTGATTTGGTAGGGCTAATACAGTTCATAATAATAATTATTATTATTATTTATGAAAAGGACCAGCAATTTTGAGAGGAGAGGGAAGGGACTAGTTAGAACCATCAATTCTGATGATGCCAAAAAGATGAAAGGTAAAGTTATCCTTAGTGGGATTTGAACTCAGAAGGTAAAGAGCTGGAACAAATACAGTAAGATATTTCTTCTAATGCTCAAATGATTCTGCCAGTGTGCCACCTTAATTTTTTTTTTTCTTACCTTAACACAAAATGACAACTAACAGGGTAGTAGTATAATTACTTAAATCAGCTCCAGTATTTAACCGTTATTTGTTGTATCAGCCTTCAAAGAATGAAAAGCTTACTTGAACATGATGGAATTATGCAAGGCATTTTATCTGGTACTGTACCATATCTGCCATCCATTATTCATTGCATAACTAAAACAAAATGACTGAACTCTGAATTAGAGAGGAAGGTCATCTCAAAAATTGACATACTGTTAAGAAAAGACTGCTTTCTCTGAAGATAAGAAGACAGCTTTGGACATGTTTTTGCCTCATTGGGAATCATCAGCACAGCAGTTGTCCTACTTCGACTCAAATAGCCATAAGATTTAGACATATACAAAATGAGTACAGAATGTTTATGGCTTTGGGTAATTTGCATAATTAAAACAAAAATTACCTAAGAGAATTGAATTTGGACAACAGATGAATTAAAGGTATACTTGATAGTATACAAGATAAATTCTTGATTTATTGAAACTATACTTTGCTTTGAGGGATGCTAAATAAATATCTGTGATGGGAAGCTCTTTTTGTTGCTGACTTCTACTTCTCTCCCAGTGAGTTAATAATCTCCGAGTCCATTATACAACTTACAGTCCAGGCAGGTTTTATACAAGTAACTGGAAACAAATAACACCATTTAAGGAACCTTTTGTTTTTTCAAAGATTGTACAATATGTCAAGACCCATCAGGAAACCATTGTTTACAAACCAGCAAATACAAGGGAAACTCACAAAAATATACATGCATATATATATATATATATATATATATATATATATATATATCTATATAGGATAAAATTTTTCAAAAAAAATTTTATCAATGGCTAGCATATTAAAAAATACCTCTAAAGGTTAAATATATAAACAAGTTTATAAGTTATATATATACATATATACACACGCATGTATATATATATATGCATGTGTATATATATATATATATATATATATATACATTTATATACATATACACACACATGCGCACACATATATATACATACATACACACATATATATACATGTATATATATACATATATAATACACACACACATATATAGTGAGAATTTACAAAAAAACAAAAGACATATATACATACATACATACATATATATATTTATATATACATATATTTATATATATATATATAATATATATATATATATATATATATATATGGTAAGCTTCTTTCAGTTTCTGTCTACCAAATCCACTGACAAGGCTTTGGTTGGCCCGATGCTATAGTAGAAAACATTTGGCCAAGCTGCCATGCAGGGAAACTGAATCCAAAACCACATGGTTGAGAAGCATTCTTCTCAACTTAGCGACCACTCCTGCAAGTGCATATATGTACATATATCTGTGTGTGTGTGTGTGTGTGTGTCCATAGAGAGGGTGAGAAAATGAAAAAATCACAAAATAAAATATTGGCTAGTTTCACAATCCAAATTATTGTGAAATTTATTCTGTGTAATAAAGGGCGAGATTGGAAAGAGAAAGAAAAACTAAAAGAAAAAAATATAAAGGATGAAGTGAGTCGTGATAGCCCACATGTGCTGGCTCTGTGTGTGTGTGTGTGTACGTGCACAGAATCTGTAAATTGGTGCTCCTTTGATTGAACAATCTGTTAGACAAAACTTGAACTTTACAATATATATATGGTAGATGTAATTTGAAAAAAAATTGCAATTGATATCACTGATATTGGTACTAATGTTCGTGTGGGAAGTAGTAATGGTGATGGTGATAGTGAGTTGTTTGTTAGTCTCTATCTATCTATCTATCTTTATTTCTCTCTTTCTCCCCCCCCATTTTCCTACATGATACATATACATCACACACTATTCTTAATGCAATAGGAAGCATAAACCAATTACAGGCTTCTCTCTCTCTCTCTAACAGCTAATATAAGTTGTCATGCTAAGTAACAATGGGCTTCTACCTCTACATCACTATCACCAACCAAAAAGAGGAACCGATTATTAAAACTAATAATAGTTATGCTTAATAATTTGTCACACGACACTTTATGCTTTCATAATCTCTCTTTGCAATAATTTAAACTGTTCCCTAGGCTTTATATTTCCCCTCTTTTGCTGATGGTACCCTCTTATCTACATCTATTATTATTATTATTATTATTATTATTATTATTATTATTATTGTGATTATTATTATTATCATTATTATTATTATTATTATTATTATTTAGAACTGCTCCCTCCCCTTTTATTCTGTATTTCATTTACATTAAATGTACACAAATGGTGCGTGTGTGTAATGTTTACTTTTTTATTATTATATGTATTGGTATTACTATCTTATGTAAATGTTCATGTAATAGTTATAGTGGTGGTTGTATTAGTAGTTGTAGTAGTAGTAGTAGTCCTAACAATTTTATACCTATCACTTTATCTCAAGAAAATATAAGTTGTCTGATATTGGCTTGGCATGAAATGAATGAAGGTAAAAACAAAACTATAATAAAAGAATAGAAGTGAATGAAATATGTTTTAATAATTCAATGATTTCTATTTTATTTGTACTTGAATTGCAGACATTTTACTGTCTGTGTGTGTAATATATAAAAGCTATGTGAATTCAATGTTATTTGGAATGCAAACTTTAAAATTTCTTGAAGCAATTTAAATCTTCATTATATTTGATTTAGTTCATTTCATATCTCTCTTTTTCATCCATTTGTGTGTGTGTGTGTGTGTGTGAGAGAGAGAGAGAGAGAGAGCGAGAGGATATGTGCTTATGTCTCTAAACTGCTTGGGACTATATTTGTAATGTTCAGAAAACACAACTTACCACTAATGTGTGTATAGATAGAAAGAAAGAAGACAAAACAGTGAACTTGCCATAGAAAGTGGAAAATCCAGCATTTCAGCATCCTTCAAGGAAAAGTTGAAAGAGAAATTAATGAGAGACAGCCAAGTTGTATGTCCTCCAAGTAAAAAAAAAATGGCTGCATACATGTGTACACATACACACACATGCATACACACAAGTTTTGCAGCTTAACTAATGAGAGAAAGAGTACTCAATATATGTTATAGAATATATTTGTATGAAATTTCCAGTTTCATTCTGTTAACTTCTCATTCAGTGCAATTTGATGCAGTGCCATCACTAGCTTTATACCACACACACACACACACTGTTTTATTTGTAGTAACTCATCGGCTGTGCGAGTATTTGTATGAATATATTTATATAGTACTACTAAATATTAAAAATATTACAGTTAGGTCATATGTAAACAAACAAACAGTTTGTTTTGAAGCGTCCTCATGGCTGGTTGCCGGCAAATTTTTCTGCTCTTGAAAGGATTTTATCCTTTATATATACTGTTCAGTATTTACACTCTTTACTCTTTTACTTGTTTCAGTCATTTGACTGCGGTCATGCTGGAGCACCACCTTTAGTCGAGCAAATCGACCCCGGGACTTATTCTTTGTAAGCCCAGTACTTATTCTATCAGTCTCTTTTGCCGAACCGCTAAGTAACGGGGACATAAACACACCAGCATCAGTTGTCAAGCAATGCTAGGGGGACAAACACATACACACACACACACACACACACATATATATATATATATATATATATATACATATATATACATACATATATACAACAGGCTTCTTTCAGTTTCCGTCTACCAAATCCACTCACAAGGCATTGGTCGGTCCATGGCTATAGCAGAAGACACTTGCCCAAGATGCCACACAGTGGGATTGAACCCGGAACCATGTGGTTGGTTAGCAAGCTACTTACCGCACAGCCACTCCTAAAATTTATCTTTCTACTTGTTCTATTATAGTTAGATTTCCTACATGGGACAGAAAGACTGCAAATTTACAATTGTCACCGAAATGACATTGTGGGAGTGTTATGGTGCTATGTGGATACAAAAGCCCCACATTTTGTTCACTGAGCATTTACCTCTGCCTTCTATCATTTCTCCCATTTAGCTTATGGACAATAAGCAAGAACTTCTGCATTAGAATTTGGTCTGGGATGGCATGAATATGTCACAGTAGATGCTGCTGCAACTGGATTTAAAAGCAGTCTTCACAGGCTGTTTGTTTACATGCCACTAACAAATGGAGTCTCTATACAGTTGATCAAGCTATTAGAAAGAATAGCCAAATCTTCCTCAAATCACATCCTACCATTTTAAATAAAAGAAGGATGCATTAGACAATATTAGTCCCTGATACAGAAAGAAGACGGTATCACCATGATATTGAATAGCTTTGATCATAGGTTTTGGTTATCATAAGGCTGACTTGTGGCTAAACAACAACAGAATTCCTTGTTATACAAATTAAACTTCATTAAGACCAGTATACATGTCAACAATATATGAAAAGAAGTGATAAAAAAAAAAGAAGAAAATTGCAGCAATTCAATTATTTCTCTAGAGTTACATAAAGCAATAGTTATGCATGCTTGTTTTAATGACGTTAATGAGCGTTGTCTCAGAAAAATATGCAAAATATAGTGGCTTATGATTCTTATTTTCTCTAAGTATTCTTGTATATTAATGATTTCTTGCAATTTTTGACACTATCTGGATCAATAATTTCTGTTGATTTTATTGGAAATGGACACACAAGCCATTTATTGACCAAAATTAGATGCAAGAAAATGGGACATGCAAGTTGTTTTGTCGTTATTAGAAAGCAAAACCTCCATTGAAAATGTCTCTCTTTTCTTTTAGAGATAATATCATACTTCTATCTCTACTATTGCTTCTCTTAGATAAAAGGAAGAATTTTATCCAATAATCATACTAGAATTGAAGGGTCAAATTTTCTGCTGGTGATGTGTGTGCATATATGTATTATATTGATTGTTGCTTGTTATTTAGTAAATCAATCAGCTGAATGGTCTTTTGAATGCAGTCTAGCCTGTATGTGTGTTGCAACAGTGCAGTCCTAGGCATATGGACATTATGCCAGTGTGGGTCACATCTAATTTTTCATAAAATGTCAGCAATTGAACAGAATTCAAGTATTCAGGTCCTGCAGAAGGAACCTATTCTTTAGGTTTCATTTTTAGCTGGGTTATGCAGCTCACCATCATTGATATTCAGAAATTATGTGGTCTACCATTTGTATTGAATGCATTTGTTGTAAGACTACCTGTACTCGAAAGTGAGCAGTTCTGTTAATAGCTTGCTGAAATTACATTTATCTTGAGTCAACATCTAATGAAGGGAGAGCGATATCAGTGCCTGTGTCTTTTTTTGTCCAGTACCTTTTACCTGTTATCTGTGCTTAATTTTTCTTCTATGTCTCAAAAGGTACGTGTAGAGCAGCAACAAAATAGCAAAGATAGTATTAGAAAATTAAAATTGTAAGAAAAATAATTTTATATATCATTGAAATGCTAAAGGAACTTTTAAATCACACTGTGTGTGTGTGTGTATAGTTTGTGTAACAAGAATGAAAGATACTCTTGATATATAAATGTATGTATATACTTATGTGTAGATAATATATTTTAATGCCGGATCATGATTGGGTGTTAGGCATGTTGTGTTCTGTTTGGGCAGATTTTTTTTTTATAACATTTCCATATATCTGTTCTATAATCAAGTAGCATTTAATTTATGTATTTTAGTTTGTTTGGTTTAATAATATTTTAGTTTGAGTATTATGTTTGTTGTAGTTAGTATGCTGAATTTGTTTCTGTATTGCTTTAATAATATTAAACAAAAATTAAAGAAAAAAACCCTTACCTCACAAAGTGCAAACTTCAAGCCACCACTTAAGAAACTTCAGATTAGTAGATGAACTAGTTGGTCGTACATCACCTCTACTAGGTCCATCTGATATGCCTGTCGCTAATCCTCCCACCTCTCCTACACTATTTCAGTTTACACAACATGTACTATCCACTTTTCCAAATTCTTCCCTAGACCATCAATCTGCCAGCCTTGAAATTAACAATGTCAATTCACCAGCCCATACATTTCCCCATTTCAGTCTTAGTAGTACCATGCTCAAATATTTTGTTGTGGCCTGTTATTGCCATAGGTACTGTGCCTTCCTTCTGACTAAGCCATAAAAAGAAGAGAAAATTTATTAATTTGTGTGAAACTTAAAATTGTTATCTTCGTGGCTCATCTATATTAGATATACAATATAAATGGTGTAACCTTTATGGCCCTGTTATATTAGAGATACAACTATCAATACATCAAGCTAATGAGAAGATCGCTACACAGTTACCCAACATGCTAGAAATAACCACACCTCTCTCAAAATTTAAGAATATGACTGGGTGATCTCAGTGGGATCATCTTTTATCATGGCTCTGCTTTGCTGGGGCCAGTCTGGAGTAAACAACACAACACACACAAAAAAACAGTTTATTTCATTTTTGTTTAGAATATCACCAACAAGCTAAGTGATTGGTTTGGATATCGATTTAGTAAAATATATTATAAAACCCGTTACTCAACAGTGTGTCTAGATACATTTGAAGTCTGGCAATGATGAATGAGAAGCAGACCCAACATGTTTCTTCTGATTACAAAAAACACTGAAGTCCTTTCATTTCAGAAAAATTTTCAAATGTTGACAGACCATGGCAATTTATTAAACCAAGTCTATCATTGATGTGTGAATATTAATTGATAAAAACAACTTAAATATGTTAAAAATAGAACATATTTGTGTTTACAATAACATGTGTGAGTGTACAAATGTATGTGTGTGTGTGTGTGTATATGTATATACATGTACACATGCATGCTCATGTGCACGCACACATATACACATGGCTGATTACAGAAGCATTCCATTTGTAGTTACAGTATTCTGTTATTATATAACTTTAAGTTTGGTGCTGCTTGACTGACTGACTTTTCCTCAGCCTTGGTCTACAAGGTTCCTACTTTCCACAGTGTCCTTCTAGTATTTAATTTCATACCACACAAACCTGTGCTTGTTTATTTATAGTTGTTACATTTTGAGCCAGCATCACTAGGTGAAGAGGAGATAGAAACAGAGTGAGAGAGAGGGGGGAGGGACCTGTGCAAGCTGAATGTGTGACTCGGTTTCAATTCGTGCTTCGGGCTGTTTTTATGCTTCTCTTTCATTGCTTAAAGCTTTGAGGAAAACCTCATGAACATCTCACAATCTCATGTCCTTTACTGGTATCAATCTGAAGTGTTTTAATTATGTAAGAAATCAATGCAATTTTGAAAGTGTCCTTTTTTTTTTTCTTTTTAAATTCAACGAACATAAGGTAAATAAATAGTCCATGGTGTACAAAGTTTTTTTTTTCTTTTTATGTACACCTGTGAAAGTAACGAGTGTTTAGTGAATGTTTGAAGTAAACCAAAATGTGAAGTATTGTATTTGTGTTCTAAATCTAAATACAGCCAACATTTTCAAGAAGCTATTTCAGCTTTAATTTTGTAACTTTTGCTGTCAATCACTTCCCTCACTCCACACCACTCCCATTATATTTTTCAGTTCTTCTGTTGATTAAAATTACAGCTAAATTACTCTGAAAAGAATAAACATCCGTCAAGATGTCTATTTTATTTTGGTTTCCTGGCCTCCTATTTCTTTCTCTATAAAATTGTCTTCACATTAAAAGATCTTTTTATGTAACACAGTGTTTTTGTGTCACCTTTTATTACAGGTTTGCATTCCAAAAATTTAATTAAAAACTAAGAGACAAAAAGTAATGTTAATATTACAAAGAAGAAATTCATTCTGAAGAATTATATTTATTTGTTTACTTATTTTAACGTCATGTTTCATTTGTAACAGCTGTTCCAGAGGAACAAAATATAGTGTCCTTTTACTAAATAATTTTTATTTTCCAGTAAAATATCAAATTGAAAGTTTCCTGTTGCTGCAAGCCATCTAGGAGAGAGGAGAGCTCTGTAATGCGCTTCCAAATACAGCTTTCCATTAAAAAATAATAATATGAGACTGCTTTTTAATGTTTAGCCGACCATCTTCCTAGTGCGTATGTGGAAAATGTACCCGTCTCCACCTTTTTTGCCATAGACTGTGACCAATACAGTTTTCTTAAAAAAGCAAACTAACCAAGTTAACTAAAGTTACAGCTAATTATATATGCTTACATCATACACATGCACACATAGATATGTATATGTATTTTACCTGGTTTGTACTTTGGACGGCATACATGTATAGCTATACAATATGTGCATGTGTTTTAATAATGCTGAAGTTACGTTGTGTTGTGTTTGTATGTGTATGCATATATATATATATATATACACACACATACATACATACACATATATAAGATGTAATGTATGCTGCCGACGCTGTAAAAGTAATCCAATTTTGCTCAATCTACAGTCATGTTTCTTACTGTTTCTTTCAGTTGCTCCAGATGCGATTCACCACCATGTGAAAACCTACAGAGAAGACTTGAAAAATATGCACTGCATAGCACCAGAATATGAAGGTAACATTGATCCAGCAGCTTCAAATTTTTCCAGACCATTTTCTTATCTTCCTTCTAATGAAATTTGATAACGTTCCTGTTTTACTCCCAGGATGTTTGAATTAATATAGAGATTAGAGAATTAGAAGCAATTATATACCTTCATGGGTTTCAAACATAAATTCTGCTGGGGTTAACTTTGCAGTTCTTTTGTTTTGGTTATCAATCAGTAAGAGAGTGCCAGTGGCACATAAAAAGCACCAACCAATCGTGGCCGTTGCCAGCCTCCCCTGGCACCTGTGCCGGTGGACCGTAAAAAGCACCCACTACACTTACGGAGTGGTTGGCGTTAGGAAGGGCATCCAGCTGTAGAAACACTGCCAGATCAGACTGGAATCTGGTGCAACCTCCTGGCTTCCCAGACCCCGGTCGAACCGTCCAACCCATGCTAGCATGGAAAACAGACATTAAACGATGATGATGATGATGATGCAGTTCAAATAATTTCACTCTTCCAGTAAATCACCTGTTGGGTAGAATGAATATGTATATTTGTTAGCAAAAGGTCCTATGGAGAGCTCATTCTATTTCAGTGAATCTATTAATAATCCCTGCTTGAACGGAGACATGTAGATTTGTGCTGCATCCAAAAAGTTAGGTGAAGAGGAGGTTCTGCTAGGTTCCTCAAAGGCAAAGAACATAGGTATAAGATTTTCTAGGTAGAGAACACTGATGGGGTTGGGGGCATGGGTATACTCCTTGCAGAAAAATGGGTTGATGAGATAATCAAGGTAGTCAGAGTCTGTGATAGAATACTTAAGCTTAGACTAGTGCTGCAACATGGATTAGCAATCTTTATCTCAGCCAAGACTACCTGATGAACAGAAAGACCGATTTTATGACACACTCTTGCAGACTACCTCGTTGATAAATGATAGGGACCTTCTCTAGTGCTGGTATCACAAAAGGATCCACCCAGTAAACTCTGTAGAGTGCGAGGTTATGAGATCGCTTTAGTCTTATTGAGGACATGACAACCTCTCCAGTTCTGATTTCACAGTTAAATTTATGCAGGTTATTTTATAAAGCTGTTTGTCTTAGGAAGGGCTTGCAGCTGTAGACACCAAACCAAAATTGAAATATATGAGTGAGATGATCCTCCTAAGCATCCAAGTCAGTAACTCAAAAAAAAGAACTGCCTCAGACTTTGCTTGTAATGCATCAAAAACCATGTCAGCATAGAAAGCAGACATAAAACAATGATGTACATTAGGTTTCTGGATTTGACTATGTTAAATCTTAAGAGTTATTTACCATAGCCTTGGATTGACCTAGGTTCCATATGTGTGACATTAGGTACACAGAAACTTTGAAAGTCTGTCAGATGAATTGTAATTTAAAAGTACATGTCTCTGTTGAAGGTTCAGCCATTTAGGTGCTAATTTAATGAGCAGGTAGTTCAATTCATCGAACATTGAATCATCATCATGAAAACCTATGGAGCTCCAATTCGTTTTTTACTTGTATAAAATATACAGTATGTTTCCCAACTTCTTTCCCTTTGTTCTATCATTGTGTGCAAATGAAAGGAAAGTTTGCTCAGCATGTCTCATCATCGTTGTTTTGACATCCACTTTTCCATGTTTACATGGATCAGATGGAATTCATTAAGGCAAATTTTCTTCAGCTAGATGTGCTTTCTGTCACCAACTCCCCACGTGTTTCAAAGCAAAGTAATATTTCCTCGTGGCCAGACGTTTTCATGGAGGATTGGAAACAAATGTCACCATTTGTTTGGTGATGCATACTTACAAACATCATGTAATGTCAAGAAAGAAGCATACATGCATGTAATAGGTTTCTTTCAGTTCCCCTCTACCAAATCCTCTCAAGTTTTTAGGCCAGTCCAGGGCTATAGGAGAAGACATTTGCCCTTGGTGCACATACAGCCCTGTCTGTGTCTATGAATGAAGCTGAATATTTTTATGTTAATAATCTGTAAATCAAATTTGCATTTCTCAAAGTTTTGCACCTATTAAAGCACACCTGATACTTAAGAAGTTGTTGACCTGATTTGGACAGAAATTGAAGGATTAGCCATGCTGTTATGTCTGTGAAACACTCGATTTATGTAGATTTTAAGTCACAAATGTTTTTATATAAGATATTAACCTTTTCGAAACCAACCTGTCCATAACCAGCCCTTGTATTCACATACAAGCTTCAGTTTTAAAGTGAGCTAAATTAAAAATTTCTATAAAAATTCCATGTTAATTTGTGTTACAAACTCCAGCTTAACAACAATAGTTATTTTATTATATTCTTCACTTTTTAAAAAAAATCAACTGAAAGAAAGAGGTATATTTCAAAAGGGTTAATAAACAGCTGCTATTTATATATATATACATCCTTTCTTTTTTCAGGACCTGGTCAAGTGACAACCGCTGTAGATATTTATTCTTTTGGAATGTGTGCCCTAGAAGTGAGTGAAATTTCCTTTAATTTTAAACCTTTTACAATCCCTTAAGTAACCATAGGAAGCTATTTATTGAAAATAGCATTAAGTTATGTACAGCAATGCTAGCATGGTATTTATTAGATATTCTTAACTGAGATCTTGAGATTATTTGCACATGTACATTTTTATTCTTGTACTAGTTCCCTTATTAGATTGTTGTGATATTGAGACATTGTTTTCATGGGTCCACTCAATCACATCTACTGTGGGGCTTATTTCAGTTTGGTACTTATTTTTATCAATCTTTATTTGACAAATTGCTAAGTCAGGCTTTTTGTGAACACTAGTTAGACCTTTTTTTTTTTTAAATAACACCAGTTTTAACATAAACAGATATAGATTCATGCACATGCGCACGCACACACACACACATCTTATATAGATATACTCTGTCCCTGTAGAATGCTGATGCTGACAATATAATGAACATCTGCACAGTGGGATTGAACCCAAAATCACATAGTTGCAAAATGAACTTCATGATGACACAGCTATACTTAATATGAATTAATACATAGGAATTTGGTAAATAGAAAATAAAAGAAGCCTCTTGTGTTTGTGTGCCTGAGTGCATGCATATGTCCGTGTATGAATATTTACGACCTTACCTGAGCTACGGCTACAAACAGTGATTGTAGCCCAACCACAAGCAGTTAGGTCACCATTTGTAGCTATGCTGCCACCCAGAACATTTGACATTTCTAGTCAATAAATCATCTACTAGGTCTGTGCTTTTGAGTTCCTCTGAAATAAATCAAGAAACTCGCTTACCTGATAAAGAAGTATGGGTTGGCAACAGGAAAAGCACCATAAAAATCCTGTGTCCCATTCCTCTCACATCTAAGCCATGCTAACCTGGGAAAACAAACATTAACCCTTCAGCATTTAAACCAGCCATATCCAGCCAAAATATTCTCCCTGTTTTTATGTTCTAACTGGCTAGATCTGGTTTCTCACACCAACCCTACAATATCATTCTAAAAAAGAAAGGGGTATTTCATCAAAATCTCAAAGCTACAAGACAATGCAAGATTAATTAAAATCATGTGAATAAACAAGCTTTACTTTTGACCGAATAATGTGAATGCTAAAGGACTAAACAAACAAATGATCATGGTATATTAAACAGCATTTGTTTTTCTCTCAAAAATTTAAAATATGATTTGAAGGTTTACCTGTTATGCACAAAATTTTAGCCTCACTATGGAAAGTAAACAAAATCTGACTAGTTTCCATATCTTAGAACTTCATCAGAGAATGAATAACAATCCATAGAATGATTAGTAGCTTATCTGTTTATCAGTTCAGCTAAATCCTTGTTCATATATTCATGACCAAATGATGAATATACCTTCTCTGATGACTTTAAGAAGGATAGAAACTAGTCAAATCAATTTCATAATTTCTACCCATGGGGATATAAAACTTGTTGTGTGGCCCTTTTGTTTCCTATTCCCAGCGAGACTAAAATTCTGTTTACTTAAAGAAAAGCATACCTTACATCACATTACAAATTATCCATATATATATAATAGGTGTGTATTGGAAATCACTGTATTGCTTCAATGTGTAAAGGAGCATAAATTAATTTGCATTACTTTTCAATAGTACCATACCTTTGTAGCTATTTAAGAGGCCCAACCTGCTTGTATCTACTTCCATACACCTTTTTTAAACTGTCGATTCCACTTGTTTGGTGCTAGTTATTCCTACATGAGTCATGAAAACCAGCTTTCTGGATACATATTTACTTATTGATCTTCCTGTTTTTTCTTTTTTATTGTTACACTTCTTTATTATTATATTTTTTTCTTTAAGATTGGCACACCGTAGGCTTTTTTTTTTATATTTGCATTTTGTGGTATCAGACTTTTTTACAGTTGATTATCTAGCTAAATAATCTAACCAATCAACCATAGGGGAATATTTGGTGGCTATTTTTATTTCCTTGCTACTCTTGCCCTTTAAGTGGTGCTAACAAAATACTTGTAACAAAGCTTGAATTCTTGACCTTGTGATCAAATACTTCATTGTATTAACACCACTGTGCCACTATAAATGTGAATAATTAATTATTTAATTAGATCTGTATAATACTGTTTAGTTTTAAATTTATTATATTTTTATGTATTACTTGTGCCTTTATAATTAAATAATTAATTATTGTTCCCCTGTTACTGTTTGAACAGATGGCAGCTCTAGAAATCCAAGGAAATGGTGAAGCCAATGTGACACCAGAAGCAATAAAATGTACATTAGAATCTTTAGAAGACTCCTTACAAAGGGTAAGTAACAATGAATTTCTACCAAGAGTGTGGATGGGTTACTTATTCATCATCATCATCATCATCTAACATCCGTTGTCCATGCTGGCTTGGGTTGGATGGTTTGACCAGCTGGCACACTGGAAGGCTGCACCAGACTCCAGTTTGATTTCACGTGGTTTTCTATGGCTGGATCTGTTTATTGCTATTCGAGTTTTGGTTGAAGATGATGGCATAGCTAATATAGAGAGCCTGGAGAGATGCTGCTTTGCAGCATTAATCCCTTGGCATTCAGATTACCCTATCAGATGTAATGCTCATTTATTCATGTTACTTTGAATTACATATTTCATAGCTAATGAATGATAGGATTGCTTATTTTTAAAATGATATTATAGGGTAGGTGGGAAAAGCCAAATCTGGTTGGTTTGATTGTAAAAGAAGTAGAATATTTGAGCCAGATATAGCCAGTTTAAATGCTAAAAGGTTGTTTTGTGATTCACTATTTGGAATTTTAATTGTATTTGGGTGAACTTTTTTTTAGAGAGGCATACCTAGGTACATGAGTCTGTGTGTGTACATGCACAACCTTCAAATTTATTCATCTTGCTTGAACGTGATTAATTTCCAATATCATCCATCGTCATTCATCATGCATTATTTAATATCCTGTCTTCCATGCTGGCTTAGGTAAGACTGTTTGACAAAGAACCAGCGAGCTGCAGGGCTGTGTCAAGCTCTAATATTATATTTGGCATTCCTGACCATAAAACCACATTGCTTCAAGTGTCTTGCTAAATCAGTTTTTCAGCCTTTGGGCATATATCTTGATCTTTAGCACATTTAGTGAAGTCCAGTTGTGGTTCCTTCCCAGCTACGTGATTCCAGTTTCAGTCCCACTGCATGGTACGTTGGGCAAATATCTTCTACTATAGCCCCAGCCAACCAAAGCCTTATGAGAGGATTTGGTAAACAGAAACTGAACTGTTGGTTTGTTTATGTCCCTGCAACTTAGCTGTTTGGCAAAAGGAGGCTGGTAAAATAAATACCCAGCTTAGAAAAAGAGGTACTGGGGTTGATATGATCAACTAAATTCTTCTATCCACCAATGTTTATCCAAAGGAAAGGCCAATGACTTGGTCTTTGGTCTATGCAACTATTACTGTCAAAACACAAAGCACCATGGTTAATACTGCAGCCCATCTCACCTGACCCTTAACAGTTCCACTAATCCATTGCCCTCAATTGGGTTTTTTTTTATCAATCCTAAAAGGACAAAATTGACTTCCCATTAGAGAGGTAAATTTTGATCTTTTTACTTAATCATTTGGACTTGTAAATAAAGTTTTATTTTATATAACATATTTTCACTTTATTTTCTGTATTTTATTTCAACTTTGAACTCAACTCATTTCTAAACATTTTGCTGACCTTCTGCAAACATAAGTAAAGCAATTTATAATTTTGTATTGTTTCAGGATTTCATCAGACGTTGTATTGAACGAGATCCTCAGAAAAGGCCAGGATCCCGTGAACTGCTTTTTCATGCTGTACTGTTTGAAGTACACTCCTTAAAACTGCTAGCTGGAAACTGCTTTGTAAAAAATTCATGTAAGCAACTTTTTTTCCCCCTTGTTTTTACAACAGCAACAGTAATAAATATAAAGGTTAATTGTTATTTTGATAGATTTATTTGTAACAGAGTTAGCAGGAAAGGGATCCAGTGACATCATGCCAGATTGTGCTACTTTAGTATACTGAGAGTCACTGTTTGTATCCATCACCGTGAGAAGTAAAACTTCCATCACAAGGGACCAATCTATGTAGAAACTTGTTTTAATTGTTTCCGTTCTTGTTTCCACTTTACTTTTGAAAGATATAGCTCTGCTGCTACATAGCAGTCTTTCATATTACTGGATATTACTATACCTGTATCTCTATATACCATTGCCTCTTATTACTCACTATGACGGTCACTCTTTCTCTATACTCATGTCTCATGTTAACAAACAATATCATAGTTACCATCTCTACATTAGTGCTCTACTACTAAGTAGATTTATAGTTGGCGTGTATACAAAGAGAATTTTTGAAATCTTCATATCAAACATTTCAATAATTTCTTATATGTATTCTTTTCCAGATATTCTCCCAGGCAATATGGCAGAAGAAGCATATTTACCAAAAACTGATCCCTCCAAGGTGATTGCAGAGATTAACTTCAAAGAACATGGTTTTATGCAGTGGAAGTAAGTGAAATAGAAAAGAGAAAATTTTTTTATAATTTTAGAGGAGAGTCTCTGCCCAGTCTTACATTTGAATTTTGTTTATCAAATGATTTTCATATTCAAATATGTTAGTTCTTTGTAGACATTAGCTGTTAGTAACTGTTAGGTCCCAGTAGATGTTGGTTCCGAATGTAAGTTGGGAGTTGTTAGTTTCCAGTCAACTAAATCCACAACCCTATTTCAGACACCATTGATGTATTTCGTAAAAAGTATGAATGTTACTATAACTTAGCACACAGTCAGTTATGATGGCAAGTGTTGCAGTTGATCCTGTCAACAGGCCAGCCAGATCATGAAATTAACATATTTCTTATTTCTTAATTGCCCACAAGGAGCTAAACATAGAGGGGACAAACAAGGACAGACAAAGGGATTAAGTCGATTACATCAACCCCAGTGCATAACTGGTACTTAATTTATCAACCCTGAAAGGATGAAAGGCAAAATCGACCTCAGTGGAATTTGAACTCAGAACGTAACGGCAGACGAAACACCGCTAAGCTTTTAACGTTTCTGCCAGCTCAGCACCTTCATGCTGGCATGGGTTGGACAGTATCTTTCCTAAAGGCGGCGAGCTGGCAGAAACATTAGCACACCAGGTGTAATACTTAGCGGTATTTCGTCTGCCTTTACATTCTGAGTTCAAATTCTGCCGAGGTCGACTTTGCCTTTCATCCTTTCGGGGTCGATATAATCAACTTAATCTGTTTGTCTGTCCTTGTTTGTCCCCTCTGTGTGTAGCCTCTTGTGGGCAGTAAAGAAATAAGAAATAAGTTCTCAGGGAGATTCAGTGTGACACAGAATGTCACAAGGCTGGCCCTTTTGAATTGCAGGTACAACTCATTTTTGCTAGCTGAGTGAAAGAAAGTGTCTTGCTCCCACCAGGTTTTGAACTTGCACCCTTGTGATTGCGAGCCAAATACTCTAACCACTAAGCCACATGACTTCGCTAAATGCTACTATATCCCATGTATACTATGAATTTATGAATCTTGCCTTCTGTGTTAGATCAATGTACCAGTCTCAGTTGCATGGCTAAACTAAGAATATAACCCAGTTCAATATTCCACTTACATGCTTCGACAAAACACGAGTGTTCACTATGACACATTCTCTTCTATGATAGTTCTGAAGTCCATGCTTCTTTCATTTAACCAAACATTTTATATTATTCTCTCTTCATTCTGTCTAGTGTTTACTTTTGTAATGATGTCTGGTACCAAAAAAATATTACAGCTACTTTCATTGTTTACAATCTTCTGTACCGGTGTATCTGTCTACACCAAGACATAAACAAAATGTTAAAAAGGCTGAAGGGTCAGACAAAAATGCTGTGCCAGTGTATCAGTAAATAACCATGTTGTAATGATTTCTTGTACCAAAAGAATTATTACAGCTATTTTCATTCTTTACACTCTT
Organism: Octopus sinensis; assembly: GCF_006345805.1. Classification (NCBI taxonomy): domain Eukaryota; kingdom Metazoa; phylum Mollusca; class Cephalopoda; order Octopoda; family Octopodidae; genus Octopus; species Octopus sinensis. Next base: position 54,875,048 of record NC_043006.1, on the reverse strand, counting down.
CTGTACCTGTGTATTTGTGTATCAGTAAATAATCATGGGTAAATATTTCGTAATGGACCTGTTCGTACCTCAATGTGAAATAATTTTTTCCCACGGGTTTTTTTTCAAGTGCATTCAACATATGACCTCCAAACCCGCCACAAGGCACTTTTTTTTTCCAGAAAAGATGTGGGGTGGGGTCAAAAAATTATTTCACAGCAAAATTTTGCAGGTCCTTTATCACAAATAGCTGTTACGTGGTAGTAGGGTATGCTAGAAATAGCAGTTAAATCTTTCCTTTCCTGGGGAAAGGAGCAATTTACGCATGATTTCGATGTCACATTTGTTGAAAGTATGTGAAATAACCTGGAAAAGAAAAACAAAAACCCATGAAACAAAACTCCATTGGTGGGAAGCTCTGAGGTCCCCTCCTCCTCCTCCTTTTCTGGAAAAAGTGACTTGCAGCAGGTTTGGAGATCAGATACATTGAATGCACTTGAAAAAAATTCGTGGAAAAAAATTATTTCATACCGAAGTACAAACAGGTCCTTTACAATATATATTTACCTAGCCATGCCTAGAAGGAAGGTGTCAAATTACACTACAAGCAAAGAGTACTGCTTGTTTAATTATATGAATATAACATGTTTTGTTTGTAACAAACTAATAAAACTCAGTATATATCTTGTCATGGAATTGTAATGCTTGTATACATATTTTTAATCCTTAAAAATGTCAGTTTTCTAACCATGTTGTTATTATCCAATGAAGGTCAAAGCATTGCTAGAGTCAGTGTAGGGCTTCAGAAAGTACTTTGGAGTAATTAGTTTCATTCTGAGTTCAAATCCTGCCACAACTAACTTTGCCATTCTTTTCTCCTAGATCAGTGTAATTAACTGCACTATCCTCCAAAATTTGTGACATTGAACCTGCTAGAAATCATTATATTTAACGAAATCACACTGAGGCCTATTTATTTACTCTAGGATTGGTAATATAAATACCAATTATGCATTAAGGGCAAATCAATTAACTCTTCCTCTCCCGTCAAATTTATGGTCTTGTACTAATGAAAAGTTATTTAGAGTAATGAAGTTGGCCTAAGAAACTTTCTAAATGCAGCCACTCACTTTTGATTTCCAAATCTGTTTGAGTTAACTTTAACCGTCCTTTTTCTGGTGGTAGATAAAATATGTATCAGCGATATACAGTAATCAGTTGCAGTATGAAGTAGAATCAATCACATAGTTATCTCCCTTAGAATTTTTATCTTACAACAAAACGCACGTTTCATATATTAATGACAACAATATCTGCTTGTGTTATGTCATTGTTAATGGAATTGTCAATAAGAGAAGGTTACTTCAGTCAGAATCTATTCTCTCATTTTCTTTTGGGTTCAGACTATTTAATCAACGCCTGTTTGTTACTATGGTAAGTAAGACTGGCACAGACAGATTAATTAATATTTTTCTCTGAGACACCAACCATTTGGCTGAGGTAGAGCTAAACTAGAAATGTTACACACAAAGATAGGCTAATCTGGTGCATTATATCATCATTTGTCATCTTTAACTCTTTTTCCCACGCTGGTATTGGTTGGACAAAACTTGGTATTCTACAGCTCCCTGGTGTCATCTCTTATTTTCAAGTATGCAACTTTATTCTGTGTCTTCACAGAAACTGCCAAACTGCTGGACTATTTGTTTATGTGGGACATTGATTTTGTCAGCATTGGCCGAATGACATCAGTGGTAAGACGTGGAGATGCATGCATAAGCACACACCCAGCTTGTGTTACTGTCTCTTTGCCTTGGCATCATGTGCTAGTTGTAAATGAGTCTCACCATCATGCAGGCAATGTCCTTCATTTCCAATCTTCCACGAAAAGATGTCTGGCCATGGGGAAATATTAACTTACTTCAAATAGATGATGGTTGTTGACAGGAAGAGCATCAGGCTATAGAAAATCTACTTCAGCAAATTCTGTCCAATCCATGCAAGCATGGAGAAGTGGACTTTAAAAGTGTGTGTATGTATATATATAGGGGGGGAGAATTTACGAAAAAAACAAAAGACGAAGACAGGTGGTGTAGACAACAAACAGATGTATTAGAATAACGCTCAGGAAGTGAAAAAGTCTTTTACGTTTCGAGCCTACGCTCTTCTACAGAAAGAAACAAGGAGAGAAAATAAAGGATGTGTAGTGGCTAGCAATCTATCCATGGCAAATATATATATATGAGGGGGAGTCAAAAATTATCTGCACTTTCACCATAGCATGACTTCATTATTGTCAGGCTGTCTTTTGTGCATGCGTGCTTATAGTTGGTACTATTGTGGTCACATGATCGAAGTTTGAGCCTCATTGCACCATTTTCTTTCTGGCTTTACAGTGTAAGCATGGCTGCTCCACTAGTAATGTGCACCAAAGTAGAACAAAGTGCAGTGGTCCGATTTCTCTGGTCGAAAGGTGTGTCAGGTGCTGGAATTCATTGGAGGCTTTTAGCACGATTACCATCTCTTGGGTCACTGCTCTTTGTTCTTCTTTGGTGCACATTGCTAGTGATGTGGCCATGCTTACACTGTAAAGCCAGAAAGAAAAAAGGCATGATCAGGCTCAAACTTCGATCATGTGACCACAATAATACCAACTATAAAGCACACATGCACAGAAGGCAATGTGACAGTAAAAAACTATGTTATGGGTGTGTGTGTGTGTGTATGTAGATTATAAGAGAAATTATTGTTTCAGTTCATTCTCCAGTTTAGAGATTAAGGTATCTTTCATCAAACATTTTGTTTCTTGTTTTACTGTTTTAGTCTTGAATGTCTAAAAGAGTACTTTGATCCTACTTTAAACTTTAATGTTTTTTTTCTTTTTTCAATTTCAGATTTAGTCAAGTCGGCTCAATTGAATTAGAAAAATTTTTAGAAGATGTCCGGTAAGTTGAAATTGTATTGTTTTATGATTAGTTGAAAAAAATCTAGTCTCTGTCTATCAATTTTGGTATGTCTTTTGAGGATTTTTTTCTTTTTCTTTTTCAGCTATTGTATATCTTAAAGAAGGGAGGACACATTGTTTAATGTATTCTTTATTTCTACCATTCACCCCATGTTTTTTAGTTATGATGTGTTTTGAATATATACCAACTTGATGTCATTTGCTGTGTATATACAAAGCAAATATATTTGTTGGGATATCTGCTTTTTGCTCAAGTCTATTGAATTAAAATTTTTGCTAAGTTATATTTAATTTTATAATTAAATAAAAAATTTTCACTTGCCAAATACATGCAACTATAAAGTGGTTTATTTATTTTTGTTTCTAGAAATGGAATTTACCCATTAACTGCCTTTGCATTACCTCGCCCCCCGCCCTCACGTCCTCGTGCCATTACTCCTGAACTAGCTGAGTCTGTCAAGTCAGAGACTCCAGAACCTATGGATGTTGAAACACGGATGGTAACTAACATGGCATGTCAGATGCGAAAGACAGATGAGAATTGCAACTTGAATTTAACTCTTCTACTACGTATGGACGACAAAATGAATCGACAGTTACAGTGTGAGATCTCTCAAGAGGACAATGCTTCTACTTTAGCTGAGGAACTGGTACATTATGGCTTTATAAATGAGGTACATATTTTGTCTTTGTATTGGTGAATTTTGTCTGCTGTATTAGTGCATGTTTGTGTGTTTGATTTCACTGCTACAATACAGCCTACCATCATTCACAGATGTATTGGTTTGCTAATATGTATTTAATGAGCAGACACAGGCACTCTCTCAAGCCTTCACTCTTGACTTGGCAAAACATTTATGATGTGACAGATGGCAGGAGAGAGGGTTACTCCAGTACTCAGTCTGGTACTCTTTACAGCTGAGAAGTTAAAATAGCCCATATGAAAACATTTTGTTTGCTGGTGCTATTTAGGGTTTTGTTTTTTTTAAAGAAAGAGATGTAACCCTATAATACCTGTTCAGAATGATTCTTGCTACTTCAAATGGTTTTATGGGAAGAAAACAACAGAACTGAAATTTTGTACTTATTGAGAATATTTGTATGCATCAAGCTATTATAATAATATCTTGGAGGTTGGTGCAGAATTATGGGCGTTTGAAGTGTTTGTATGTATGCATGTTAGCCAGTAGGTGTATGGATGTAAGGAAAAAGCACTTAATATGTGTGATGGGGTTTATTTATACTAACAGCTAAGCTTGAATGAATTATTTGAAGTTTTTATAGATACAAGAAAAAGCATGCCTGATCATTCAGATATTTACTTTTGATTGTTGAGGCAGTCACAGCTTCTAGATAAGGCTTATTGGTATTGGATTGATACTCGGCCAGTTTGGATCATGTGATGAAATAAATATTTCAAGCCACTCTCACCATCCAGTGTCACTCAGCTGTACCTAGAACTTATGACCTCTTCAGCACTCAAAAATAAGTGTCTGAATGACCAGGTGCTTTTTTTATAAATCACTGAGTCTAAGCTGTTAATACAATTATATGAAATTTACTCTTATAGATCTAACTAGCAATGCACCCCGGCATTGCCCAGGTGTTATGACCTACAGTGACATTGTATTATTTGTTTCTTTCTTAGGGGTAGAATCAGCACAGCTGATATATATTGAACAGGATTACTGGCGTAATGGAAGTTATTGTTTGTTTAAAAGTGAAGGGGGTAGGGTACAGACTGCATGAAAATGCTTTCTTTTCTTAAGAAGGATCACAAACTATGTATTGTTTCATCATATAAAAGGGGGTTAATACGATTTTGCCCAGAAATCACATTTTCAAAATTTTAGTTTCCCCCCTTCCCCCCATCTCCATTGCAATTACCTAATTTCTAACTTTTTTCAAATTTTTTTTTATTCTATCCACGTAGAAAATACAGATTACAAATTTGAGAAATATTTTTTTTTAAACTTTAATTTTTCTTAAAAAAACACTCCAATGCCCCTTCCTCCATTTCGCCCATCCATCACCTACCCACTTTCAAAAAGATGAAATCTCCCAATGTTTCATGAAATAGCAGATGTAAAAATACCAGACCACCACCAGAAAACCCGACATGCTAGAAACAACAGGTAAATAACATTATTTCTGAAGAAACTTTGCCACTTTCCAAAAAGCTAAAAGTGAAACATTGGGAGTGTGTAGCTTTTTGAAAGTAGTGCGGTGATGGGTGGATGTTTGAGAAGAAAAAGGAAGAAATTTCTTAAAGGTTCATACTCTTTTGATTTCTTCGTGGATTACCAAGAAAAAGAAATTTGGGAAAAAATAAAGAATGAAGAATTTGGGGTCATAAGGGAGAAAATTAAAATATTGAGAACATGTTTTGGGGATGAAATTCTAATTTCCTGTATCGAAAACATAGGAATCAGAAGAAAATTAAGGAAAAAATAAGGTGGGGTGCAAATATCACCTCAGACATGCTAGAAGCAACAGGTAAAGGACAGGATTTCTGAGAAAACTTTCTTTTAAGTTTATATCAAAGATTAGGTTTTTAAATGCGCTCGTCACAAACACAAATTATAGAATAGGAAAAAGTTATTTCAATTGGATTTGAGCTGTAATTTTGCATGTGCACACAGCAAGAAATAATTCAGACAGAAGTCTTACCTAGTGTGTGTGTGCCAAAGAAATTATTTTATGGCATTCTTTCATTTGAAGCAGCAAAGTTGTCGACTCGATCATATGATTGTTTGTTAATTTCCATAAAAATTTTTAAAATTTTGTTTATCCTTTCAAGAGAGGAGAAAATGAAAAGGCAACATTTACTTTGAAGTGACAGCAGAACATGCGAGATGTATGCACATGTATATGAGATGAATATGTGTGCGTGAGTGAGTGAAGGTGTGTGTTATCATGTATGAATTTTTTTGCATGCATAAGTGGCACTTACTCTCTCTTTCTCTCTCTCTCACACACACATCTTTTATTTACATGTACATAAATACATATGCATACATTTTTTTTTTACGTATGTGTGCATATGAGAGAGAGAGTGAGTGACTGTATTTCCTCATAACATAAAGGGAAATGGATGTCTTTTAACGAAATTTTTGTGGCTTATTTTAATGCAATATTTATTTGTACATTTTCATAACTGTTCATCTGAGTAGAATTCTATGCATGCGTGAAACATTGGTTGAAAGTGAAACGGAAGCTTGTGTAACCCGACCTTGTTTCCAAGGTTATTTTAGTAGTAAAAAAAGAGTTGTTGTACCAAAAACAGTATATTTGGTAGATAGATGATGAGCAGCTTTCTTTATTATAGTACAGATGTGACTAATTCAGAGAAACATTACTTTAATTATTCACACATTATTACTCTCATAATTTAACACTTAGTAATTTTGGTTCAAATTGAAAGTGTGAAACTATTTTTACCTTCTAATGAAACCTGGTCATTGTAGAGCAGTGTATGTCAATTAACTATTGCTGGTTGTTGAGATGATGTAGAAAATATGAAAAATGAAAATAAAGTTTATTTGATATCTGAAAGATTACTGAATCTTTTGATATCCCACATGTCAAAATCGGCAACTCAGTTTTCGAATGCATAAGGAACATATGCACACACACATACACACATGCAAACTCTCTTTTAGAGGAGATGAAGGAGAAGTAAAGAGCCAGTTCTTCACTTTGTTTCTCTGTTGCTTTCTCTGCCCTCTCACACCCTCATTGGCATTATGCACAGACATATTAATACACAGATATCTGCTAATATATACATATAGATGAGTCTCTGAAATACATTTAAGGTTGTTATCTCAAGCACGAATTAGAATATCATGCTTTTCATGGGGATCACCATGTGGGCTCATTAAAATGGCATAAAATGTCCTTTACTATAATTTACTATAGACATAACAAATGCAGAAATACACACACACAGACACATAGACACTCATAGAATTGATAATATTGAAAACAGCAAAACATACACACACGAAGTTCAAGAGCAACTAAATGTAGTCAGTATAGGTGCAAAACATACTTTCTGTAGCATAGTTATGATAAAATCTTTTTTAGGGAATGTTGTCAAAAGAAATACTCCAGCGTCGGAAAGTCACCAATTTGGCAAAAGTTACTATACTTTCTGTAACAAAGTACAGAAAGTCAACATTTATTAGGAACATGAAGTAAATGTTATTAAATTCAAGATTCAATGCCACGGTGAAGAAAGTCAAGCGCCAAGAAAATTCAGAAGGCATAATTCAATTTTTCATACAAAAATATTTTATTATTTTTATATTTTATTGTACCAGCGTCGCCTTACTGGCACTTGTGCATGTGCTAGTAGGGTGCTAATCCGAGCGTGATCATTACCAACGTCACTTCACTGGCTTCCATACCCGTGGCACGTAAAAGGGCACCATTCGAGCGTGATCGTTACCAACATTGCTTCACTGGCACCTGTGCCAGTGGCACGTGTAAAAAGATTCGAGCGAGGTCGTTGCCAGCACCACCTGACTGGCGCCCTTGCCGGTGGCACGTGAAAGGCACCCACTACACTCTGAGTGGTTGGCGTTAGGAAGGGCATCCAGCTGTAGAAACTCTGCCTAATCAAGATTGGAGCTTGGTGCAGCCATCTGGTTCACCAGCCCTCAGTCAAAATCGTCCAACCCATGCTAGCATGGAAAGCGGACGTTAAACGATGATGATGATGATGATTTTACAATTTTTAGACGAAAACTTAACAAAGTATGTAGAAAGGAATATGTTGCTGTTGTGAATGTTAATTAATTAAAAACATTTGCTAAAGGATGTATGTAGCAAGACATAAATTAGACATCACTTACTATATATTTTAACTGTGTAAGATTACAAGGTTGTAGAATAAATACTGACTAATGAAAAAAAAAAGATTGCGCAGTGTTAAATACTCACACTGATAAAGCAGCATAGTAGGAATACAATAAGGATGCTAGGACTGTTAAAAAAAAAAGTATTATCTTCAAACTGGTTATAAGGACCGGAATAAAATTTCTGTAATTATATTGAAAGAGCTGCTAAGACTTTCTACTTTGCTAAGTTTCTGAATTTGTTGTGATAACCAGAAGAAAAAATTTTTTCAGATATATTTGCAAGTATTGTGAGTGCTCTCAAATCAGCCGTATCTTCATGCTGGTTATAAAAACCAGAATAATATTTCAGACCATAAGTAGTGATAATCATTAAGGCTGTTTAAACTGTAAGTCTCCATGATGAAAAGGAAAATTCAAACAGTGGTACTTCAAAGTGAATGCTGCTGTTCATTCAACATTCAGGCCGCTAAACTAAACTCTTTCAAAATCAGCGTGTTTCACTGTTGGGTGGTACAGTAACATACATATACAAAAACAGACATACATTCACGAACACCTCGGGTCTATCTCTGTCCTCTGTGTCTGTCTGTCTTTGTGTGTGTGGTGTGTCATAATTAAGTAAAACAATGTGAATAAATAAGCATTACATGTGACAGAGTAACCTGAATGCTAAAGGGTTAAGCATTATAGCAATTCAAAAATATATAGGTTTTAACATTATCTTCTTTGCTTTCCTTTTTCAGTTGGACAAAGACAAGGTAGCAACTTTGATTGAACAACACTTAAGACAAGGCAGTACCCACATGAATGGTCCAATGTCACCAATTACTGTTCCTTCAGGCTGAACATGAACCCAGCCTTCAGCAGACAGTTTCATCCCCCTCCTATGCCATTGATTGCGTCACCATGTGATGTGTCAGTGCAAACAAACAAACAAACAAAACGTGTACTTCCACTTCAGTTTCTTTTGTTTTATTATAATTATTACTGTTATTATTATGAAGGCCTACTCCCACCACAAAACTCCACTAATCCAGGTGACACAATGCTACATTCACCATTTTATTATTTTTATGAAGCCCCACTTCTATCAACATAACCTTGCTAGTCACCCCATTACTACTACTACTATTATTATTATTATTTTTATTATTATAACAGCCCACTCCCACCACTTATGTCCCTCTTCCTGCTAATTTAAGACATTACTACAGTCACCATATTTTATTAGTATTATTATTATTATTATTATTATTATTATTAAGGCTAAGTCCTCCACATAAGACCCCCCCCCTTGCCACATACACACCATCTATGTAAACATAAATACTACCTACAGTCACCACATTTTTTTTTTACTAATCTACCTCTTACAAGGAATAAAAAAATTAAATGACATACCAAAGGTGGGGTGGGGGAGCACTACAACACTTGCTTGTACATATGTGCCAGCTGTGTGTGCTCACTACTTCTTTATCATCCCTACCTTCAGCAATGCCATTTGCAAACACTCCATCAACACCATTCACAGTTGACCTGGTCTGCTGCAGCGACTTCATCGGATCGTAAACTATGATGATGATTTCAGAAGCATCCAGACTTTCAGCGTCCAGTAATAAAAAGAAAAAGAAAAAAGTGGGGACTGTAGAAGAAGTCCCTATCTCCTCTGCCTGGAGGCGGTGCCTGTTATAAATTTTATGTGAGTTTTGAAAACTGTTTCTGACCATCTACCGTGAGTAGGTACACACTGCAAGGGACAAGACATTGCTGACAAAAGAGACATATAAAAGAAACACAAGATGATGATGATGATGATTTTATATTTCATTTCATAATTAATTACTAATAATATAAATTAGTATGTCTTTTTTATCTTTATTTGTTTTGTTTTGTTTTCATTTTTTTAAAGATTTTGTTCAATTTTATGGGTTGTTCTGTTAACACTTCCCATTTGCGCAGTTCCTGACAACTTTCAGTTAAATGTCTTTCTAACTTGTTATTCATTGTTAATTAATGCTTTCATTTAAAGAAATTTTATAATGATTTCTTGTAAACCATTTAAACTTTATTCTTTTTTTATGTGTTTGTGTGTGTGTGTGTGTGTGTGTGTGTGTTTGTATATATAATCTTTTAACTTGTTTTAGCCATAAACATGAAGACCTTACTCGAACAGAGCTTGTGTATATACATATAAATGAACATATATATATATATATATATACTTGTGTGTGTCTGTTATTCAGGCATCCAACAATGATTCCACTGCATCTTATATACCAGAAACAGTTGTAACCTAATAACATAACCATCGCTTTTCCTGTGTCATCTCTTTTTCTTAGATATATGTGTGTGTGTGTGTGTAATATATATATATGAAACAGTGGAAGAATTGGGTCTTTGTTTTTTTGTTATATTTAATTCTATGTACCGAATACCATCTCCTTCCATTTGTATAAATGAGAGATATATATATATATATATATATATATATATATATATATATATATATATATATATATATATATATATATATATATATATATATATATATATATATATATACACACACACACATATGTATATATGGAGAGAGTAGATGTGTATTTTATATGCTAGCATGGTTTTGTGACAGCATTCTACATCCTAATGCCTTTTCTGTTGCTAGAACTTAGCTGTTTCTCAAGTATAAGATTTCTCTGTTCCATTGGTCTTTGAAAGTGTTGAGTGACCACTCACATTTGTAGGGAATGTAAATATCACATCGCTGTTTTGTTCATGTGATGATAAACGAAGTGGAGTATTTGTATGTACACACACATATGATGAGCTTCCATATATTTTCTGTCTACTGTTTCCACTTACAAGGCATTGGCCAGTTTGAGGTTATAGTAGAAGAATTGGTCAATGTTATTCAGTGATATAGAAATCAGAACATCATTATGAAGCAGACTATGTATTTATAGATACACAAGTCATATATATATATATATGTGTATATAATCATATATCCAACATGGAAGGTTGACATTAAACAATGATATATATACTGTCTCAAGCTTGTACTTTTTGCTGATACATAAACATGTATTCATCTACAAACACTGCTTGCTCTCTCTCTCTCTCTCTCTCTCTCTCTCTCTCTCTCTCTCTCTCTCTCTCTCTCTCTCTCTCTTTCTCTCTCGTTGATATGTTACTTCAAATTACCACTGTTATTGCTATGAGTTTACAAAATAACGGTATGTTTAAATAGACAGAAAGATTGTATGTTCACTGGTTTAATGTCCATCTTTCTATGCTAGTATGGATTTCACAGGGTCATACTTGAAGCAGGATTTTATGGCCAAATACACTTCCTGTCATCAATTTAGTAAGAGACTTCCTATTCTATAGGCCTCAATTGCAGAGCAACTAATCATAATGTTGACAAGAAATGCAGACAGTGCAGATGCCTTTTTACATTCCTTGACCAACAGAAGCCCTACTTGCTGTGCAGTACTAGAGAATATCAAATCTCTGTATACCATCATCTCACATTTCAGTGATGACCTCTTAGCCCTTAGATTCTTCTCTGACTGGCATATCACAATTAAACTCATTATCTGTACACTTCTGTTTCATTGAACTCATCCTAGCAACATTGAAGCAGTGAAACCGTAGGTACCAATCTGAGCTGCAATTATATCAATTTGTAGGCCACATTGGAGCCTGAATTTACACTCAGTTTACTGGGATGACCCTTGAATCTTATGGACAGTCAATGACTGTATTGATGTGACCTCATTCACTGGAATGCAACTCACCCTTTTTCATTGTTCAGCAATAACTTCCACTCCTCCCTGGAATTCACCTCTCTAATGCCTCCAACTTCCTACCCATTTCTGTCCTTATTGACACCATCAACTTGGTCCACATCAGTTTGCTATAAACCTTACAGATTATCAATGTTGCCATGGCTTTTCTTTCTCATATCCCCAACACACCAAATCTGTCTTCTTTTCATAATCCCTCCAGCTTCATCACCTTTACAATAATGACCAAACTTGTTTCCGAGTTGAAGCTTATGCTTCAGTTCATCCTCCTAGCCCAATCCCTCAGCCACACTTACACCACATACTCACTCTCCTAGATTATGAACTTTCCTTTCTCATCAGCTTCCAGTTGTGACTTAGCTACTTCAGCAAGGCCTCTCTTTTGCAACTTACACTTTCTGCTATCTGACCACAAAACTACATTTTTCTTTCAAAAAAGAGTAAAAGTCTCTGTGCCTTCTAATCAGGAGTTCTCTTTTCTCTTAGTAGACCCAGCTGGGTACATCCACATGCTCCCAACTTTGTTGCCTTACTTGTTCCTTCATCTCCTTTACTAGGCTCCAAGTCTGCAGCCATTGTGATAAACTACTTTCTACATTTTCTCCAACATAATATACTGCATAGCATGTTAACTCTGTAATGCATTGTACATAGGTGAAATCAGTTATTTGTTGGAAGATAATCTCATGAGCTCAATGTCCCAAATAATGCCTAGTGTACCCTCATACAGTCTGATTCTTTAACTCACCTGATTTTGTCTCTGACCACCTCTCAGTCTGTGATGTTTTGCAACACTTTCTAATGACACCCACAAATACAAGGGAAAATGCATTATCTTCAAAACTGGGCACCCCTGCTCTGCAAATTCTGAATAACTTCAACTTCCTTTGATTTTGCTTTGCACCTTCATATAGTTTCCATGTCTATGTGTGTGTATTTAGTTATATGACTTGTATTCATATGTTTTGTGTATGTGTCTATAGCAAATCAGCCAAGTCATTGGAGTGTCAAATAAATTGGTTTTTGGCTCTCTGCACCCTGAGTTCTAATACTGCTATGGTTCAGCTTTGCCTTTCATCTTTTCAGGATTGATAAAGGACCTACTCTGTACTGGGGTTGATTTTCCTCTTTTTCTTTTTGTTCTCTGTTGTGCTCTCTTTCGAGAAGAAATCAGCTGTGGTTAGGCCTGACGAGGGATAGGCCCTGCCAGATAACAGTGGCAGTCCTATTAGGAGTTGAGAGCCAAGACAAGACTTGTGTGTTCAGGTTGTGTGTATTTTATGGACATACAACTTTACACATACTGTGTATGCTCTGTGCATTATAGTTGTATTCTATATAGTTGTACACAGAACAATGTATATGGCTTTATACATATGGCATATGCTCAGTGCACATATAGTTGTATTCTTCTCACTTAATATACCTACCCTCTCTTTCAACCTTCATACTTCTCTCCATTTTCTGCCACTTCTTATTACTATCAAGTTCTGGACTATCTCTTGATGCTAGCCACAGATTTGTATACAGTTTTGACAATTCCTTATTGATCTCAATTCTAGATGTGAGCTCCTTCTACCATCCTTTTCCGATCATATTCCCTCCTCACTTCTGTGCGTGTGTGTGTGTGTGTGCGCATGCATGTCCACTAGTTTTCAGTAGGGTTTTTTTTTTACTCCTTATGTGATATTTTTTATACCATTCTCCCTTCACTTAACCTCATTCTTCTCCTGTCATCCACTTCACACCACCTCACGCTTTTTTTTTCTTTTCTCCCCATAAGACTTCTTTCTTTTAGTTCATTCTTCATTTGCCATATTGAGGGACAAGGTGACAACATCATTGTATCTTGTCAACTGTCCAGGGCAGAGCAAGAATGTGAAATGTTAGATTCTGAACTAGAGGACTAATGTTTACTGACACAAGCCAGCGACCATGGTTCCCGAATTTCTACACTTATTGTCAGCACTACTGGGTCTCACTGAAAACTGAGTCACTGGATACACTCGATTATATGCATTAATACTACCCCCTCTGTGACTTCCTTCATTTGTAGGCAACTCATATAGACCAGGGTTTTTTTCTTTTTTTTTACCAGGGTGTATTTTTATCTTTTTTTTAAGTCACAGAAAGAAGGACAGTGTCTATGTCTTCTGCAGGTCACACTTCCCAGACTGGTGTAAAAGTTGTGACCAATACATAACCCAGGCATCTGAATTCAATGCCAACTGGATAAACAAGGCTGGGGAGGTAACAAGGAGAGTCTCTCCTTCAATGATTATAACAGTGAACCCTTTTAAAGACACGTGTTATTGTTGTTGTTTAGCTCCTCTGATTGAGCAGACTTATGACAAAAAGGGTTTCACTCATGCATACCAAACACTAAGTAGTCCAATATGTCCTGCCTGTTGTTTTGCAACAACAGGGTATAATTTGAGGAATATTCAACTGCTATTTCTAGTATGCCAAGCAATCTAATAGAAGTTTCCTTGTTAGCTTGTATGGTGGTGGCAATAGTGGTGTTAATCCATATCTATAGGTGAGGTGATAGTGTTGCAACTTAGCAATAACAGCTGTCTTTTTATCTTTTATTTGTTTCAGTCATTGGACTTCAGTCTTGAAGGGTTTTAGTTGAACAAGTCGACTCCAGTATTCTGGTACTCCTGTCTTATTGGTCTCTTTTGCTGAAACCACTAAATTATAAGGGTGTAAACAAACCAACACTGGTTGTCAAGTGGTGTAGGAGACACACAAACATAAAAGCACACACACACATATGATGGGCTTCTTGCAGTTTCCAATCTGCTAAATCCACTCACAGGTCTTTGGTTGGCCCAGCTAGAAGACACTTGCCCATGGTGCCATGCAGTGGGACTGAACCTGAAATGATGTGGATAGTGGTTGGGGAGCAAGCTTCATTACCACACAGCCATGCTTGCAACATGATTTACGATAGCTTTCCATTGAAATAATGCAATAAAATATATTCAAGTAATCAACAGCATTTTCAGCATCCACTTTTCCATGTTTGCTTGGGTCAGACAGAATTCATTGAGGCAGATTTTCTACAGTCAACATGGCCTTCCTGCCACCAGTCTTCAACCTGTTTCTGAGGCAATATTCCTTCACAGCCAGACATGTTTTTGTGGAAGAGTGGAAATGAACATCACCATTTGTTTTTATGATGGTGACAGTCATTTACAACTAACGTGATGTTAAGTGAAGGAGACAAATACTCTCATGCAGACACCTATTTGCACATGCATGCATATGTTCATATAACACACACATACATACATATACAAAAAAATACATAAACATAAGTGTTTCAGCGGGGAAGGGGGGATTAAAGAAATAAAAGATTTTTGCAGAAATTGCCAAATACTTTCAGTTTTGATACACCTTCTCTGAAAGATCGCCTTTATATGCATCTGGTTTCTTTCAGCTTCCATTTATCAAATCCACTGATGAGGTTTTGGACAGCCCAGGGTTACAGTAGAAGATACTTGTCCAGGGTGCCACACAGTGTGACTGAAGGTAAAACCCTGTAGTTAGAAAACAAGCTCTTGGCTATACAGCTGAAGTGGTTAACCCAAACAGTGAAAGTAGAATATCCAGGAGATGAATTTCATTGATATTGCTTTTCCTGTTTTAAAACCAAATTCTAACTTTTATTTTAATATAGATTCCTAATGAGACCTGAAAATTCAGTTATGGTAAATGTAAGTTTTCATGCTGACAGTTGGTAAAATAACAACAACAATAATTAAAAACAAGATACTTTGAATAAAAAATCCAGTCATTATTAATTTGTAAAACAACAGCTACAGAAATAACAATAGCAAAAACAACTAAACAAGAAGTAAAAAAAATACAGTTAAAAAAATTCAACATTTCTGTTATCATTTGTGACCAATAAATGAATTTTTTCCACACTTTTTTTCTTTTTTTTTCTTCTTTGTGTAAAAGATTTATTGACCATTATGATTGAACAGATTAATTCACCTTTGACAGGATAATCTATCAGGTATGTTTGGCAAAGAGATAACTACCTGTTTACTGTGACAAGGACAAAATATTCACCTCATTTACCAATTGGTAGATAATAATTTTGACCAGAGATAATTGTGAAAGATACATCACAGTAACTATCACAAATTATCTTTATATCAATTCTGTGAAAAATATATTTATGTATTTTTAATATTTATGTATCTGTGTATTACAATATAAATACACAAATTACTGTTTTGTTTCTATGCATCATAGTTCAAACATACATTCAACAAAAAATTGGTTTCTAATTTTGGCACAATGCCAGCAGTTTCTCTTTTTTTTTTAGGGGATGGGATTAGTTGATTACATCAACCCCAGTGCTTGACTGGTACTTATTTTATCGACCCTGTAAGGATGAAAGGCAAAGTTAACCTCAGTAAAATTTGAACTCCAAATGTAATGAATCATAAGAAATGTCACTAAGCATTTAGTCCAATGTGCTAACAGTTTTGCCAGCTCATCTCCTTACACTTAACAAAAAAAATTGAAACTGGTTTATAGTCATTTTCAGTTTGTGAAGAAAGAAATTTCCTCCACTAATAAAACTGGCAAGAAGAAAACATCATTGGCTCAAAAAGTTGACTATTTCCGTCAACAATACTGCAGAAAGCAAATACAATGGAAAGTTTAGTACAAGCATTTAACATTTAAAAATATTTTCTGCTTTTAATATAAAAAATTAATTGATCTTCAATAGAAATAGGTTGTCCCTATTTTCACTACTCCTCTCCTTTTAAATTACATTGGAAAAGTAAGCCTTCTACAAAGAAGCATGATCTATCAACTTTTATATAAAGTTCAATAATAATAATATCTTTTTAATTCAGAATCTTTGCAACAGCAAGACTATATTAAAAATACAAAGCAAAGAACATTATTGCAACAGCTAGTGTACAGCTATTTCAGTTCTAATCGCAATTTCATCAGCTAAACTCTTACATTGCTACATATATCTGTCAAGAATCAACACACTGATACAAAATTGACAAATAGTCGAAAATGATTATTTCCAGAATGCACTAAATAGCTTATAGACTGTTGATCAAATTTGAAATGTGTTTAATATATTATAAAGCATTTTAGCCCAGCATAATTTCTGAGTTAGAGCCAAGATGTTTTGGAGCATATGTGTAGAGCCTGCACAATAGAGATGAAGGCACTCTATCAGTATAGCTCTACTGCAGCTGCCACAAGTATATTCGCTCACCATATTGGGCCTTCATACTGTACAGAACTAAGATATTTAAATATATTGTGTGTGTGTGTGTGTGTTCAGAGTGTAATACATAACACTTTAAATCAGGTGTTCTTACAAGTATACTCTTGATTATGTAAGGTAAATATTTTTTTTTCTTTTAGCTGCGATATTCTGAAGGCTAAAAGAAAAAAATATTTTCCTTTCAGTTTTGTAAGAAGCAGACACAGCTTGTATTTGGCTTATCAGTTTAATCAATTAATCAGATTATTGTACATACACACACACACACACACACATTTCGTCTAAATATAATGAAGCCAGATGGCTTGCAAAACTTAGAATGAAGATAATATACAAGCTTATAAATATAGTGCAATGTTCAGTATATTCAAATTTGGAATAAATGCTCCAATTCTTATCTAGTATATTTGCTTTTTGAAATGTTAACTACACATACATTTTTCATGTATTTAATTTGTGTTTGCTATTAATTACAACTCACTAATTATCATAAACATATCAGTTGATATAATGAGTGTTGTAATGCTACAGAAAGCAATGTCTGAAATTCATTGGGGTTTAAGGACATTGCTATTTTCCACACATACAGGCTTGTCCTTTCTGGTGCTGGTGCCCCATAAAAAGAACCCATGCCAGTGGCACATAAAAAAACACCCAGCACACTCTGTTAAGTGGCTGGCATTAGGAAGGGCATCCAGCCATAGAAACAACGCCACAAAGACAATTGGAGTCTGGACAGCTCCATATCAAACCGTCCCAACTCATGCCAGCATGGAAAGCAGACGTTAAACAATGATGATTAATGACCTGATTGAAAAGCAAGAATACACTGGAGTGATTAGTTGTTGCCATTTCAAGGCCCATGAAAGGATTTCAGTCCAGCACTAGAAGCTAAGAAAAATGATTACATTCTTTATGCAGTGATCCCACTGCTTAGCACCTAGATAGAGCGGTATAAGTGAACCACCTCAACATTGTGTAACAGAAAATTAAGTAGTTTAACCAAGGAACTGCATAGCACCAACAATGAGATACAAGCTTAAATTAATCCTTTCAATGGGACAATAGAGAACACCAAGATCATATTGACTCAGTTAAAGGCAACTTCACTCACAGTTTTATGTATAACAAAAGATTGAACTTGAAGAATGGTGTCTAAGTTTATTTTTAAATATGGAGCATGGACCATGTATCACAGTATTTCCAAGATGACAAACATAAAATACAATTTACTGGAGATGAAGAGAGTAATTTTTACTTAAAAGTTTTTTTAAAGACAGCTGTGTCTTGATTCATGATATATATTAAAACATTACAATGTGAAGAATAAAGCTTTTCTGTTTTTACTTTTTTTAAATTAAAGAAATGAGGACCAGAATGATAAAACTAATAGTTTCAAATAATTTAATCATACAAAGATTTTTTTAAATACTTTTATACCATGTTTTGATTTTCAAATGTTACTGTTCAGAATTTTAAATGGTTAAATTATTTTATTGTTGAACACCTAAAAATGTAGGTTTTTTTTGTTTTGTTTTGTTTTTTGTCATTTAAAAAATATTTTCAAATAAACATGTTCAACTTTGGGGGATGGATGGGAGGTATTAGAAGCAATGGCCAACTTCAAAAGGTTTAGGAAGCACTGGGATTTAACTGGGAGAATAGGCGACAATATGGCTGTGGATGCATATAATTTTACAGAAGACAATAATGTATGTGCATGTATGCCTTTACAGGTAACTTATCAGAAATTTTAATGTATTTACCAAAAAAACCATTCTTGGATGATTCTTTAAGTGAACAGAGTTTGACTTCAGTGAAAATTTAAGTTACCAAAATGCTGTTTCTTTTAGAAAAAGGACATACATACATATACATATGTAAAAAGCATCCAGTTCACATTGTGAAGTGGTTGGCATCTGGAAGGGCATCCAGCTGTAAAAATCATGCTAAAACTGACTTCACCTGTGCTGGTGCCTTGAAAAAGCACTCAGTTCACTCTGCAGAGTGGTTGGTGTTAAAGGAAGGGCATCCAGCCATAAAAATCATACTTGAAACAGACACATAAATCTCATGTAGTCTTCTACCTGGTTGGCTCCTGTTAAACCGTCCAACCCAGGCCAGCATTGAAGGCAGACATTAAACAACAATGATGATGATGATGATGATAAGCATTCTGTATATCATATTTCATGCAGATATACTGTAGGAAACCTGGAAACTGCAATATTTGTCTTGAGAAAGCATCTTGTATATAGTGTTAAAAAATACAGAAATATAATATTTTCTAAGTACGATGATACAGAATGCTAATTTGAACTAATACTGCTTCCATCACTAATAATGAATTATATGTTTATATTAATGTATATATAATGTGATATTTGAGAGGTCATCGAAAAATATAAAAACAAGCCAGAAAATAATAAAATCAAAATAAAAATTCTAGAATTTATTTTGTTTGTTTGTTTTTATTTAAATACAGATTTATTTTGGAAAATAAATAATTAGTACAAACTGCAAATAGAACTAAAAACTAGAGTTTAAAAGAAACAGATGGTTATAAGTAATATTTTTGATTGCCTTCTTCAACTCAACAATGTTGGAGAGAGAAAGAGAGATAGTAACTAACAAGAGACAAAGAGTAAGCAAGTATCCAAAAGAAGTGTGAAGTTTTTGGTTTTGTTTGGATTGGTTTATTTATTTATTTTTTCAAAGAACAAAAATAATTTTTTTTCTGGTAAATTTGTGAAAATATCTCAGGATATGAAAGACCAAATATTTCCGGGTTTTTTCTAACAGTGCATATTCAGTTTATTGGCAGAATAAACCTCCCAAAAAACAGTTCATATATATATAGCTTTATTATATGTATAATTATAGCATTATACATACATAGTTATATGTAGGTTAGCTTTATATAGATACATACAGAGTGCATGTATATATTTATACATATATGAGAGTTATATATATAATTTTATGTATAAATAAATTATTGGATAATTCATTTTATTTGTTCCTCTGCGCTTTTTTCTTCTTTTTTTTTTTTTTTTGCTAAGCATTTTTACTTAAGCATCAGTTAATTTGATGGTTGAAAGAAAGTCTTAAAACTTCCAGATACCAAGAAAAACTGTTGACACCATGAAATATACAAAGGGAAAATTAATCAACAATAATACAAAAAAAAAAGTACAAGTACAGTATAAAAGTTTTGGTAAGATTCACAAGTTAAAAAACAAAGCTCAAATTTCCCCCACTGTATTTTCTCACTCTCAGTACAGAACTGATAAAACAGGGTCTGGAATCACAAATAGATTGGTAGAATTTTTTTTTTTTTTTTTAATCTTTTATCTTTTACTTGCTTCAGTAATTTGACTGCAGCTTTGCTATGGCACTGCCTTGAAGAATTTTAGTCAAACTATACTGAAATTTTTCTCTTATATATCTCTATTTGAGTTTAACCCTCTTGCTACCATATTCGTATTGAAATAACACTGCTTTTGTTTTAATTAATTTTGAAAATAATGAAGAATTTAGTAAACTAATTTACTCATTATTAAACTGGTTTTTGGAACTTAAATTTACATAAAATTTTGATGCAGGGTTATGATTTAGATCACTTTAAAACAAGAAGCCTGTATCATAGAACCAGGGACAGTCCCAAGAGGGTTGGTATCAAAAGAGTTAAAATGCAAGGAAATATGGAATTTCATAGCAAAAACCATTTTATTTTTTAATTCAACAAAATTAAGATTTTGTTTTGTCGAATAATGCACCAGTATTTTGAACGCTAATCAGTCTGGCTAAACTCAGACTCCAATCCCCAACTGTGTGATATATTGAGCTCTAGTAATATTGTACAGTGTGACAATCAACTCTCGTACTTCAGTGATTTAATTAAAAACAAACCATAAAAAGTAAAGAAATTAATTAAAAAGTAATTTTTAAATAGTCATGAAAGCTTAGATTCATAGCTAAAAGGAAATAGGAAGCTTCAAACCTTTTCTAAATGTTTTTTTTTAATTACTTTCTTGTATTTATCCATAAACCAATCAACTTGCTAAAAATCTCCTTCAAATCACACCCTACTGTCTTAATAAAAGAGACATTGGATAATATATGGTACTAAATACACTGTGGCTAGAATGATATAAAAAGGAAAAGACAAGAAAATCACAGCTGGGATATCATTGATAAAGGGTCTATTCAGGACCAACTTTGAGCTAAAACAACAAACATGTTGCACTTTCCCCCAATAATAATTTATGCTTTGACTGAGCAACAAGGCCAACTACAGATAGTTGGTTAAACTCAACTAAGTACATTACTGGTGCTTATTTACACGCCCCTGCATGTTACTGGTATCTAGTTTAGCTGTTACAGTAGGAAGAGCAGCCAATACTGGACTGGAAGTACTTAATAATAATGATTTCAAATTTTGGCACAAGGCCAGCAATTTTGGGTGGTAAGGGTAAGACAATTATATTGACCTCATTGATCAAGGGGTACTTATTTTATCAACCCCGAAAGGATGAAGGGCAAAGTCAACCTCAGTGGAATTTGAACTCAGAATGTAAAGACAAATGCTGCTAAGCATTTAGCGCAGCATGGTGCTGATTCTGCCAGGTGGCTGCCTTATAGTTCTTAATTATAATGATTGTGTCTTCCTAAATTATTTAGCAACTAAATTACAAAGCCAGAATTTCTTCAAAAACAAAATTATAAGAAAAAAATACAAACATCTAAGCAAAATAAAGAAGGAAACAAACCAAATATATAAATAAATACATCAGTGAAGTAGAGAGTTATGTCACCCTATAAATAAACATGGTTAATAACATAGAATTTAGCTGAAAGCTGCTGATATTTGGTTACCTGAATTTGTGTTCTGAGGCCAGATTCAAGATCAATTTGGGTTAGTTTGCAAAATGGTTTTTTTTTTTCATAAAACAGAACTTGATGAGTTTATATTGCAGTGCTGTTAGCAGTGGTATGGTGGTGGTGGTAGTTTTTTTTTAAATTTAGTAAAGAATTTTGGCTGAATCCTACTTTTTGTACATTAGCAAACCTTTAGATTGGAGGAAAATATCAAGTAAAATAATGTTATATATATATATTGTGAGTGTGTGTCTTTGTGTATGTGTGTATATATATATATAGTGTGTGTGTGTATGTATGCATATATATACATATATACATACATACATACACACGAGTATGTGTATATGCATGCATATACACATACATTGATACATGTATATTATATATATTTATATTTTATTCTTCCCTGAAATTAATTCAGTTGAAGTGCATAACTTTTATATGTAATGCTCAATACAAAATGCAAGTGTGAAGTGTCATACTCTAGCAACCATGATTTACACTACATACCTTTTTGTTTCATTTTCTCATTTATTGTTGAATATAACTATAGCATCATTTAAATATTATTTACTAATAACTAGCTCAACAGTTAATGGCAACCTTCAAAACAGATTTATATAAACTAGGCTACTATAGAAAAAAGATATATAACAGCACCCAAGGATGACCAGGGGTTGAAACAATAGCATTGTAACCTTGTACTACACACTTGTGATTAAAATGGAGAATTAGTTCTCAGACGGTCTCTCCTGTGAACAACCAATGAAGAGATTTCATGGTAACACAAGAAACAATCTTAAAAGTCTCTGAACATCAACGGTGTTCACTGGGAATATTTCACATTGAGCAGAAGTGAATGACAGTCTTACAACAAGTAACAACAGACTGCAGGTTAGAAAATTCAAATTGCCCATCAATCAGAGAAACATACATACATGTATGTGAGTGTATGTGCATGATATATATCATGCACATCTACTTTAACATATCTCTATCTATCTATCTATATATATATATATGCACACATACATATTGTGTGTGCGAGTGTATACAAGGTAGCCATGTATCTCCTCTACAGCACGACACCAATCTCTATCCCCCTATTATATTTTATGTCATCAACTAACACAAAGCCACCTCCTTCAATACTTCTCCTCTCAATTGAGGGGCCTTTGTCTTGCAAGTTACTGAGGTGACCTTACCGGTGCTGGTGCCACATAAAAAAGCAGCCAGCACACTCTGTAAAGTGGTTGGCATCAGAAAGAGCATCCAGCTGACAGTAGAGTTTGGCACAGTCCTTTAGCTTGCTAGTTCCTGTCAAACCATCCAATCCATGCCAGCATAGAAAACAGACATTAACTGATTATGAATGTGATGATGATGATATACATCATCATCATCATCATCATCATCACCATCATCATTACTGAACTCATTTACAATTCTCATTTTGCTCGCTGTATCTCTGCAGATGGTTAGTACCACTCTCATATGCCATTCATCTACACCACCTAATTTTCTTGTACACGTATATATGCATTGGTATATGTTTATGTATGAACATATATCTGTGTGTGTGTGTGTGAGTGTGTGCATGTGTGTGTACATACATATGTATGTATGTATGTATGTATGTATGTATGTATGTATGTATGTATGAATATATACACATGGATTTATTCATATTATTACAATATGACAACCAATGTTTCAGAAAGCATATGTGCATAAAGTATCGACAAAGAAGGTATGTTTTAGAAACTAAGAATTGAGTCAATATATATTGGTTTTGGCAGAGAGGGAAGGCTGGAAAATTGTAAAGTGTTGCTGTAAAGGGATTGTGTGCGAAACAAATTGGTAAGGGAGAAGAGTTTAGAAGGTAAAGGAAATATTAAAAGTAATGCAGGGTGGCAGGAGAAGGGTGAATAAGAGAGAGCTACGGACAGGGATTGGAGAAGCAGTGCTGATAGTGTCAAGGTCAGAGGAAAGAAGGATGACAAATAGAGATGATGGAGAGAGAGAGAGAGGGAGGAAGAGAAAGTGTGTGTGTGTGTATGTGCATGCATGTGTGTGTGAGATACATGCACACACTTCAAATTGGACATTTTAAACTATCATGTAATAATGCTATAAATTTTCAAACTCAAAATGTAAATGTACTCTTTCAGTATTTGAATATTTCACTCCTTCATTTGTAAAACCTAATCTACATGCAGCTGTTGCTATATAGCACACACACACACACATTTTCTATATAGGATCATTCTCAGTTTGTTTAACATTAGTCCTATGTATAATAAAATAAATGTATGAAAGGAATAAGTGGCAGAATTTATTTGACTTTTAAATAGAATCTTGTGACTTAAGTTTCAACATGCCCACCATCATTATATATAAAACTATAATTTAATTCTATTCTAAAATTTCATCCCAACTGACTTTCAGTTATATTTTATAACACATTAATTATCCTAACCTGCAGAATCATTTATAGAACAAGGTTTAATTCACTAAATATTAGTCTTTACATATTCCTCATAAAATAAATTAATAGTTCTTTATAAGTTCGAACAATTATAGTAAAATTTGTGATTGGTGACAATAAAATAGATGTGTCAGGTTTGTAAATGTTCTTTACACATTAATTTTGTCATATATAAATATTTCAAATTGTACGAGGACTTTCTAACGAACTATATGTATATTTTCTTGAGAGGATTTATTAAGTTTTTAACCTTTTCAGAATTGAAGCTGGTCACTAACCACAAATGGAGAAACCCTGAAATGTTTTACACATTTTCATTGTTCTTCTGATTGATTGTATCTAGTAAATGCAAATCAGTCTGCTATGTATGCATGCATGCATGAATGTATGTATGTATGTATGTGTGTGTTTACATTCACACACACACAAACACATGCATATATTGTACTTATATATATATCCGTGTGTATGTGTTAGTAGCATACTACAGATTTTTCGCAAACCATTTGTCAGCTTACTGTGATTATCAAATAATTTCTAGCTCCAACTCAAGTCTACATATATGTAGGAGAGACACAAAGTTGGTTTATATTACACTCTCCCCATCTCAAAGAACCCTAAAAGTAAGACAGGCAAAATCCACCCTTACCATCACCACCACCACCAGTATTGAAACTCAGAACATAAAGGGACATAACTGAACACTATAAGACATTTAGTCAGACACTCTTACCATCTCTGCCACTCCACCACCATAATAATGTTATACAAGTCTTATAATTCTAAGGAAATAAATATAAGAATGGTAACTTTTTGAAACTATCAATGGTGACACTTTAGAACCATGATAACTCTCTTTTTTTTAGAATTCGTTGTGATAACTAACTTCTTGGTATCAAACTCCTTGGAATTCACATTGCTATTATTACAAATATCACCATCTCTCCAAAGCTCCCGAAGAAAATACTCCATGTCAGCTTTACTCTGGTTTCTATGACCGGATGCCCTTCCTAATGCCAACCACTTTATAGTATGTGCGGGATGCTTTTCCTTTTTTATTTTTGTGCCACCAGTACTAGAAGGATTGCCGAGTAATTTGCAGAACAAGAAAGAACACAATCCTTCAATATTTCCATTTTGCCTCAGCAAATCGCTTCTTTGGGGAATTTTTGATAGTTTAACAACAACTACACAGAAAGAAAACAGCTCAACCAGGTTTATAATCATTAGTGGCCAAGGCAACATTTTCAATGGAGTTTCACATGTAGGAGCTGGAAATATAGCAGACATTGAGGAAGTATCTATGTGGCCACTCAAACTACAAGAAATAGCAGCTAAATTCCCCTCATATCACATTTTAATACCTAAAAAAGGGGAAAGAAATATTGGATAATGTGGTCCTAGATACACTATTTATAAAAAAGAAAAGACAGGATGATTGCAGCTAGAGTACTTTTGAACATCATAGGTCCATATGATCTGGCCTAACTTAGGGTTAAATGACACCAACAACAACAAAAATTGTTAATATGATAAACATAAAGGTTAAGTAATATTTGTGCATCTTAAGGAGAAAGTCCCTGGGTAAGAGAAGTATCTTGTTCGTAAAACTATTAAGATGTAAGCAACTGCAATGAGATGAGAACTCATGACTTTAATAGTCAAATGTCTAATTTATCAATAAATTAACACAGTTGCTTGACCTGCAAGAAATAGAAGCTGAATCTTCCTCCAGTCACACTGTACTGTCTCAGGGGAAGTTGAACAATATGATTATGAGGTCAGAGTATGGATGGTCGAGGCTGGAATACTTTTAAGTAGAGATCTGCTCAATCAAGACTAACCTAGGACCAAACAATAGAGAGAAACAAAGAGAGAGACAGAAGTAGTGAAGATGAAGAGAGAGAAGAGTAGCCTGCTATAGAGGTTGTTGTAGTCACTGTTCGAAGACTGATTACATATTTGGTATAGTAGGAAAGAAGTGGAGAGAATTTACATCAGATCCTTAATTAAAAGAGACCAACGGAGGAGATAATTGTAGCAACAGTGATACTAGTATGGTGGTGGAGAGATGGATAGAGTGATACTAATATAAATACAATTGTTGAAAAGTGTAGTATATTTTAGAATTAGACATTAATAACAGTACTATGTCCTAAACTACTCACCACTGCATTGCACTTTACTTTTTACTTGTTTGACTGTGAAACAAGTACTCTTTTACTTGTTTCACATTTGACTGTGGCTATGCTGGAGCACCGCCTTTAGTCGAGCAAATTGACCCCAGGACTTATTCGGTCACTTTTGCCAAACCGCTAAGTTACGGGGACGTAACACACCAGCATCGGTTATCAAGCGAAGTTGGGGGGACAAAAACAGACACACAAACACATACACATACATATATACATATATATATATATACATATATGTATATATGTATGTGAATTCTTGCTTGTTTGTTTTGTCTGTTTGCTTTCCTGTGCATGCATCGGTTTTGTGTGTTGGTGTATTGTGTGTGCACTTAAGTGTCATATGTATTTATACACAGATAATATCTTATTGCACAATTGTATGGAAAGAGAGAAAGTGAGGGTGAAAGGATAGAAGAATATATTGCATCTACGTAGCCACCTACCACCCACTTCTGCTTTCATCATTTCATAGATAAACAATGAAACAAAAACATAAAAAGAATGCAATCAAGTGTGATTAGCACATACATGCTTAATTATTTTTGTTTAAATGTTTGCTTTACATTTTATTTTTGTTTCCATCTGTTGCTTTTTACTGTTGAAGGTGGAAGGGTGGGCAGGTGGATCAGAGGTGATTATCTGGAGTTTATTAACCCTAATTGTTTGTTGCGAAGTGAACAGAGCAATCATCATTGTATAGAGCTTATTTCTGGGATAGGATTTATTTATTAATGTTTGTCGTTTTTTTTTTACTTCTGTTTTATTTTTTGTAAAAAAAAAAATTTTTTTTTTAAATTTTTCTTCATATATTTATTCCCTTAATATCAAGAGGAATTAGAATATACCTCATATGTGTACAAAATGTACTGACACAACCAAAACATTGCAACACCAATATGTTTTACTCCAGTAAAGTTACATAACACGAGGAACACAGTTCAGATATTTTTCACATTCTTTTTCCCCTGAAAGAACCCTAACAACAACAACAACAATAATAATAATGGTTTCAAATTTTGGCACAGGGCCAGCAGCTTTTGAGGGTACGAAGAAGTCAATTACATCAACTCCGGTACTTGACTGGTACTTATTTTATTGACCCTAAAAAGATGAAAGGTAAAGTCTACCTTGGCAGCATTTGAACTCAGAACGTAAAACCAGAATAAATAGAAATGCCGCTACCATGCTAATGATTCTACCAGCTTGCCGCCATCAATATTATTATTATCATTATTATCATTATTATTATTATTATTATTATTATCATTATTGTTTCAGACATAGGCACAAGACCTACAAGAGATTTTAGATGTACGAAAGACAAAGATGACTTCGGCGGGATTCAAACCATTGTTTTTTTAATGTTAATGGTTTCTAAGAAAGGTACAAAGGCCTGGAATTTGGGGGCGGAATTTAATCACTTAGATCAACCTCATCACTACTTGACTAATATTTTATTTTAGCAAGCCCTGGACAGCTGACATGCAAATTTGACCATGCCAGGATTTGAACTCAACTCAGAACAGCCAGAAGAAATACCACAAAGCATTTCATCCTGTGCTATAATGATTCTGCCAATTCACCACCCATAATAATTACAGTAAATATTAAAAAAATTTACTACAACTGTGTGTGTATGTGTGCGTGTATATTCACACACAGACAAAATTTTTATTTTACTTCTTCACTTCCTCATATAAGCTGTTGTTGTCGTTGTTATTATTAATATTATTATTATCATTATTATTACATTTATTATTATTATTATTATTATTATTACATTTATTATTATCATTATTATTATTATTATTTCTATTATAGTCATCATCATTATCATCATCATCAGCCAGTGTACACATGAACGATCATCCAAGGTATGATTGGTTCTTTTCGAGGTTACGTTTTTAACCCTTTGCAAAAGGGACGAACCTATAACTCCCCCCAAAATCAGTGAAAAACTTACACAATCATTTAGCTAAAAATTTCATTGATGATAATGATGATGATGTTAATGATGATAATAACATTAAAAAGGATAATCATGACGACGATAACAGAGATCATGATGATGACGATGATGCTGATGATGATAATAATGGTTTCTACCGTAGGCACAAGGCTGGTCGTTTTGAGTGGAAAGGGTTGATACCATTAATTCCAGTACTTGACTGATACTCTATTTTACCGACCGCTGGAGGGATTCGAACCAAGAGCCTAAACAGCAGGAACAAATATCACAAGGCAATTTTCCCAAAGCTCTAATGATGTTGCCAAACATCCACCCTTAATAAGATAAGCAAAAGGACTCAATTAAATCAACTACAGTACTTGACTAGTTCTTTCTTTTATTTATCTGAACCTCCCACCCAAGAAAGATGAAATGTAAATTTAACCTCACCAGGATTTGAACTCAGAATTTAGAGCAACATTAGTATAAGCCTTAAAGAAATTTGTCTGCTACTCTACCAATTCTGCAATCCTGTAGCAGTAGGAGGAGTAATAAGTAATTTCTTTAGGAGGGGGCTAGTCAACTACATTGACCCCAGTGCTCAACAGGTACTTAATTTATCAACCCTAAAAGGATGAAAGGTAAAGCTGACCTCAATAGAATTTGAATTCAGAATGCAAAGACAGGCGAAATGCCACTAAGCATTCTGTCAGGTGCAGTAACAATTTTGCCAGTTCGCCAACTGATATTACAAAAAAAAAAAAATAATAATAATAATAATAATAATAATATAATAATAATAATAATAATAATGATAATAATCCTTTCTACTATAGGCACAAAGCCTGAAATTTTGAGGTGGGGGCTAGTGAATTACATCAACTCCAGTACTCAACTGGTACTTATTTTATCAACCCCGGTAGGATGACAGGCAAAGTTAGCCTCAGTGAAATTTGAACTAAGAACATGAAGCCAGAAAAAATGCTGCTAAGCATTTTTGTCTGGCACAGTAACGATTCTGCCACCTTGCCACCTTATGTAATAATAATAATGATGATGGTGGTGGTGATGATCATGATGATAATGATAATAATAATAATAATAATAATAATAAATTATTTAAAGTTTAAATGTTTAGCCACAGAATAAAGAGAAATAATCTGAACAAAAACATAAAATAGAGAAAGTGAAAATGAGAGAGAATTAAAGAATAAAAACATATGTTGCATTTAAAAGTTGTGTTCTGAAGAGCTGAGCATATATTCAATTCCTTAACCTTCATATTCTACCATTTTTTGGGAGCTTGTGTAAAGTCTCTTTAAGCATTTGTTTCATTGTTCTCCAGTTCATGCAGCTGAGTACAGTTCTCCGTGGACTGGTCTAGTTGGGTTTTGATACTTGACTCAACTTCTATATTACTGGCCTCATTTTTTGATTCCACTTTGGCACTTTCCCCTTTCGTTTCCAAAAACTTCGCAATGAAATCATACCCAGCTTCTGAGGACAACTCGGCAGCTGTCTGATCTTCCTGTAATGGGAGAGAAAATAGTAGGTTAATTTCATTTCCATAAAAAACAATCATCATCGTCGTCGTTGTCATTCAAAGTCTTGCCCAAGGACACAATGTACCTCTATGTACTGAACTCACAACCTTACAATCATGAGCTGAATACCCTAACCACTTAGCCACATGTCTTCACTTCATAATATGATAGTCATCGTCGTCGACGTCATCGTCGTCGACGTCATCGTCGTCGACGTCATCGTCGTCGACGTCATCGTCGTCGACGTCATCGTCGTCGACGTCATCGTCATCATCATCATCGTTTAATGTCCACCCTCCATGCTAGCATAGGTTGGACAATCTGACAGGAGCTGACCAGGCAGAAGACTGCACCAGACTTCTGTATCTGATTTGGCAGGGTTTTTTATGGCAGGATGCCCTTCCTAACACCAATCACCCAGCAGAGTGGATTGAGTGCTTTTTACGTGGCACAAGCACAGACGAGGTCAGTTTTGGCATGGTTTTTATGGCTGAATGTCCTTCCAAATGCCAGCTGCTTTACAGTGTGAACTGGATGCTTTTTATGTGGCACCAGCACAGGCCTGGTTATAATCATCTTCATTTATTTTTCAAAGTCATTAACAATTCTTAATTAACCAGAAAACTTGTCTACAAAGCAAAATTGGTGTTTTACTTAGCCAAGATGAGCTCTGCACCTCCATCACTCTCAAAGTCAGAGGCAATATATGTGGAAGGGTGTGGATAGCAGTATGACAAGTCCCATGATTCTGGAGGTCTTCATGGATTGTCATGTCAATTGAATGTCGAGTTGCTTTAGTCACCACAATGAAATAAACTTAAAAATTAAATGTACCCTAGCTCTTTCAATTGTGGAGCCAGAGGGATTGTCCAGGGACAATGGGAAGAGATTGGGGGGACTCACTCTTTTCCCTTGGGCTAGAGACAAATGTCACATATGAAATGCCATTGTTAGTAATTCTTTCACTCCATCACACATCCTTAATGTTGTGACAGAGGTAGGGGTTTCCTGCATTTATAGCTGAATGGAATATGACAATGAAATACCATAATTTATTGGTAAATTACATTTTGCAATCCATTACATTTGAGACATTTTTGGGAAACTGAAATACTGACACAAAAGTTTTTGATTTTGTTAGTGTCCTGTTTCACTGAAGAAGCAGCTGATGTTCATGAGGAATGTTTGGATGTTCCAAAACCTCGACCTCACACTCACTCAGAGTAACAACATGTTTGGAGTTTTCCCAAAACGTTTTAATGGGGAAAAACTGGTGTCCCCTTCTGTAGGAGTATGCAGACCTCTTCATTATATTTTTTTATTTACCATCATTTTTAAGTCTGCTTTTCCATGCTGGTATGTGTTGGATGAGTAGTCATGGTCTGGGTCAGAACTCACTCAATGTGTGTAATACATGTGCATGTGTGTGTATAATGTATATATAAAAATGTTCTGTGTACACCTCTGTTTCATGACTATATAGTTCTCTGAGCGCCTATGTATATGTGCATGTGTATGTATTAGTATTCAGATCTTCCCTGTTTTTATCATCATCATCATTGCCACAATTCTCATGCTTACACCTTCATGCTTCCTCTGTCACTATCCTCGGTTATTTTCCTTCTTGAGGTGAGTTACCTTCATAAGGCAGTGATCAAAACAAGTCATAGACATATTCAAAAATTAAAATAAACAGGCAAAGGCATGTCTGCATGATAAGAAATCTGCTTAGCAATTACGTGGTTTTGGATTCAGTCTCACTGTGCAGCACCTTGAGCATTTTCGATAATAGCACAACCAATGCTTTGTGAATGAATCTGGTAGACAGAAAACACTTGTAAATGAGTATGTGTGTGCAAGCTTGAGTCTTCCCTGTGTCTTGACAGTTGCATACTGATTGTAAACAAAGTCATTTGTTTGCAATCTGTTGTGGAAATATGTCTTACCATTGAGTTGTATGTTGTTTGGAGGACTACAGGAAATATTGTTTTGCATGCAAACAGATCAGGGGTGGCAGATTGGCAATAAGCAGAGACTCTGACCATAGAAAACCTGTCTCAACAAGTTTCATCTAACTCATGCAAGCACAGAGAAGTGGACATTAAAATAATAATAATGACAATAATAGAACCCTGACAGTTGATAGCAAGGTATCTTTTTTTTATTTTTATATATATAGTTTAAAGAATATGCACGCGTTATTTTATACCATACTAGCACTATGACCCGGTGTTGCCAGGTCATAGTGCTAGTGCATGCATATACGGCTGCGTGCGTGCACACATACACGCGAGTACTGTCCAAATCTCCGACCAATAACATACAGCTAGCTGGCATTCAATTGGCGTATCAAATTTTGGGCATTTTGATTGGGTTTTGGATAGAAAATTCACAAAAAATCTATTGTTTTTTAATGGCTTTGCAGGGTGACTGGGGAAATGTAAAGAGGTGCACGACCACCCTTGGACGGTTTTGAATGACCATAGAAAGTGCAAGCCCTCTAACTGAAAAATTGTGGATTTGTATAAAGGACACACACAGACATTTTGCAGTTTATATATAGAGAGATTCTTAAGTTCTTTAGGGTAACAGAAAAGATTTATGTCTAACTGAGTTATTTCCCTTATGCAGTTTAAAAAAAGCTGTGTGTGTGTGTGTGTGTGAGCGCACGCGCGCATGTACTTCTGTACATGCGTGCATGCATGATAGATTCAGGTGTAGCTATAGGCACAGGTGTAGGTAATATACAGAGGCATGGCCATGTGGATATGTAGTTACAAAGCTTGCTTCCCAGCCACAGGTTGCAAGTTCAGTTTCACTGATTGGCACCTTGGGTATTGTCTGGTATAGCCCTGAGCAAACCATCTATTGACATACTTACGTACCTATTTACTTACTTACCTACAGAACTGAATATATAAGTCATCAAAAGAACTTACCTTATTCCTTATAGTTATATCTACGCCGTGTTCAACAAGCCGTTTCACAACCTTCAGGTGACCAAATAAAGCAGCAGCATGGAGGACAGTTTCACCATTCTGCAGAGAGAACAATATGAAGGTAAGCTAAATAACAATAGTGCAAATTTGTATTGGTGGTGGTGGTGGTGGTAGTAGTACTAGTAGCAGCAGCAGCAGTGACATTTGACAAAATACATTGTGGTATTTGGTTATGTTATTTTATGTTCTGACATCAAATCTCATCTGGGTCTTTTTGCCTTTCATCCTTCCAAGGCTGGCAAAAATAAGTACTGAGAGGGGATTGAAGTAACTGACAATACTCTTGAACACAGGAATAAAAGAATATATGTGCATGCTCAACATGAACAAGGGCTCTTCCTCTATTTTCTTACTCTACATCAGTGGCTCTTAACCTGGATGGTAGCACCCTCTTGAAGAGTGTTGTAAGCTCATAAGAGGCAGCAAATATCACAGGCACTACAGGGGACTTTGGGTGTTTAGAGGATTCATGATTTTTGTAAGAAATAGCACATTTAAATCAAGTAAAATATTTATATTTGAAATACATTTTCAAAAAAAAAAATTATATTAGAATTAGATTATGAGTAGAACATTGTTTTCAGTAGTAGAAGTGGTGGTGGTGGTAGTAGTAATAGTAGTAGTAGTAGTAGTAGTAGTAGTAGTAGTAGTACGGGGTCATGCACTGTAAGTGTGCTGCTGCATCCACCATTTGATGGTGATTCCCTACTATTCTTGGCAGATGATATCTCTGCACCATTCAGACAACAGCCCTTTAACCCATGGGTTTGTTTGGGTAGTCATCGCTGGTGAGGGTTTTACAAGGTCAGAGTGCAAAGCCCACCCCAACCACTTTTGGTCACCCTTCACAGCACACAGAGAAAACGGGTCTATTCTTTGGCATGCTGGTCCCCACACAGCGCTAGAGCAACATGAAAAGAAGTGTTTTGCTCAAGAACACAACATGATTCCCAATCCAGAAATTGAACCCATGATCTAGCAATCATGAGTGCAACACCCTAACCACTGCACCACATGATATCAATGATATAACAAAGTAAATATCTATGGTTTTTGGAAGGCAGAGAAGTTGATGTTGTTAGCATTACCTCCCTCATATTCAGTGGGAAAAGGATTCACAGCATGGTAGCTAAATAGCAAAATATATTGCTGCCTTCTGAAGTAATTTCCATAAAAATTTAACATAGCAGATACTAATCCACATAAATACCTTAAAAAGCAGCACCTACTGTATGAAATAGTATATGGAAATATGGATAATAAATCATGGTGCAAAATTAGCTTTTATTAA
The DNA here is from genome assembly GCF_006345805.1 of Octopus sinensis. Taxonomy (NCBI): domain Eukaryota; kingdom Metazoa; phylum Mollusca; class Cephalopoda; order Octopoda; family Octopodidae; genus Octopus; species Octopus sinensis. The sequence goes on along the minus strand of NC_043006.1, from coordinate 54,840,806 downwards.
CATAAACTAGTAAGATTTTTTTCTCCTTTTAATAATATAATAATATAATAATAATAAAACATTGTGTACAGTGCTCAGGTGCACTACAACTCATCTAAAGTGTATGTATGGTACATAGGGTAATGTACAAGCGTCAGGAAAAGAACAGTGCATGAGTCATGACATGACATACACATGTGTATGAGTATGGAAGGGGGACAATTTGGTGTAGTTTCGGCGGATTTCGGAAAGCATGAGGGCCTTAAAAGATGCCTTTTGGTTTTGGTTTTTGCAAAACAGCAAGCAGGAAAGATATTTGTAAAAATGCATTCAGTAAAAGTGGGTGCTGAACTGTAAAGTTGCCAAAATAAACAAGCACCAGCTATATACTGGGGTCAAGTTAACTAACTAACCATATCCCCCTTTTTATAAATGCATATGGTGAATGAAGACAGAAATATTCATCCCCAGCTCATTTTTTAACCAAAGCATCCAGATTATTAAAATAGCAAAGAAAAACAAAGAGGGTTAGAAGACTAATGTTGAAAGAAACAGTGACCAGATAGGAAACAGAAACTTACAGGTAAAAGTCCAAGGTTACAATTATTCTTCAATAGTTCTTCAATAACATCAAGGTGACCTTTATGGCATGCCTTAAACAATGGGGTTGCTCCATCCTGAAAATATAAGAAATTTCAATTATAATGTGAAGTCATGAAGCATAGACCCTTCAGCATGTAGATTACTCTGTGAAATGTAATCCTTATTTATTCTCATTGTTTTGAATTAATCATGCCTTATCTTAGAGCTTTGAGAGTTAGATGATTGATTGATTGTTTTTAGGATAGGTGTGGGAGGCTGGATCTGACCAGTTTGAACATAAAACATGTAGAATATTTCGATTGAATAAGGATGGTTTAAATGCTAAATGGTAAAGGTGACAAACTACTGACAATAATGATACCGCTGCTGTGCTTGTTGATGTTTAACCCAGGTCAGCCCCGATTGAGCAAATCAAAAATATCCCAGCCGTCACCATCCTCTTTCATATTTTTTTTTTTTTTTTGCAGACATACTCTGTTTAGAAGTACATGGACTAATGTTTCATCCTTCCTTTTTAATTAAAGCAGTTGGATGCAATTTGAAAAAAGTTGGGCTGCTTGAACAACAACATAGGGGTTGCATCAGTGATAAGACATGATGTCAACAGATGTTGTGACATTAAGACTGACACCATGCTTAGTTACAAGGTGCATAGCGATAATATTTATATCTGTTGATGATTATGTAGTGTTAGGGTCCTTTTGTATCATAACAAATGCTGATAACTTTGATTATGTTCACAACATTTTCCATAAGATTATATTATAAAGTTCTAGTTGGTTGTTCAACAGATCATTGATTACAATCTCAGAAAGTCCATGAGATCAATTGCAAAAGATCTCCTTGTGCCAGAAGGAACAGTCAGAAATGTTGTCCATGAAGACATCAGATATAAGTCTTATATAATGAGGAAAGGTCAATTTGGCAAAAAAAGCAAAAGAAAATGACTACATGAGATCTAAAAGGTTCTTAGACAAACTGAAAAATCCAGCAGAAGAAGATTTGATTTGGTTTTTCACAAACAAGAAAAACTTCAACCAAGATCAAAAAGTTAACAGAAGAAATGACAGATGGTTATATGCAGATCCTTCTAAAGTTCCAAGTGCTATGGATACAAAATTTCCAGCAACTATCATGGTTTTAGGGGTTGTCAGCAATGAAGGACATGTGATGCTGCCTTACTTCTTTCCACAAGGCCTTAGACTTAACTCTGCCACCTACATTGAGGTCCTGGAAATAATTGTTAAGCCCTGGATAGACTGTGTATGTAACGGAAGGCCATATGTGTTTCAGTAAGACTCTGCACTATTACACATGGCTCTAGTAACACAGGAATGGACGGCTGAAAATTTTCATGATCACATAACCTCTAACATTTGGCCTAATTCCCTAGATCTCAATTCATTGGACTATTACATGTGGAGCATAGTTGAGAGAGAGGTTTATGAACATGCCCATAACACCAAAGATTGTTTGAAAGTTGCCATAGTCAGAGTAATGTCCAAAATGAACCAGGACCACTTGATTCGAGCATGTAGATGATTTAGATCTCATATAGAAGCAGTTGTTGGAGCTGAAGGTGGCTTTATTGAATAACATTATAGAAAAGAAGGTTTATTTTTATGCTCAAAGCATTTTTTGATAAATAAAGTTATTATCTGTTATTATATATCTGTTTCTTTATAAACATAAATCTGTCCTCAGATATCTTGCACACCCTGTATATTAATGCAGTAGTGTGGTTTAGAAGTTCACTTCATAAAACTGTGGTTCCAGTTGCAATTTCACTATGCAGCATTTCAAAGAAGTGTTTTCTTCCACAGCCCTGAGTTGATAGATAAGTAATTAACAAATTAAATTTAATAGAAAATGTGCATAAAATTACCTTTACCATAACAAATATAAGGTTGTCCGGAAAGTCTGTGCTGATTTTTAAAGGAAAGAAAAAGGTCAATAAATACTTGCCATTACATTTTTAATCAACCAAATATGAACCATTTTGTTGCACAATGCATTTCCACCTTTCCTTTACCTTGAAAATACCCTCTTCCCAGAATTGAGGTGGTTTCATGGCAAAGAATTCATCAAGGTATCTTTTTACGTCATCCAAAGAATTGAAATTTTTACCATTAAGACTATTCTGCAGAGACCTGAATAAGTGGAAATACAAAGGAGCAATATCTGGTGAATATGGAGGGTGGGGTAACACATCCCAGCGGAGCTGCAGCAATTTTTGTCTGGTTCCCAAAGCATCGAGTGCCGAAAATGAAGTTTCTTATCTTCCATTTTAAAGGGTTACAGAATTAACACATGTTATAGAAACATAAATGTTCTTCCACAAAAAGACAGCTTAAACTATGCTCTAAATGGAGCTGTAGTCAAATCCTATTTTACAGAGTCAACCATGTTCTAAAATAAGTCAAAAGGTAAGCTACTATAAATCGGCACAAACTTTCCAGACAACCCAATATAAGCCATTATTAAGAGATTAATCAACAGTGTTGAAACTGAAATTTTATGGTGTCTCATTACCTCTCGGGTGGAATCAATCTCGGCTCCATTTTCAAGCAGTTCTCGGGCAATCATTGCATGTCCCATCTGAGATGCAATCCATAATGGACTGGCTTGGTCCTAAAAAAAAGAAGATAGCTATTATTTACACACTCAAATAGAAGTTTAACATGAGACAATTAAAACTATTTAACTATTTCATACACACACACAATACACACATAGTTTTTAGTTAAGGTTTGTAACATCTTCTGATGTCACATGAAGAATCTAAGTTTTAGCTTGAAACTTGAGAAATACTTATAACTCAGAGTATATATGATAACTCTCTAAATATTTCATGTATTCCCTGATTGATTTCTAAGATGTGTTATCTTCAATTACTAACATATTGTTGTTATTTGTTCCTTTTCAAGCCATGTCTGGCTCATAAGGGCTGGTTTCTCAGTTTCATTGGTGTATAGGTTCCCCACCTGGACAGGACGCTGGTCTGTCACAGGTGAGCTGCTAAATGCAAGAGGAAAGAGTGAGAGAAAGTTGTGGCGAAAGAGTCAGCAGAAGTTCACCATTGCCTTCTACCAGAGATGTGTGGAGCTTAGGTGTTTCACTCATAAACACACACAACGCCCGGTCTGAGATTCGAACCAGCAATCTCTCAACCACAAGTCTGCTGCTCTAGCCACTAGGCCATGTGCCTCCACAATTATTAATATACTCGACTATAATCAGAAGAAAGCTATTCAGATGATAAGCTCACTGAAGTTTTAATAGGAAGCTTTTGGTTCTGTCATACTGCATCCTGGGTTCAAAACCTGACTCACAATGGGCGTATGAATCCTACCCCAGCTGAATCAAGTTATTTGATCCACTATCAACAGCTGAAGTCCTGAGTCAACATATGAGACTGACTGTCAATGTAAAAAGTTTATATTTTGTTTTTGCTTATTCACTCACTTCTGATCTCTCTCTCTCTCTCTCTCTCTCTCTCTCTCTCTCTCTCTCTCTCTCTCTCTCTCTCTCTCTCTCTCTTCTCTCTCTCTCTCTCTCTTCTCTCTCTCTCTCTCTCTCTCTCTCTGTTATATGCAGGCATGCTTGTGCAGTTAAAGCATTTACTTTACAACCATGTAGTTTTGAGTTTTAACCCATGTATGGTACCATGGGTGTCTTCTACTCGTCCCAGGCTGATCATAGCTTTGTGAGACAAATTTGGTATGTGGAAATGATGTGTGAGTGTGTGTGTGTGTAAGAGAGAGAGAGAGAGAGTATGTTTTTTGCTGATGTATTTCAATGAAAGATGTAAACATCAGTGAGGAAACTGATGGATTGGCACTTTCGAACTAAAACAGCCCATAGTATTTGCCTTATTTTCACAGATTTTCTTCAGCAGGGTGAGCAGCAGAAGTGTTAATGTCACCCCACCACCTGCTGAAGAGGATTGGCATGCAACAGCCCTGTGCTGGTGCCACATAGAAAGCACCTGTGCTGGCTCCACATAAGAAGCACCCATGCCAGCCCCACATAATAGCACCTGTGCCAGTGCCATGTAAAACACCCAGTACACTCTGTAAAGTGGTTGGGATTAGGAAAGGCATCCAGCCATAGAAACCAAGCCAAAACAGACAATTGGAGCCTGGTTCAGCTCTCTGGCTGGACACCTCCTGTCAAACCATCCAACCCATGCCATCATGGAAAAAGGGCATTAAAGGATGTTGATGATGGTCCCCAGGTCACTCTCATTATGGTAGTGGACCTGTGGTTGACTTGTTGAAAACCTATAACCATTGATGGTTATAGGTTATCACAAAACATGATATAAAATAAACAAATAGATAAATATAAATACCTTTCGTTTTATATTTACATCGGCCCCTTTCGATAACAAATATTTCAACATTTTTACGTGACCATTTTGAGCAGCTATAAATAAAGAGGTGGCGCCATCAACCATCTGTGCATGGATATCAGCTCCTCTCAATAATAATTCTTCAACAACATCTAAGTGGTTACATTGGCAAGCAACAAACAGAGGGGTACCACCATCCTGAAATTGGAATTTAAAAAAGAAAAAGAAACAAAAATGTAGAGTAAGTCAACCTACAAAAATATCCTGTGCAATGGGAGAATGGACATTCTATATGGCAAATATCCAATAAAATAAACCACCACCAAAATTTCAGGCTTTGTGCCTATGGTAGAAAGGATTATTATAATAATTACTATCGTTATTATCATCATCATTATTATTATTATTAATGCAGCAGAAATGTTACCATGCTGGGCAAAATGCATAACATTTTGTCCACCTTTACATTATGAGTTCAGATTCCATCAAAACTGACTCTGCCTTTCATTTTTCGGGGTCGATAAAATAAGTACTAGTTATGCACTGGGGTTGATGTAATTGACTTATCCCATACCCTAAAATTGCAGGCCAAAATTTGAAATCATTCTTCTTCTTCTTCTCCTCCTCCTCGTCGTCACAGTTGTCATCATTGTCGTCATCGTCATCATTATTATTATTATTAAGGGGGCAAGCTGGCAGAATCATTAGCATGCCAGGCAAAATACTTTGCGGCATTTCATCTGTCACCACATTCTGAGTTCAAATTCCACCGAGATCAACTTTGCCTTTCATCCTTTCGGGGTCAATATATTAAGTACCAGTTGAGCACTGGGGTTGATGTAATCGACTATCCCCATTCCCCAAATTTCAGGCCTTGTGCCTATAGTAAAAAAAGGATTATTATTATTATTATTATTATTATTATTATTATTATTATTAAGGGTGGTGAGCTGACAGAATCATTAGCACATCGGGTGAAAGGTTCAATGGTATTTCAGCTGTTGCTACATTCTGAATTCAAATTCTGCTGAGGTCAACTTTGCCTTTCATCCTTTTGGGGTCGATAAATTAAGTACCATTCAAGTACTGGGGTCGACGTAATCAACAATCCCCCTCCCCACAAATTTCAGGCCTTGTGCCTATAGTAGAAAGTATTATTATAATTACTACTACTACTACTACTACTATAAGCATAAGGCCTGAAATTTCGGAGAGAGGGATAATCAATTACATCAACTGGAGTTGATGTAATCAGCTGGTACATATTTTACCAACCCTCAGAAGGATGAAGGGAAAAGTTGACCTTGTCCAATGTTCTGTAGAGTGGGACTGAACCTGAAACCCCACAGTTAGGAAGCAAACTTCTGAATCATACAGCCATACCTACATCTTCATGAATAAAATATTATTATTCTTGTTTAAAGAGATTTGATCATTGTTGAATTTCATTTATTTTTATTTATGCGCCCTTTTCAAGCCTAGCCAGGCTCATGGGCCCGGTTTCCTGGTTTCTACGGCATATGTGTTGCCCCCAGCTGGACGGGACGCCAGTCCATCGCAACGTTACTCAAAAAACAGGAAGAAAGAATGAGAGAAAGTTGGGGCGAAAGAGTACAACAGGGGTTGCCACCAACCCCTGCCAGAGCCTCGTGGAGCTTTAGGTGTTTTCGCTCAATAAACACACACAACACCTGGTCTGGGAATCAAAGCCGCGATCCTCTGACCATGAGTCCACTGCCCTAACCACTGGACCATTGCGTCTCCATACCAATAAATTATTTCAGGTTGACAATTTCAGTTCAAAATATTGATTTCCTATACATTTAGTATTCCTTAACAAACTGTTTTCTCTTCTCTTCTTTCTTTACCTGCTTTTCTGCCCACACATGTAGGAAAGAACTTTAGTGCCTTACTAAAAAGCAGTTCTCATTCATTGCTTCTTAGGATAGCAGTCCCAACATGCTGCTTAGTTTAACATAACCACCAGGAATCAAGATTTTGAGTGCTTTTATCAAAATTTACATTGTTTCAAGCATCTGGGTCAGACACCTGGTCTCCACCCCTGTTTGTTTTGTGGATATTGATCTGCAGATGTTCAGGTTAGGCTTCAGTGGCATCATTTTCACCAGTCTGAGAGTGTGATGGGCAAAGATCTAAGGTCCATTCCTCCTAGCTTAGTTCATTCCTCCTGCCTAAGCCATAAAACAAAACTTAGAATTGAAACAAACAGCATAGAAATTAAATTCAGGTTGTACCATCTAGAACTTTCCACCATACATTACCACATGACACAACACCAGACTATTCTGCCATGGCTATCCATATAAATATGATCTATAAAACAAAAAATACTTACAAAACTAGCCAAATCTACTGGTGCACCACTTTCCAGTAAGACTTTCACAATATCCAAGAAACCACCTTGAGCAGCAAAAAACAAAGCACAGGTGCCAGTCTGAAAATAAATGAAAATAAAAGGATCAGAAAAGAGCATTATTTATTTTAAGCAATTTACCATTTTTGCATGGTGAGAATGGAGCAATTGTTGTGATTCAAGCAAGTTGATCCAGCAAGTCTATGATTAAAAATGTTCTGGCTGTGATGTTTTTTGCAGTCATAGTTTATCTTAGGCTAAACCTTCAAACATGTCTTTATATTTTAAAGTCTTTCATGGATATATTTCTTATGAAATACAATTTTTTACCATCTCCAATCTATGGGCTGTGGCCATGCTGGAGCACCACCATTACTGTTGCTATGGTTGATCTTGGATGATATCCTTATTTGTATTTCTTGCCACAGCAGAGTTTGTCTGGGATCACAGGTAATAGAACAACTTGGTGTTTCATGAATACATTTCAGAATGCACTTTCTTGAATACACTGTAAATGTGCTTTAATTAATTTTTTTAAATAATCAAAACTTATTAAGTTAGTACTTGGAACATAACATCACAAAAGGTTCTTATATAAAATCATGATGGAAGGGTGAAATTTGAATATTAACACTTTAATGCAAAGGGCCTTGTTTAAAAATCAGAGACACCCTCAAGAAGATTAGAAGGGTGTGATTTGAGGAAGATTTGGTTGATATTTGCAGCAAGCTGAGCAACACAGTAGCTCCATCGATGGTTTGATTGTAGAAGTTCACATTACAATTGGTTGCTCTTCCTGCTACTGACTATTCAACTGTGAAGTTGAGTAAAAAATGAAGCAAGCAGTGTTATGTGCTTTTTTTTTTTTTATTCAAGGGCAGTTGTAGGGTTTAAAGCAGTCATGGGTAACCTGCAGTATGCAGGACTTTCTGAATGGCACACTTATTGCCCTTGCCTAGTTTAAAGTCTTAACTATTAAGTCAACAATTCAACAATTTAACTTCATTCGGATTTTTCTAGTCACAGGCAGAAACATGAGTGTGTCTGTGTGCATGCGTATGCATGCATGGATGACAGTCTTTGTGTGTGCATGAGTGTGTGTGTGTGTGTGTGTGTGTGTGAGAGAGAGAGAGAGAGAGAGAGAGAGAGAGAGAGAGAGAGAGAGAGAGAGAGAGAGAGAGAGTGGGCCCACACACAATGTCTGAACTTGCTATTTATAAACATGCATTACTGTTATGAAGAAATTATAGAATTTAGTACTTTTCTTGTCAAACTTAACATCTACCATTCCTTAAGTAGCCGCTAATGTCATCACATTCAATTCCTTCTCCCTTGCCTAGCAACTAATTTTGTTCTAAGTACAAAGCAACTCAACTTGCAACTTTACAGATATTGAAGTTTTTTTTAATTTCAGGGGATGAATTCTAAGATAGTTTGAAGGACAAGAACAGCTGATTCAATTGACCCCTTCATTAGTAATTACTTTATCATCCTTATGAATAAATAATATTACAAACCTTATATTGATATCTGATGGTAGGTATTTACACAGAAAATGCACAGATGATGTGAGTTACATATAAATTATATAAATATTCGATAATGACATTTGCTTTACTTAGTATTCAACAAACCTGGATTATTTACATTATTTACATTACATTCCTCATCTCTTAAATATAGAACTGTATAAATCTGCATTATATTAAATATCTGCTTACATTTTCAAAATATTAGTCCTTCTCATACTTACTTAGACATTAACCCTTTAGTATTTAAACCGGCCATATCCGGCCAAAAATAGTTAATCTGTTTTATGTTCATACTGACCAGATCCAGGCTCTCACACCTACCCTACAATGTTATTCTACATTAAGTAATTACACCATCAAGATCTTGAACATATGAGATAATGCATGATTAATTCAAATCAATGGGAATCAACAGGCATTATGTTTGATTGAATAATCTGAACACTAAAGGGTTAAACCTATACCTCTCTACATTATTTCATCAAAGCCAAAAATCACTTCACAGTTTGTGAAGTTTTTCGGCTTTAATAAAAGAGTATTTTAGTCTACCTTTGGAATTCAAGTACTATTTTCCCACCTTGTTTAGCACCTATGTACTTACTTATATGTGTGTTGTGTGCACATGCATGTGCATGTGTGTGTGTGTGTGTGTAACCCAATAATTCTGCATATGTCTACATACATCAATAATTCATGTTTGTTTTTTCCCATTCATTTTAATCCTTTCCAATGTTATCACAAAGAAATATTTTTATGATAGTCTTTTATGGGTTTTTTTTCTTTGTCTTTTTTTAGTTCTATTCTTCCTTTACAGCTTTTGTTTATCATTTTTGAAATTTGAATCTATTTACCTCTTTTGAGACATATGACAATGGAGTGCCAAATCCTGGATATGACTTTAACCTGTATCCAGTAGTGGGTCTTTGGTTCAGGAGTTTCAGGACTTTTGACAAGAGTAGAACCACCTCTTAGTTCCTATTGTTCCTAGGTCTCCTCTGACCCAGAGTAATGACACCTGCCAGGGTCCTCCTGGCCATGAGTTAGATAGCATGTAACTACCCAAGCCTGGTTACGTTAATATCATGTGATGCAGCAGGATGTGGATTTTTCAGCAAATGAACTTATCGAATCAATGATAAATATAGACCAGATGCTCGGCAGATGAACAAATAATAAAGTTTCAATGGCCAATTCAGTTAGCAAACCACTGCTTTCATTTATAGTCGTGATTTGTGCAGATGAGATATTTCAGCTAGTGAAAGACCAATGTGACTAAAATCCAAGCCAGAGGTTCATGCTGCATTGTTTGATTGGGATATCTGGCATGGGCAAGTTTCCCAACCAGATGATGTTGGCTGAGTTGTAAAATATGAACTCGTCTGACAACCCAATATATCTTTCTACATACAAATCAATTCTATATCTCTCTATGTACACCAATCATTCCACATTGCCTACATATACCAATAATTATACATCTCTCTTCACATGCCTATAACTTGATTTTTTTCACAACATAACTCAATAATTCTACATCCCTCTACAGAACCCAGTAATTCTATACCTGTCTACATGAAGAAAGTAATCTTAGACCTTTCAAACTCACTTAAAATTCAACCCTAACAGTATCTATATTACAACCTCTCTGTCAGAAGTTAGTGTTATGGGTGTGTGCATAAGGGGAGGAATTATTCACACACACAAAATGTCCCACAACTCTTCATAACCCTTACTGGATTGTTACAAATCACTGAAAAGTTATTCAATGAAGAAATTTTAAATAGACATTCACATCTACTTATTTTGACATTTTTAAAATTAAGAAGGCTATAGCCACTTCATCCACATATGGTTTTTTTTTAACTAATCAGAAATTTTAGGTAAAACAAGTAGTCTGTGAGCCCTTGTCTTTTGTATGTTAACCAGAACACATGATCACATTAGATCCATTTTTATGTGTGTTATTTTAGCTATCAGAAATTTTATCAATTCAGAAGCTTGTTGCATGTGGAGCCTAGATTTGACTTAAGGAAGGTGAAAATTCACTGCCATCTTTCTTCTTTTATCTCACTTGACATCAGACATGTCTCCTTTTCTAATGTTTGCAATTATGACTAAGCTATCTGATTCTCTCTCTCTCTCTTTAACCAAATTAATTTCTCAACTAAAACCAGCTCCTACTAGTTTAAAACACAAACTATTTACGTTCATTTGTTGCTGCTGATCACAAACTCATATTTGACTTTACAACATAAAAAAAAAACATATTTTGAAATATTTATTTCTACAATATGAATTATCTAATTGACTTTTCGATGTACATTTTCACAAACACACATAAACTTTGCCTTGGTTGATTATCGGAAATAAAGATTTTTTTTATTTTTAGTTTTTCTGCTGTGTTTTAAACTCCTGCATTCTTGTTGTATTCTTGGCTCTGAATTTCGTTCTATTTTGACCTGTATTGACAAACCATGTGCTATGTAATTAATATTGCATTACACTATCAATAAGATCTGTCAAACTCTATTACTGTTGGTATTTAGGAAACAAAAGGAAAAATTATAAACAGCAAATTATTGTTGTTACATCGACAAACAATCTTTTATTATCTTAAAAAGTCATTAACATCATAACTCCCCATTTCCTGTTGTTCTGAAATCAATTTGGTTAATTATTCACTAATGGGACTGATAATGTACAACCAAACAGAAACCAAAAAACACAGACATTTGATGTTCTGTTCATTTTCTCTCTCCCTCCTCTCTCTCTCTCTTTCTCTCTCTCTCACTGTACATGTGTGTGTGTGTGTGTGTGTGTTGATGTGTACGTTGTTGTTGCTACTGTTATTTATCTTCAGGTCAAGCCTAATCTAGAAGACATGTATAGCAAAGGCGTCTTGTTGGGATCATCCCACTTTTTGAGGGGGTATCTACCATCATCATTTAATGTCCATACTCCATGCTGGTATGGGTTGGATGGGTGTACAGCTTATCTAATGTATCCTCTTTTTAAAGATGACCTGAGGGAAATTTGACTGTTATTTCTATCCGGTTAAGTGAATGCACAAAAGATCTTTCATTGGCTCGTATGTATGTACGTGTGTATGTGTGTGCATGCATGTGCTTGTGTGTGTGTATGTGTGTATGTGTGTGTATGCATGCATGTGTATGTGTGTGCATGTGTATGTGTGTGTGTGCATGTGTGCAAGTGTGAATATACACACACGCACACACACACACACATGTATTTACGTTTGCATGGTTGTAGGAAAAAATTAGCAAGAACAAGAAAAGGTTGGAAGAAGTTCAGGAGTTGAGTTGCTATTCTTGTTAACAACAAAAGACCTCTCTTTCCCCCCTCCACTCTTTGCCCCACTTCCCCCTCTCTCTCTGCAAAAAAAGCAAACTGTATGAAGCTTGTGAAAGACGTATAATGTTGCACTGTAGCAAAAGATCTGCACAGATTTATTTTTCTCACTTGTTGGCTCTGGAGAAAAAGGGTAGTGCCAAAGACCTCTGCAGGCCTTCTTAGACTGGTGAGATTGATAATGCTATAAATGATCCCCTTGAAATTTCATAAGTCAAAAGACATGAGCAGGGAAGGAATTCCAAAGGACCATTGTCACGGAGTGAGGGTGCACAGTAAGTGTAATAAGAGAGGAAAAAAGGGAGATGGGAATGCCTGAGTTGAGACTACATGAGCTCAGCCAGTTCTGGAGAGCAGAGGCCATTATAAGCAAGAAATATGTTGAGTTAAAGCAGTTGGATGTGTAACATTAAGACTTTTTGTGTTCTTAGCTAAAATTAAATGCACTTAGTTTCGGTTGATTTTTGAAAATAGTTAAGAATTTTGAGGGATTTAATGAAATAAATAACACACACACACACACTTACATTCTCACAGCAGATATTATTGTCATCATCATTTAACATCTACTTTTCCAAGCTTGCATGGGTCAGACAGAATTTATTAAAGCAGATTTTCTACAGCTGGATATCCTTCCTGTTGCTAACTCTCGCTTATTTCCAAGAAATGTAATATTTCCCCATGGTCAGACATGTTTTTCACAGAACTATATATATATACATACATGTGTGTGTGTGTGTGTGATGGGCTGCTTTCAGTTCCCATCAACCAATTCCACTCACAAGCTCTTGGTCAACCCAGGCCTCAGTAGAAGACACTAGCCCAAGGTGTAGCACAGTGGGACAAAACCACAAAACCCAAGAGCACATGACTGAGAAGTAAGCTTCTTGAGCACACAGCATCACACACACACACCACAAAGGTATACACCAGACACAACACACCGTACACATAAATCATATACAGACACACACAATACATCCTGCAGACAAAATTATGATCACACACAGGTATACACCACACAAACACACACACATATACACACACACACAGCAGTGCAGATGAAATGGCGTATTTATTCAGTGCCAGCTCTGTGGCAATGCAGCAGTAGAGAGATAAATAACAAAATATTGACAAAGTGCAACGCAAAAAGAACTATTGGGTGTAGTTTCATCAAAAAGTTAGAGCCAGGCGCTAACAAAAGATACATAAATAAACAAGATTGTGACAAATAACTGTTAATGAATTGGTAAGGTGTGATACAAACTTTTATCTCCATGAACATTGGTTCAATGATTTATTTACGTTTCAAGTCAGACAGTTGGCAGTGACTGTGGCAGGCAGAGTAAACAAAATAAAAATATTATATTATATCATATTATATAAAATATGATATCACAAAACTTTAAATGATCCGCAGGCTGTAGGCTTCAATTTCGTTAGTTATTGCCCAAATGATGAATTAGCAAGGGAACATCTATGTAGTTACCCAACCTACTAGAAATAGCAACTAAATCTCATCTCAAATCCTGCATCCTCATATCAAATTCTATGTCATCATCCCCATCATTGTCATCATCATCTTCATTGTTTTCCTCCTCATCATCATTTCACGTCTATTTTCCATGCTGGCATGGGTTAGATGAGTTGTCAGGCTCTGAGTCATTTCATATTGGGAGCTATTACTCCAAAAGATTGTTGTTCATAAATGTCATGGGATCTGGTTTCCACAGCTGGATGCCCTATCTATAGCCAACTACTTTACAGAGTGTATTACGTACATTTTCTTGTGATAGCAACACTAGAGTACTCGGTGATCTAAGGCAAATGGGCCGAGGAAAGGAAAAGGACAGGAAGCAATGATAGCAGGAAAACCCGAAATAGGTAGTTGAGGTAGAGAGATAGGAGTGTATGTGTAAAGAGTACACAAACGTCTTAGGATGATCATTGAAAGGGTCGAAGGAACAAGAGTATGATGGGAAAGGCAGAGGTGAACAAAGATATGGTTGGGTAATGCAATAAAGACAAAATTAGGGGTTGAACAGCAATAGAGATGACCCAGAAGGAGTGAGAGTGCTAGCTGTAAGTAGTACGGCAGAGTGAAGCTAGAAGTGCATTGGGTAGAGAGAAAAAATGTGGGATCCAATGAAGCCACTTTATAACTGGGCCTAGAGAAATGTAAGGAGGTAAGAGTTAAATGGAGTAGATGATGTGATCTGCACAAGTGTTCAGAAACAAGAGATGAAGGGTGTCTGTAAGTGGTAAGGAGACAGGAGTCATGGAGGGAAAGTCAATGCATGTGTGTGTATGTGTATGTGAGTATAATAAAGTAGTGAGATCCAACATGAATATAAATTGCATGTTTGTTATTTTATAATAATTACTGGTATCCTTATATATTACTATATTTTATATCTTATATGTAAAGCATAATATGTTATATATTATATGTGAAGGTGCATGGCTCAGTGGTTAGAGCGTTGGCTTACAATCGTGAGGTTGTGAGCTTGAATCCCGGACCGGGCTGTGTGTTGTGTTCTTGAGCAAGACACTTTATTTCATGTTGTTCCAGTTCACTCAGCTATAGAAGTAAGTTGCGACGTCACTGGTGCCAAGCTGTATCGGCCTTTGCCTTTCCCTTGGATAACACTGGTGGCGTGGAGAGGGGAGGCCGGTATGCATGGGTGACTGCTGGTCTTCCATAAACAGCCTTGCCCAGACTTGTGCCTGGGAGGGTAACTTTCTAGGTGCAATCCCATGGTCTGTGTCATGACTGAAGGGGATCTCAGAATATGTTATATGTATGTATATTATTGTAATTATCAGTTTAGTAAATAAATAAGTTAACATAACATAATGTCTAAAAGTTGATGAACCATCTATTGATCCCCTCCATTTTCTTATTGCTATATATATTATATATATATTATATATATATATATATATAATCACAGCTTCCAAAAATATTACCCTAGTGTCATGGTATGCTCTAATACAAGCATCACATAATCTGCCTTCATTCTGATGGAAAAGACCTTTACTGCTAAACGTTTCCAGAAATTTTTCCAGTCTGTTCTCACTCTGGCTACTATATGTTTTGGATAATCATCTCCCCTGCTAATTAAATCTCTTAGATTGAGAAGCTATCAACTACTTCTAGTAAGCCATCTGAGTATTTAAGAGAATCTATTTCCAGTGTGCTCAAAAGGCACAGCTATGCCCACCCTGTCTGTTGGAATAACAGACAGGATGGACAGCTGGAATGTCTTTGATCATAGGTCTACTGGTTCAGAGTTCATCTAAATCTAAACAGCAATAACTAAATGTAATAATCTAGCATAATTGATCATTCAAGAGAGAAGAACTGAACTGTGTACTATGAGGCAAGAGACTATTTGGACATCAAAGTTACAGTGAAACAACTTCTACTCCTAACGATGACTTACACTATCATATGGTAACATATCTTGGTTATGGAAACAACACCATAATTATTGATATTCTTTAACCCTAGACCAGCTCTGACTCAATAGACTTATGATCATAGACATTCCAACCAAGACTATCCATCACATTATCCAGTATGTTCTTTCTACTTTTTTTATGAAGGTAGAGTGTGAATATAAGAGTATTCTGTCTGCTATTTCTAGCAGGTCAGGTAACTAAGGAACAATATGTAGAATAGTGAATGTTTCTGGTTACTGGGCAAGTATTCTATCTAGTCACCCAACCATAGCTCTATCACTCTACATTTTAATAAAACAGAACGAAAATAAACAAGGCAACACCAATGTCCTCTCAACAATTAGCCAGAGATGATTTTTAAAATGAGAATATCTGAAATAAACTCGGCTGCTCTCACAAATATGATTACTAAAAATGAAACTGACTGCTCTCAAAAATTATGTAAAAAAAAACAGGAAAAATAATCTAGAATTCTTGTTTGATACTGGATCAATCCCAAAATCTAATCAGTTCATGCTACTCACGAGGCCAAATATCCCTGAAAGTTTCATCCAAATCCATCCAGCGGTTCTTGAGATATCTTGTCCACAGACAAACATACAAACAAACACGACTGAAAACAATAACTCCACCTTCACTAAGGCAGTGGTAATAGATAATGTAATAAATTAAAGGAGGTGGGTGACAAAAAAGACAGTGAAGGGGATTTAAAATGATGCCTAATGAGAACTGAGCTGACCTGGGGCTAAACAATAACAATACTACTAGAGTGAAGCAGTGAATCACTCAACTAACTTAACAAAATTCTTATGCATCATTAAAGCACCTCTTGAAATAGTAGCCAAATTTCCTTGAAATTACACACCTGTGCATTCATAAAAGGAAGCACATATTAGACCTTGTAGTCCTAGATATACTATGAATGAAAACAAAAACAACAACACTGAATGATGAAATATTCTCTTATATCATAAATCTCTTTGGAGAATGACCACATGTCAGAGATGAGTAACCGATTGTTTAGTATTTGTGGTAGGGGCTCAGTTGTAGTGGTGAGTAAACACATGCTACACATGAGAGGTGGAGGAGAACATCTAATTATAGACAGTGGGCTGCCACTTGTTGATAAATGGGTAAAAATAGATTGTACATCCAAACAGCAACATTGTGTTAAAAATAAAATAGAAGATTGGGCAACTTTCAGACTTGTTAGGTTATTAGAATGAGGAATTTGGCAAGCTGCACTTCTTGGGTGGGGTTGGAATGGGTGGGATAGAGTGAGACACAGAGAAAGACAGACAGACAGACAGATACAGAGAGAGAGCATATCAGGATATGTAGGTGTATTTATATGTCTAAAGAAATAAGTCTATGTATGAGAATGTTTTAAGTATGCATATGAATGTACAAGAGTGAGACAGATATATAAAGTGAGTGAGAGGAAATGTGTGTGTGTGTGTGTGAGTGAGAGAGAGAAAGAGAGAGTATGTGTGTATAAGAGAGAAAGAAAAACAAAAAGAGACGGCAAGCAAGCTGTTGTATTAACTGCAATGCACATAAGAGAATTTGTTTCTCCTTATTGTTTTGTCTGCATAATTGAACCTGGCAGACTACAACTGCAGTATTCAATGATTTAAAATTACTCTAGATGTCTTCATACACAATCCACAAGCACCTCTGCGTACTTTCTCACTCACACACACACACGCACACACACACACACACACACACACACACACACACACACACACGCATACATGCACATAATTATTTTCGCATCTGTTTTTACTATGCTGATATGGGTTGACTAGGTCTGCAATATACAATCTTATCTCCGTCTTGCATCATCTTATCTCCAAGATCTACATTGCCAAATATTTACAAATCAGGAGCTTATTAAGCTCATCTTTAGATTATATATTCCCAATATTTATATCTATATTAAGCTTTGAGTAGTTTTTATCAGTATCTGATGTCTTCTTCCTGGATGTATTTAAAGATATAATTAATGAAAATGTTAGCTTGGAGTATTGAGGAATATAGGTTCCAAGTTTGAATCTAGCCAAGGACTATACAGACACCAAGAAATAAAGCAGCTAGTAACTATCAAACAATGTATATATATTGCAAATATATGCAATATATAGGTACAGGTAAGGCAGCGAGTTGGCAGAATCATTAGCATGCTAGAAAAAATGATTAGCTGCATTTCATCTGTCTTTACGTTCTGAGTCCAAATTCTGCTAAGGTTGACTTTGCCTCTCACCCTTTCACGGTCAATAAAATAAGTACCAGTTGATTACTGAGGTCAATGTAATTGATCAACTCCCTCCCCCAAAATTGCTGGTCTTGTGCAAAACTTTGAAAGCAATATATAGGTGCAGGCATAGCTGTGTAGTTGAAAAATTCGTTTCTTAACTACGTGGTTTCAGGTTCAATCCTAGACAAGGCACCTTGAGCAAGTGCCATGTACCATAGCCTTGACCCAACCAAAGCCTTATGAATGAATTAAGTAGATATAAATTAAAAGAAGTAGTGTATGGGGGGAAGGCAGGTAGGGAGATGTATATTTATATGTGCTTCTTGTGTGCTTGTACTTGTAGCAGTATTTGTTTACGTTTGCACTTCTTTGAAAATCATGAGCTACAAATCATCCACAGGCTTTGCACCTTTGAAGATGTGTGAAATAGATCCCTTACTTGAAAAACAGGACAAGGTTAGTGACAGGAAAGGAAGGGCACCTGTCTGTAAAAACAATACTTCAATGTTCACCCCTGATGTCCCCTCCCTTTTTTTAATGACCTGTTCACTGTTCACTTCCTGTGCATTATTCTGTGTACTGTTCATGCATTTTTGGCTACTTTTTCTGATGAGTTGTACACTGTATACAATAATCATCATCATCGTCGTTTAACGTCCGTTCTCCATGCTAGCATGGGTTGGACGGTTCGACCGGGGTTCTGGGAAGCCAGAAGGCTGCACCAGGCTCCAGTCTAATTTGGCAATGTTTCTACAGCTGGATGCCCTTCCTAACGCCAACCACTCCGTGAGTGTAGTGGGTGCTTTTTACGTGCCACCTGCACAGGTGCCAGGCGGGGCTGGCAACGGCCACGGTCAGATTGGTGTATTTTATGTGCCACCGGCACGGAAGCCAGTCGAGGCGGTGCTGGCATCGGCCACGAGTCGGATAGTGCTTTTTACGTACCACCAGACCAGGGATCCTGGCTGGTTCAATTCGATTTCGATTTCGCTTGCCCCAACATGTCTTCACAAGCAAAGGGGGTTGGCAAGGGTGCCTGTCGTACGGTCGCATTGGAGTATTTTACGTGCCACGGCCACGAGTCGGATAGTGCTTTTTACGTACCACCAGACCAGGGATCCTGGCTGGTTCAATTCGATTTCGATTTCGCTTGCCCCAACATGTCTTCACAAGCAAAGGGGGTTGGCATGGGTGCCTGTCGTACGGTCGCATTGGAGTATTTTACGTGCACGGCCCCGAGTCGGATAGTGCTTTTTACGTACCACCAGGCCAGGGATCCTGGCTGGTTCAATTCGGTTCGATTTCGATTCGATTTCGCTTGCCCCAACATGTCTTCGCAAGCATGGGGGGTTGGGATGGGTGTCTGTCGTCGGATGAGGTTCTATATCGACTTCGCTTGCCTCAACCGGTCTTGTGTCCAAGGGAAAGGCATTCATAAGTGGGCTGGGCTCACTTGTCCTGCCTGGTCTTCTCACGTACAGAATATTTCCAAAGGTCTCGGTCTCTGGTCATTTCCTCAGTGAGGCCTAAAGTTCGAAGGTCGTGCTTCACCACCTCGTCCCAGGTTTTCCTGGGTCTACCTCTTCCACGGGTTCCCTCAACTGCTAGGGATTGGCACTTTCTCACACACCTATCTTCATCCATTCTCGCCACATGACCATACCAGCGCAATCGTCTCTCTTGCACACCACAACTGATGCTTCTTAGGTACAACATTTCTCTCAAGGTGCTAACGCTCTGTCGAGTATGTACACTGACATTACACATCCATCGGAGCATACTGGCTTCATTCCTCACGAGCTTACGCATGTCCTCAGCAGTCACAGCCCATGTTTCGCTGCCATGTAGCATGGCTGTTCGTACACACGCATCATACAGTCTGCCTTTTACTCTGAGCGAGAGGCCTTTAGTCACCAGCAGAGGTAAGAGCTCCCTAAACTTTGCCCAGGCTATTCTTATTCTAGCAGTTACACTTTCAGCGCACCCACCCCCCCACTACTGACTTGGTCACCTAGATAACGGAAGCTATCAACTACTTCTAGTTTTTCCCCCTGGAAAGTGACGGAAGTTGTTTTCTCTGCAGATTTTCGGAGGTTAATGCTCCCGAGCATCTGCCACATACAAAAACTATCTTCCCAGTTAGCCTACCTTTGACATTGCTGCACCTCTTATGTGTCCATAGCTTACACTGGGTACATCTTATAGAGTTTCTACCTACACCTTTTCTACAGATCGAGCAGGGCCATCTTCCTGAAGATATTTGTGGATTGTCTACCTTTCTACTTATTAGTACTTTGGTTTTAGCTAGGTTGACTCTAAGGCCCCTTGATTCTAAACCCTCCTTCCACACCTGGAACTTCTCCTCCAGTTCTGATAGTGACTCAGCAATAAGAGCAAGGTCGTCAGCGTAGAGGAGCTCCCAGGGACAGCCTGTCTTGAATTCCTCCGTAATTGCCTGGAGGACTATGATAAATAGGAGGGGGCTGAGTACTGAACCCTGGTGGACCCCAACCTCTACTTTGAATTCTTCTGTGTACATAATTATTATTATTTATTATCATAATGTATTCTTCTAACACATACTAGCATGGAAAAATAA
Organism: Octopus sinensis; assembly: GCF_006345805.1. Classification (NCBI taxonomy): domain Eukaryota; kingdom Metazoa; phylum Mollusca; class Cephalopoda; order Octopoda; family Octopodidae; genus Octopus; species Octopus sinensis. The sequence continues at coordinate 54,820,271 of NC_043006.1, read as the reverse complement.
AACAAATGAATACACTCTAAATATGAAGTTAACAGACCAGATAATTGTAATCTCATTAATAACAGCTTATCCCAGTTATTTCTTATCTCAACTAAATCTGCCTTCTCTGCATATTATTTCTGTTCTGGTCAGAAGAGAGGATAATGGTCATGACCTTTACATTTCCCTCCAAGACTGGTGAGGTTATTGAGGATGATGCTTACCTCACCTTCTATAAATTAATGCCTAGAGAGAGGCCAGTTAGATAGGATTCTTTTTTTAAGTGTTTTGTATAGAGTTTTCAAAGGATAAGTGAGACACAATAAAGATACTGAGGAGAAGAGAAACCGGTTCATCAGATGAGGCTGGACAAGGGACAGTATAAAACTTAATAGTTTAGAGGAACAGAAGAAATTATAATTGTGGTAAAAAAGACCAAGTAGTGAAACTGCAGAAGAGATGACAAAACAATAACAGTAGAAGAGACGGGGACAAAACAGTGAAATATAAGCCATATTGTTCTTCTAACCCTTTTGTTACCAACCTGGCTGAAACTGGCTCTGGTTCTGTAGTACAAATGTCTTGTTTTTATATGTTTTGAATTAAAATTTTCCACCAAACCTTAGTCACAATTTATGTTCCTAACACTAGCTTAATGATAACTAAGTTATTTTACTTGATACTTTGTTATATCTAAAATTAATTGAAAGAAACACAGAGCATCTCAACAGAAATATGGTAACAAAAGGGTTAAGACCCTAACATTAATGACATGTTTATGCCAAACTTAGGACTGTAATTATGAAACAAGATATGTGACTTCTCTATCATGATACATAATCCAAGTTCAAACTAGTCAATAGATGATGAGCATACCATACAACACTAATCATATGATATTTCTTACAATATTACATTTGTATTACCACATTTTACTTATATTTCTTACACATGCTTCCTACAGCCAGTCATTTATATTTTATAAAATCTAAATATAAATGCTTCTAATTCTTCAAAGGTTTTTAAGGATCAGCTCTTACTTAGTTCTGGCTTTATGGTGTAAGGTCGCTTGCAGGCAACCTTCCCACACACACACACAAATTATAACTATTTTCCAACAACTATGTAAACCAAAGCAATGAAGAATAAAGCACTCTGCCCCAGAAGCACAGCAAAATTTCTGTTAGAGATTTGAACTGAAAACCATTGAGCAGGGTAATCCAATCGGTTATTCATTATTCTAAAGATTAGCATAGCTTATTTGAAAAACAGCTCACTGGGTCATAACTAATTCTATGAATAGCTATCAGAACTTATCTATTACTGATAACAAGTCAACTGAACACATTATTGTCTTCTTTTGATCAACGATCAGGCTGGTAATCAATTGAATATATCTGCTGTACCTAATGTTCTACTTTCATACTCAGTCTGTCTATAACTATTTCTTTCATACACACATACATCCAAACAAGATCCAGACTGTTGTCATTCATTTATCTAGTTTTCATGTATGTATATGTTCTAAGAGAATTTATAATACATTTTTATCTTAACCAAAAGGTTAATTTTGGTTTTGAGAGCTGTATATATGAATGTATAGTGTAAGAAACTTATAATCATGGCTAATGTTATCAATCAGTTACTGTTATCACAATGAGTCACAAACTGATCACAATAACAGGCTTCTCTAGTATGAACACACATATGCACACATATTTACAAAGAAAATGTTGATAGAGACTTCAAGTTTTACCACTCACTGACTTCATCAAACTGCCTGACAAAGCTAGCAAACACTGAAGTCTCAAAGTTACTGTCAGCCTTTTCCTCATAAAAATATATTTAACAAACCTATCTCATCAGATATCTAGGTAAAAAAATGTTATTAAGTTATATATGTAACGCCTATCAAATATGTTGAGTGGCACTTTCTTCCATTTGTCCACTCCAAAAGAGGAAGTTACTTAGACATGTCAGACTATTGTCCAAATTATGAACATTTTTTCATCTACATACATATACATTGATAAACGTACACACATATGCAAATACACTTCATATAAATGTATACTTATGAAACATGACTATGTAGTCTTACACACAAATGACTTCATCAATTATGCAAGAATTCTCCATTCTAATCAGTAAAGTGCTATGACATATACAAGGAATATATGTTTACAGATACTATAGAAAATTATATCTTAAAGAGCCAAAAAACTGCAATAAATGAGATAAATGCAGCACTCATAGCAAAACTTATATATAAACAAATAACTGTTGCCATAGTCATGTGATTAACAAGCTATCTTTATTATCATATTGTTATAAGTTGATCTCAGAGTGCAGCATCTTAGGGAAGTATTTCATACTATAACCTTCTTGTGAGTGAAATTTGGCAAATGGAAACCAAAATGCATAACTTTGCACTTTGATGAAATATCATCATCATCATCATCATCATTTAGTGTTGGGTGTCCATGCTGACATGGGTTGGATAATTTGACAGGACTGATAGCTGGAAGGTTGCACCAGACTCCAGTCTGATTTGGCATGGTTTCTATGGCTGGATGCCCTTCCTAATGCCAACCACTCTGAGTGTGTACTGGGTGCTTTTACATGCCACCAGTCCAGGTGCCATTCGTGTGACACCAGTATCTGCCATCGCTGCAATTTTAATTGGCTTGATGGGTTTCCTTCTCAAGCACAACATAATGCCAAGGGTCTTGGTCATTGCCTCCATGAGGCCCAACACTTAGAAGGAGCTTTTCGCATGCAACTGGCATCAGCCACTTTGCCTCTGTGAGGCTCAATGCTCAAAAGGTGCTTATTACGTGCCACTGACAAAGGTGCCTGTTATGTGACACCAGCATCAGCCATGACTACGATTACACTTGACTTGACAGGTCTTCTGAAGCACAGCATATTACCAAAGGTTTCAGTCACTGGTGAGGCCCAAAGTTTAAAGATCATGCTTTACCATGTCGTCCCATGTCTTCCTGGGTCTACCTCTACAACAGGCTCCCTCTATAGTTAGAGATCAGCACTTCTTTACAAAGCTGTCCTCATCCATACACATCACATGACCGTACTAGAGCAGTCATCTTTCTTGCACACCATATCTAATGCTACTTATGTCCAACTTTTCTCTCAAGATGCTTACACTCTGTCAAACATGCACACTGACGTTGCACATCCAGTGAAACATACTGGTTTCATTTCTTTGAAGCCTATGCATGTCCTCCACTGTCACAGGCCATGTTTCACTGCTGTATAGCATAGCTATTCACACACTGGCATCATACAATCTACCTTTAACTCTGAGGAAGAGTACTTTGTTGCCGGCAGAGGTAGGAGCTCTCTGAACTTTGCCCAGCCTAATCTTATTCTCAAAGCTACACTCTCAGAATACCCACCTCCACTACTGACTTAGTCACCTAGATAACAGAAGCTATCAACTATTTCTAGTTTTTCTCCTGGCATGTGATGGAATATGTTTTCTGTACATTTTTGGTGATTATTGTACGTGTGCATCTTCTGCACACAAAAGCTATTTTCCCTGTTAACCATCCCTTGATATTGCCGCACCTCTTTTGTGTCCATAGCTTCCACCAGGTACATCTTATGGAATTCCTACCTACGCTTTTCCTACAGATCAAGCAGGGTTGTCTACTTGAAGGAATTTGTGGTTTGTCTACCTTCCTACTTACTAAGACTTTGGTTTTTGCTAGGTTAACTCTAAGGCCCCTCTACACCTTGCTTCCATACCTGAACCTTTATAGCATAATCACAATCCAATGACTGACACCAGTAATGAATAAAATAATTATAAATATACTTCAGTCCTATATATGTGTGTAATTATAATTCATATAATATTATAGACATATGATAGCCAATGTATTATATGAACTGATTTTATGCCAAAAAAGAAGAGCAACCATCGGATATGGTTATATAGAAAAGTATGGTCTTTTGACCATTCAGCCATATTTGATGATTATTGAATTTGCCTCTCCTTCTTCAGCATGAAACCATTTGATAATATATTGACTATCATGAGACTAGAATTTTACAAAAATATTAATAATATACCCACTCTATTACCTAATATATGAGTGCCTGTTTTCTTCTGACATATGAAACATTTGGACAACTATGTATAGGTTTGGTGATGCAAATAGTCACTCTGTTGCTTCTGCTAAATATTAATAATATATATATATATATATATACGTGCCGGTGGCACATAAAAAACGCCATCCGTTCGTGGCCGTTTTCCAGCTCTGTCTGGCACCTGTGCGGGTGGCACGTAAAAAGCACCCACTACACTCACGGAGTGGTTGGCATTAGGAAGGGCATCCAGCCGTAGAAACACTGCCAGATTTGACTGGGCCTGATGAAGCCTTCTGGCTTCACAGACCCCAGTAGAACCGTCCAACCCATGCTAGCATGGAAAACGGACGCTAAACGATGATGATGATGATGATGATATATATATACATATATATATATATATATTTGATTCTGTTTATAATACAAGGAATACCTATGTATTTTGTACTTATATAAAACTAGCAGAGATACCCGGCCTTACTCAGGATTAAAATGGCATAGATTTTTATTGCTTTACTTGTTTCAGTCATGTGACTGCAGCCATGCTGGAGCACTGCCATTGGTTGAAGAAATCAACCACAGGATTTATTGTTTGTAAGCCTAGTACTCATTCTGTCAGTGTCTTTTACCAAACCGCTAAGTTGCAGGAATGTAAACACAGCAACATCAGTTGTCAAGCAATGGTGGGGGTACAAACACAAGACACAGACACACACATACACACATATAGACATATATATGACAGTCTTCTTTCAGTTTCTGAATACGAAATCCACTCACAAGGTTTTGGTTGGCTCGAGGCTATAATAAGCATGACTAGTGAGACCATAATCCATGGCCTCTACCTGGTATGTAGCCAGTCGACTTATACATACCTTTCCTTCTTGGGACACAAAACTCCACTTGTGAAGACCCGTTGAGGCAAGTGAAAGTCAAAATCAAAATCACAATCAAATCAAATCAAATCAGATATCAGAAAGCAGAACCAAAATCGAAGTCGATCAACATCAATGGAAATTGCAGCTGTGATACCAGTGCCGGTGACAAGTAAGCGAACCATCCGATCGTGGCCATTGCCAGCGCCGCCCCGACTGGCCTCCGTGCCGGTGGAACGTAAAAAGCACCATCCGTTCATGGCTGTTGCCAGCCTCGCCTGGCCCCCATGCCGGTGGCACGTAAAATGCACCATCCGTCCATGGCCGGTTGCCAGCCCCGTCTGGCACCTGTGCAGGTGGCACATAAAAAGCACCCACTACACTCACGGAGTGGTTGGCGTTAGGAAGGGCATCTAGCCGTAGAAACACTGCCAGATCAGACTGGGCCTGATGCAGCCTTCTGGCTTCCCAGACCCAGTTGAACCGTCCAACCCATGCTAGCATGGAAAGCAGACGCTAAATGATGATGATGATATATATATATATATATATATAATATATATATATAATATATATATATATTATGTTAAATTAGAGATAAAACCACTATTAGGCAAATCAAACAGTGACAAATATATATTTGTATATATATATTTAAAATTTATAAGTTTAAATTATTTAAATAATTTTTTAAATTTTAACTTTTATATTTTTAAATTAATTTTATGTATTGGCTTATGTTTTTCACTGTTTGATTTGCCTAATAGTGGTTTTATCTCTAATTTAATATAATATAATATAATATATTTATACTATAAAATTGGATTTAATCCTAAATCTAATTTTTCCCTGTAAGTTTGGATTTATTCCCTAATATTATTATTATTATATATATATATATATATATATATATATACATACACACACACATATCTCTCTCTCTCTCTATATATATATATATATATATATATATACCAGGTGACATGCTCGGTAATTCCCGGGAAAGCAGGCTTATCCCTTGGTTCCATTCTCATAATTGTTTCGCTAATCCAGTAACAACAATACAATGTATGTAGCCCTTAAAATGGTTTTTGTGTATTTATTGAGGATACTGAACTGTCTTACAAAGGATCTTGTTTTTAGGAATTCCCAATAACTTATGAATACCCAAATTGTGAAGTCAGTTATATAATAACATGAAATTAATTACCCTATAGTAAGAATTCAAATAAAGTAGCCCTAAAAAGGACTTTAATATGTTCCAAGAGTATATAGAACATAGGAGGAAATACTAAACTTGTGATTCATGTTATGTAATAACAGGCTAATCAGATATGAGATAATAAAAATTCAAAGTAATTAACTGTAAAAAAAGCTTTTGTGTGTTCCCAGAGAATATGACCCTCAGCAGTGCTAGAGTTGGTATATTCGTGAATAAATCACTAACCGAAATAAGTGGATCTATTGTTTAGGAGAATACTATTAACTTGTTTAAGCCTTGTACTGGATAAATTGAGAAAATAACTAAAATAGTTCAAATACTAAGAAATAAGTATATTCAGTTTCATTTTTACCAAATAATTTACAAAGGAGGGAATGGATTATTTCTCTTGGAAGCTTAAAACCCCTAATTTATGAAGGAGAGAAGGGGTTATTTCCCTTGGAAACTCAAAATAATTACGCCCGCTGTTCAACAGCGCCCAAATGTTATTCCTCCCACCATTTACCCGAACATTTTTTTAAAATCAATTTATACTTAAAACCTCTTCAGACACTTAAGCAATGTGCGTGTGAAGTTTAAGAAAAATCAGCCAAGCTGTTTTGGTGCAAAATGAGGACATAGATACACACACACACACACACACACACATTTTCAGTTTTAATAAGTAAGATTACATATGCCTTCTATATTTATATTGGAAAACTTGTGTATGTCTTCTATCTGTAAATGACTTACGTATCATATATTTTTACCTTCTATATAGAATATTTTTGAGTATTACTTGTATTTCTGAACACTTTACTATTTGAAAATGTTAAAACATTTTATAAGAAGTTATTTAATACTATCTGAGAAACTTGACTGAATGTTTGTGAAGGGTTGAGGACTAGCATAGAAATTAATTGACTAATTGGAAACCAATTAATTATCTAAACAATACAAGAAGAAAAATGCTAAATATTTCCCTTCAGAATATCAAGGAAAATAAAAAGAAAAAGATTGCTTGGTATTAACTATTCTTGAAATCTAAAATTAGTTTGTGAAATTAGTCTTAAAATCAAGCAAAAGAAAACAAAAAAAGAAAGGAAGACTTTCCTCTTTGTGGATGTCTTCTACCTAAGTTATACAATGTATTTAGTGGAGCAGGTAGATACTTTAATTCTATTAGTGTAAACAACTGGAAGACCTGATTTTCCAGTATTTCATACAATGTGGGGGAAACTATTTTAATCATTAAATATATTTAAAATGTACTTGGTTCAAGATTTCTAAAGTCTCATCCTGTTTGCACTCATTAACATTTTCAGTTTACCCATACAACAATCTTACATTATGGAACTCCATTGGGGATATAACCATGATAATGTCTAATAACAAGATGTTTGTTGACTATGCTATCAGCGATTGTGATCTTGTTTACATTCAACCACAGAACAAATAGAGAGACGGTATTTTTTATAATAAGGTGTAAATATAGTGACAATGAAGTCAACAGTTAGCACAAGCAAGACAAACAGCATGTAGCAGCCTGCAAAGAGTGGACACAAGTTAGGGTAGAGAATTACTTGTCCAAGCAATCAGTTAACTTGTTTGGGCAGAGAGAAGAGAAGAGATTAATTAAATCAATGGCAGGGCTCAGATGCAGAAAGGACGATTGATGGGGTGGGGAGAAAGGAGATGTAATTATACAGCAAGCATGGGTAACCTTTTTTGGGGAAGCAGGCCACATGGGGCATGACTCATCATCAGGCAGGTTGCACAACTAAAAAAATTCAAGGTAATTTGTTTTGTCAAATGTGCCATTCAGAAAGTCCTACAGACTACAGTTTGCCCATGATTCATAGAGAGGAAGGAAAAGTATTCAGCAAAGAGGCTTAGCTGTTGTTACTAATAATGATAGAACATGGTGCAGAACATTCAGTTAGAGTTGGGTGGTAAACACAGTAATATAGTGCTATAAATTATGTGTTATGTATTTAATGCGTAATTGTATATGTTCTTGTTACACAATGACAAACGTATAGAAACAGATAAAGCAGAGCTCCAGCATGGGTTCAGCCATGATAGCTAAAACAAACAGAAGAAAGAACTAAAGAACACACACGAACACACACTTACACATTCTTACACTAAAGGATGATAAACAGGACTGCTTCATGCATATTTTCTTTTTATTATCATAACAAACTAAGCAAGACAAAACTGAAAACTAAGCATGATTGATTGAATGCGTTATTAATTAGAGAAGAAAGCACCACCATGATGATGATGATGATGGTGGTGTTGAGGAGGAGATGGAGGATGGCAGTGGCAGTGGTGGTGGCACAATCCAGCAATGCAACCAGACATGTGTCAGACTACAAATGTCATGTAATGACCATAAAAATCAATATCGTTTTGTTTTCTTGATCTTAACAAAAAGGGTAGCATAAGATTGAAAAAAGAAAAGACTTAAAAATCATAAAAGCTGAGAGTCCAGTCTGCTTGATAATATTTCATTTGAAGAATGCAAACGTGGTATTGTACACATGCAACTGACAACTAGGTTTAATATATCACTAAAAAAAAACTGTCAAATCCTGGCAATTTAGAAAACCTCGACAATTATCTTTCTTTTGAAGCCTAGCAAGGCTAAAACTAACTTATCATCAAGCAGACCAGTGTCTTTTATCAGTTCAGTTGCAATTAAAAGTACTTTCTACTCATAATCAATTTCCATCTAAACCTCCAAGATCACCAGCATGAATTCAGGTAACAACTCTACAACTTCAGATCTTTGCAATTCTTAGCATCAAATGCAGCTGAATTTGATTAAAAAACACTAGCTCTGGACAATTACTGTGGCACTACACTTAACAAAGCCTTTGATATTGTCAACCACTGCAGTTTGTTAGATTCCTATGATAACACTTTCCCAAAGAGCATTACAAGAAGCTAGCAGTGTATTTCAGGGGTAGACAAATAAAAACAATGAGAGCAGTTATCTAAGGGTAGAATCCTGAAACTTGGAGTTTGCTGGGAAAGCTGTGCCTTTCTTTCATACTTCAAATTTAATATCTCCAAGGCACTAACACCTAAGAATGGGCAGCTCAAACTCATCAGGTAGTCCAATGCAGTTTTTGTTCCAGTCTCATCCAGATTTGATCACCAATAGACAGAACCTGTCCAACTCCAGTATCTTTTCTGCAGGTACAGAGTACCTAAATCAACTGTGATTGTGTTCACCTCACTTCCATCAACATCTACAAGTCCAAGTTTCTAGGAATACACTATCTGTAGAGCAACAATTAAAAGTCACATTTAACACAATGTTCACTTTCTTACCACATTGTAGAATAATGACAGGTTATGCTCAACAAAGTAACAAGGTTCTTAAATCATTGGCAGTACTTGGGAACAGAATAAATTTGCAAATATTGCAACCTACAAAATAATTGGTGGGACCAATTCTTGATTATAAATGTCCAATCTGGAGTTCCCTAGCATCAGACACATCATAAAAGAAAATGCAAGTTGTAAAAAATGCAGCTCTTCAAGAGACAACTGGTTCCCACAAAATGGTGACTGAAAACAATTATCTTGAAAATTCAGTCACATTCATAGCTTCTGGCTTCACACTCATACCTTCCTAGTTCAAAACCTCATCAGAAGTCAGCCATATCAACAATCATCTTCAAATCCAGGTTAAAACAGAATATTAAGCAAACACTATTCCCAAAATTCAAAGAAAAAGACAATTTAGAAAATTAACCATGAAATGCATGTTTGTGTCTCCTTGTCTTGACACCACATGACAGTTATAAATGAGTGTCACTGACATACATGTAGCGTCATCCATTTTCAATATTCTGTAAACACATGTCCAGCCATGGAGGAATATTACCTTGCTTGGGAACAGGTGAGGGTTGGCAACAGGAAGAGCATCCAGCCATAGAAAATATGCCTCAATAAGCTCTGTCCAATCTATGCAATCATGGAAAAATGGATATTAAAATGGTGATGATGATGATGATGATGATGAAGCAATTTCACAACTTGGTAGCAGAGGATGCAATTTGAGGCTAGTAGCTTTGAATGTTACTAAGAAGCTACACACCATAAGACCATGATTAATAAAGGAGAAAAATTTCCTACCATGTAAAACAAGATGCAGTTTTTGAATCAATGGCAAATGACTATGACAGTAAAATATATTCAGGAATCACCAACACATATTCTGCATCTTTTCTTATTTCTTTATTGCCCACAAGGGGCTAAACATAGAGGGGACAAACAAAGGAATTAAGTCGATTACATCGACCCTGGTGCATAACTGGTACTTTATTTATCAACCCCAAAAGGATGAAAGGCAACGTCGACCTCGATAGAATTTGAACTCAGAACGTAAAGACAGACAAAATACTGCTAAGCATTTCACCCAGCATGCTAACATTTCTGCCAGCCTGCCACCCTATTCTACATCTTTTCTGCAGAACATTTAATCCTACTAATCTACTAAATATACCAGATCATATCAGAATAGCTGTAGGAAAGTGATAGAATGATTTCAATTCAAATTTCTACATTGTACTTTTGCCACGGTAAGCAGTACTACATAATAATGATGATGGTGATGATAATTATAATGATGATGATGATGTTGATAGTGAATGTTGGGGGGGTTTGATTATAATGATAATGATAATGATGGTGATGATGATGATGGTCTTTATATTGGCATAACATTTGGTGTTTTTTAAAAGAGCTGTGAAGTTGTGTTCTGCCAGTCATGCCTTTTCAAATAGCAACAGTGTCTGCAAATGAAACGGTTCCAACAGAGAAGTGTATACACACACACACACACACAACACACACACACACACACACACACACACATTTACACATGCACACAACGCACACATATACACACAGAAGTGTGCTCATGTACTCCTAAGCTAACAGCTTAACTGCTGGCACAGTGGAGTAGATAAATGAGTGATTGTATGAATGATAATGATAAAACATCTGGCATCTACTGCTCTGACTTAGACATAACACATTGATAACAAAGCATAATGATATATATATATATATATACACAAATACACCTAAGCATTGAGACAACTGGGCACAGCTGTTTAGAAGTAAATTATTCAGCATGGATGACTGGGCATTCAGTCTGTTTTGAGGACAGCACTTTTTGGCACTGGAAGCAAACACACACATACATACAGAAATAGAGACAGACAGACAGACAGGGATAGAGACAAAAAGTGTGTGTGTGTGTGTGTGTGTGTGAATGAGAGAAACAGCAAAACATCTGATGTCAAATAAGTCAGCATCAAACAGTAAGGCTAAAACATCTCATAGCCATACATACAGGGTTGGCCATAAGTCACCCAACAGTAAATCAAAATTCCATAAATACTATCAGTAATTCTGTGTTGACTTGAATGGGGAAATGTGTTGCTTGAGAAGGACTTCAGTTTGAACAATTTTCATGAGGTTTCATAGTTAGGTGCTTTTATTAAATTCATTCAGTTGTTAAACATAAGCAAATCTTGGAATTAAATGGTTTTGATTTACTTCCAGGTGACTTTTGGCCAAGCCTGTATATACACACATTCCCACTCAATGTACACATGCCAACATACACACACATCCACACCCACCCATTCACATACTCTTCAGACTGCCTCTCAAACACCCTTCTACTGACCATCCCATCTACACACATATGAAAAACATATAACTACCCATACATACACCTGTCACCATAGCCGCCGCCCTCTCACTGTGACATTAACAGACACACGCAAATCACTCATATCAATACATGTAAACAATTAATACCACACACAGTTACCATCACATACACACATGTTACCATGCAAGCACACACACACACTCAGTTACTGCAACACACACATACTACCATGCACACACACACACGCGCCACTGCACACACATGCGTACACACCCACACATACACACGGATACCAAACCGGTCTTCACAATCTCCTATCCCAGAAAGCACTTCCTCTTTGTCCATCTACTTCTGGTCATTCCAAAATGTAACTACAGGTGAACTGTTGGTAATTTTTTTTCTCCTTTTTCTTTTGGACTTTCCTATGTCTCCTGTTTCTGAAGAAGAGCTTTATTCGAAACATAAAGCTACCACTCTTTCTTTCCTTCTCTGAGCATCTTATTAATACTTTACATGTATCACATCCTCATGGTGTTGCTTTTTTCTTGTCTTTTACTCCATTTTTTTTATTAATTATATATATATATACTTACATAAGGCCAAAGAGGGTACGGACGCCGCTATATATATTATATGTAGAAAAATACAAACTGGGACAAGAACGTAAAACATTTAGAAGACGATACAAAAAAACACGGACGGGACATGCAAAGCCTTCAATCTTCAGTCAAGAACCGGATCATCCTAGCAATTTCGGCTGATTAGATTAATCAGCTGAAATTGCTAGGATGATCCGGTTCTTGACTGAAGACTGAAGGCTTCGAATGTCCCATCCATGTTTTTTGTATCGTCTTCTAAATGTTTTACGTTCTTGTCCCAGTTTGTATTTTTCTACATATAATATATATATATATATACACACACACACACATATATATATACATGTATATACATATACATATATATATATACACACACACATATATACACATGTATATACATATACATACATAAATACATACATAAAAACATACATAAATACATATATATATATATATTGAGTGAGGTCGTTGCCAGTGCTGCTGGGCTGGCTCCTGTGCAGGTGGCACATAAAAAACACCATTTCGAGCATGGCCGTTGCCAGTACCACCTGACTGGCCCTTGTGCCGGTGGCAAGTAAAAGCACTCACTACACTCTCAGAGTGGTTGGTGTTAGGAAGGGCATCCAGCTGTAGAAATTCTGCCAGATCAGACTGAAGCCTGGTGCAGCCATCTGGTTCGCCAGTCCTCAGTCAAATCATCCAACCCATGCTAGCATGGAAAACAGACGTTAAACGATGATGATGATGATGATATATATACACACATATACACATATATATTTACATATCTCCAACAGCTATCTTATCTGTTGTCACTCCCAGTACCCTCAGATATATACTGTAGCTCCCTCTGAGCCCCACTCCTATATTTCTGGCAACCACTTGCTAAAATTGCCCCTATCCCATCTCTAATTATCTCTCCACATTCTTATGAAACTTACCCCACTATCCCTCCTGCCCACTCACCCAGTCCAATCTTCATATACCCCTCCACTGTACTTTGAGGGTATTTCCTGACACATCTCCACTACCCTCTCTCTCACTCTCTTCTTCTCTATCTTTCACTCTAAGCCTCTCTTTCTCTCCTTTCTTTCCCAAATGGATTATCCTTGCATCTCTTCTACAGCAAGGTGCCTACCTCTATCCCTGTATTATCTTTTTTAACCTCTCATCAATTAGCACAATGCCATTTCCCTCAATACTACTTACCCTCCCAATCAAGGGGGTTTTGCCTTGTAAGTTATTAGGTGACCCTGCTAGTATCACACAAAAAAAACACCCAGTATACATTGTAAAGTGGATGGCATCAGGAAGGACATCTAGCCATAGAAACCATGCCAAAGTAGACAAGCGAGCTTGGTGCAGTCCTCTGGTTTGCCAGCTCTTGTCAAACTGTCCAACCCATGCCAGCATGGAAAAGGACATTAAATGATGATGCTATACATACTGTTTAAACAAGCTCTGACTGGTATAACTTCAAAGTTACAATCAATAAGAAAATTGTTTGTAATAAATATTAAGTTCTACACAAATTGCATTCTTTATTCAGTTAATGTTTGTTTTATTTGCTCAAAACAACTTCTTTTAACTGTTCTTAATATCTTTGTGGCACATCTAAAGTTTGTTCAGTACATGGTGTGTCAAGAGGTTAGTCAACTTTGTAGAGCTCGGCCAACTCCAAAATGACTCCAAAAGAAAAATTGGACTTTTAACACTACTAATCTTACTTTGACAGTGCATGCAACAAGTTGTACATTTGTGTGGTACCTGCTAAAATACCTAAGAGGATGAAACATTGCAAATGAAGTAACTTTGTCATGGATACACCATAAACTCAGTACACTCTGTAAAGTGGTTGGTGTTAGGAAGGGCATCCAGCACAGAAACCATACCAAAACACACAAGCAGAACCTGGTGCAGCTCTCCAGCTTTCCAGCTCTAGCCAAACTGTCTGACCCATGCCAGCATAGAAAAGGGACAGACGACGACGATATATATGTACACCAGTCCTGTACTGGTTTCAGTCATTGTACTATAGCCATGCTGGGACACTACCCACAAGTAATTTAGTAGGTTCTGTTGAACTCAGGAGTCTATCAAATTGTTAAATTGCATATTTATACATAATGAGGCACAACGGAACTGTTTACACCAATAAATATAAATAAAAAGGCAATCATGGACACAAACTCACATACACACAGATAACAAATTTTACTTAAGAATTTATTGTGAATTCTGTGAAATAACTTTGTATGAAATTACTTGAGTTTTGACATAATTTCAACTCTTTTGCTAGAGAGTGAACATATTTAAGTGTTGTCCTTCTTCAGTCAGTTTGACAAGTAACAACACAACATTTATTGAAAAATTAGCACCATCCTTATATGTCAATTATCTATAAAAACATTTAATCTCTTTATATGAAGCTGAGATTTTTCTGGAGTTACTTCTAACTATTGTTCACTCTCTTTCAAGTATTGTCATTGTATTGTGATTTATTCTATAGAAAAGGAGTAACTGTCCAAACATAATTGGACATGAAACCATATAATGTAATCTTCAGATGTTTGAAAGACAGAAGGGTATGAAAAGAAAAATGCAATTTCAGCAGTTTGTTTATAGAGTTACATGCATACACATACACACACATATATACATATACACCAGCACACACACTAGCACTGATCACATCCCAGCACCCACACTACACACTATCATCCACACACCCAAACACCATCATTCACACACCCACACACAATCTTCAATAGCGTCACCTATAGCGTCACTCATACTACTATATGAGCACCCACACATTACAGATGCACACACACTAGCACTGACCACTTCCCAGCACCCACACCACACACCATCTGGATTTTTTTCTAATCAGTTGCCATGCTGGACTGCTATATCCACAAGTTTTTTTTTTTATTCTCTCTCTGTTTATTTTCTCTTATTCCTTTCTGTTGAAGAGCGTAGGCTTGAAACATAAAAGACTTTTTCACTTTCCCAAACATCAAATAATACACCTGCTTGCTGTTCATAAACCTGTCTTTGTCTTTTGTTTTTCTATAAATTTCAACTGTATATATATATATATACATATCATCATCATCACCCCCATCATCATTTAATGTCCACATTTCCATGTCCGCATGGGTCAGATAGAATTTTATTGTGGTAGATTTTCTACTGCCAGATGATTTTGCTGTCATCAACCCTCACTTGTTTCAAAGCCAAGTAATATTTTCCCTTGTTTTCATGGAAGACTGGAAATGAACAACCTTATTTGTATTATGATAGTGCTCATTTGCAATCATTACATGCTGTCCAAACAAGCCGCCACACACACACACACACAAATAAGCAGTTCTTGTGAAACTGCACAACCCATACCAGCATGGAAAAAGGACATTAAATGATAGCAATGTGATGATGATGATGATGATGATAATGATGACAGTGACACAAAACAGGCTTCTTTCAGTTTCCATTTACAAAACACATTCATCAGGTTTTTGTTGGTCCAGGACTACAATGACAAGGTTGGGGAGGCAAGCTTCTTAACTATGCCATAAACCATCTACTTACCTAAGATACTAAGATGGTAAGTTGTAATTTGGGGAAGATTTGGATGCTACTTCTGGTAGTTTGAACAATCGTGTACAGTTTCTCTCATTTGCTAGAATAAGAGTAGGATTATGTACAGGATGAGATGATGCTATATGAGGAGCAGATAATGTAGTCATAACAATACAATGAGGATATCATCGTGATAATAAACATACAACACCAAAGCATTAAATGCTGACCCATATCAATTAGGGAGGCAGAAAAAGATTAAAAATAATCCTCTCTATTATAGGCACAAGGCCTGAAATTTGGGTGAGGGGGATAATCGATTACATTGACTCCAGAGTTTTACTGGTACTTAATTTATTGACCCCAAAAGGATGAAAGGCAAAGTCGACCTCAGCGAAGATTTAAAATAATGGATTAATTGCTTGGTGCATTGCTGTACTCAAGAAGGCCCACCCACAACAAAAGAATTGAGATCCTAAGACCTCAGGTGTCACATAAAAAGCATTGGTGTGAGTGCTGGTGCCACGTGAAAAGCACTGGTAATGGTGCCATATAAAAAACACCCAGTACATTCTGTGGAATGGTTGGCATCAGGAAGAGCATCCAGCTGTAAAAACCAAGCCAAAACAGACTATGGAACCTTGTGCAGCCCCTGACCATCCCAGTTCTTGTCAAGCCGTCTAAACCATGCCAACATGGAAAATGGACATCAGATGATGATGATGATGATGATGATAATGACAACAATGATGTTCTGAATTCAAATTCTACCAAAGCCAACCCTAAATTTTATGTCTCAAGGTTCAATACAATAACGACCTATCACAAAGTGTGACTGATAATTAAATTAACAATTCCTCATTCCTGATATTTTTTGTATTATGCTGCAGTAAGGAATTATCTGTTAAATAGTGATGGAAAGGAAACATTATCACACACAGACACACATAAATCAATATTTTATTTACCTTACATAATCGCAGCAGAAGAGCCAGTGGCCTCACTTTTCATAATAGAATCAGTAGCTTAACTTTACTTTCCATAACAGAGTCAATGACTTAACATTGCAAAAGAGTTAGTGGTTTAACTTTCCATAACCTGTTTTATCCAACAATAGAATATACACCATACTAACTTTGCACTGTCAGTTATCTAGCAATAGAGCTCTGAAAAACCTGCTCAATATTCCTGACAGACAGACAGGTAGATGTAGTATGCAGAACTACATGTCTAAAATAACAATATGACAAAATGAACTTGTTCCCAGCTACATGGCACTTTAGGTGTCTTCTGCTATAACCTCAGGCTAACCAAAGCCTTATGACTAGATTCAGTAGATGGAAACTGAAAGAAGCCCACAGTGTGAGATATATGTATGTATGTTTGTGTGTGTTTGTTTACATTTGTGTTCACTTCTACACAAGTCATGGCCTACAAGTAGTGATGTTATCACTTCTACTGTCAGGAAATAATTTGTTCGCATTATGGTTGTATGAAATAACTCTTTAGCATTTAAACTGGCTATATCCAGCTCAAATATTCTACTTGTCTTACATTCAAATGGGCCAGATTTGGCTTCTCACAGCAAACCCTACAATATCATTCTAAAAATAAACAACCACATCATCGAAATCTCAAAGCTACAAGTTAATGCATGACTAATTCAAAACAATATAAATAAATAAGCATTACATTTGACAAAGTAACACGAATGCTAAAGGAATAATAGATCCTTTACTTGGAAAACAGGTTAGCACCAGGAAGAGTATCCAGTGTTGTAAGACAATACCTCAATAACACATTCATCTAACCCACGCAAGCATGGAAAAATTGATCTAAAAACCAAACTAAAGCCAGTGAAAAGTAAGTGAAAAACTGTATCCATTTCATCAGATTACCTCTACATTTGTTTACAGCAATTTATTACAAGAAGTACAATGGTTGTGAGGTTAAACTGTTGGACTGTTGATGGCATAGTATTGAGTTCAAGTGTCACCAGTGCTCAACTGGTACTTAGTTTATCGATTCCAGAAGGATAAAAGACTAAGTCAACCTCAGTAGCATTTGAACTCAGAACATAGAGACGGAAAAATACCACTAGGCATTTTGTCCGACGTGCTAGCAATTCAGCCAGATCGTCACCTTACATACACATATAACCAGCAGAAAAGTTACAAAAGTGACTCAAGAACCAAGAGTTTTAACCCTTTTGATATCCAATCCACTAGTGACCACCCCTGGTGAACATAAACTTTAAAACATTTAAGGCAATCTAAATTAAAATCTACCATCAAAATTTCATGCTAGTTTAAGTTCTAAGCACCAGCTTTAATAATCACAAAATTATTTTACTAAATTCTTAATTATTTTAATTATTAATCGAAACAGAGGGAAAGTATTTCAGCAGAAATACAGTAATGAAACTTATCCTGCAAACCAATACATGTGTGTGTGTGTGTGTGTATGTGTGTGTGTGTGTGTGTGTGTGTGTGTGTGTACATACACACGCATACACACACACAAGTGCCTGTATGTATATAAACATATCCTATTCACACACACACATATCATACACTGATAATTGCCATTTTATACATTCACATGAAATAATATCTCCTACAATTATCTCAGTCAGAGGTAAATACACATTCAATGTAATACATACATACAGGCACTTTCACACTGTAAGTATACATACGGAGGTATAATCATATCTCTGTATGTATCATGAAACTGAAGTATAATCACACGAAAATACGAAAATACGTACCATGAAACTGAATTCACAGCATGTGGGGTTAATAGTTTACATTTAGTATAGACATACACTGAATTTGAAACATCATGGGTATTATGCTAGTCTACATCAGCCATTTACTGAGTAACACACTAGATTCTACTTAAATTCCATTAATTTAGCATTTTTATAATGAATTGGTAACCACTTATTTCTTATTCTTAATAATTAACACTTTACAAAGTGCCAAGCTGGCAGAACCATTAGCATGCCAGGTAAAATGCTTAGTGGCATTTCATCTGTCTTTATGTTCTGTGTTCACATTCCGCCGAGGTTGATTTTGCCCTTCATCCTTGGGGGGGGGGGTAAAATATCATAGATAGGGGTCTATAAAAGGGGTCCCAGGGAGTGGTGTCACTGCCTTCCTGAGCTAGTTTTCCACCACATTTCTTAAGAATCATAGTAGAGGCCTTGGTCTTGGGACCGCTCATGTCTAGAAACTGAGGTTAGGGGTAAGCAAGGGCATGCTCCCTGTAGAAAATCCAGCTCCAAAGAAGCCTCATGATAGCAAGGGAGAATGGGCACCAGTCAGCCCAAAGGTTGGGGTGGGCTGCATCTGCCTGCCTCAGTTGCTATGGCATTGAGGTAGATCTGGCTACCCTCGTTAACGGGGACAAAACCCAGATTTAAAACACTAGATGATGATGATGATGATGTACAGGAGATCAATGTAATTGATTTACTCCTTCTCCCAAACTTTCTGGCCCTGAGCCAAAATTTAAAACCAATAACTAACACTTATAAGGTAGCAAGCATTTCATCAGTCAACTTTGCTTTTCATCCTTTAGGGGTCAATAAAATAAGTATCAGTAGAGAGCTGGGGTCAATATAAAATGACTTAGCTCCTCCCATGAATTTGCTGGCCTTGTACCAAAATTTGAAACCAATCATTAACACTTATAATTTTAGACTGGATAGACAGTACCTATCCAGACTGAAACTATAATTAGGCATGCACATACACACATACCTTATAAAAACTGCTAGTGTGCAAGCATGGCTGTGTGGTTAAGAAGCTTTGTTTTCCAACCATATTGCCTTGGGTTCAATCCCACTGAGCAGAATCTTGAGAAAGTGCCTTCTATGTAGTCATTATATTAGTTTCAAATATTGACAGAGGTCCATCAATTTCAGGAGAGGGGCTAAGTTGATTGCATCAACCCCAGTGTTTAACTGGTACATATTTTATCGACCCTGAAAGGATGAAAGGTATAGTCGAATCCAATGGCATTTGAAATGAGAATATAAAGATGGACAAAATGCTAATAAGCATTTTGCTCAACATGTTAATGATTCTGCCAGCTTCCCACCATTTGTAGTCATATTATAAATGTGTTTGGTTTTGTACATCATTATCATCATTATCATCATTTTAACATCTAGTTTTCCATGATCACATAGGTTACATGGAATTTTGCTGTGGTAGATTTTCTATGGCCAGATGCATGCTCTTCCTATCATCAACCTTCATATGTTTCCAAGTAAGGTAGTATTTCCTCAGGGCTAGACATGTACCCATGAAAGATTGGAAATGGACACCATTTGCATGATGGTAACACTTGCTTACAACTTATTACATGATGTCAAGGCAAGGAGTCAGTAATACACCCCCACCCTGGCCTCTTTCAGCTTGAGTCTACCAAATTTACTTGCAAGTCTTTGGTCAATCTGGGGTTATAATAGAAGACAATTGCCCAAGGTGCCATACAACTATGTGGTTAGGTAGCACACCTATCCATCAACCACACCTGCACCTATGTAAGAAATCATTACCATTTAAGTAGTTGAGTATTCCACAGACTCGTGTATTTTTAATATAATGTGAAGCACATTCAATGTGATAAGACAAGGCTCTTTGAATTACAGCAACTGTCAGTACAAATCTGATTTATAAGAACTCAAAATGCTCACCAGTCGTCTGGCCTGAGGATCTGCTCCTTGTCGCAGCAACTCCCGTACACATTCTAAATGGTTATTTGCTGACGCTAATATTAAAGGCGTCGTACCTTCCTGTAAGAGGAAAAGAAAAAAACATAGAGAATTAATAATAGTTGAAAAAAAAATAGTTATTTAAGTAAAGTAAATCATCATTATTACAAAAAACACAATTTTTTCATCTCAACAGATCATTTTCTTTTAAGTGCTTCGAAAACCCTGAGAGTCTGGTACTTAGCATTAGTTTCATAGTATCATATTGATAAGCTAGATGACATATATACTTTTGTCTCTTTATGTTCTTAAATCAAACTGTGTCAACAGTTTCATCCTTCCAAGTTCAATAAAATAAAGTACCAGCAAAGTATTGAGTTCAATTTAATCAACCTCAGTAATATACTGCAAAAGATAATGTATTAGGCTGCTAGATCATGGACCATGAGTTCATATACACGGTAGACTGCTGAGAGGAACAAAGAGGAGAGAGAGAAAATTTGGTCAAGAGAAGACATAAGCCACAAAATGTCCAAACTTGTTAGTATTAAGTGTCTTCTCTCTACACCCAACTACATTGGCCACCACTGCTAACACCAATACTGCAACTACCAAAACCAGTTGCTTGGTTTTACTTTTCCTTCTGTTAAATATTAGACAACCCACCCACCACAACAGAACAGAACAAAATTGGTATCCTGCAACCACCTTAGTAATGCTTGCCCATGAAGGGCAATGGTGCTGATGTCAGGTAAAACATACTGGTGCTAGTGTCACATAAAAAGCACTGGTGCTGGTGCCACGTAAAAAGTACTGGTGTTGGTGCCACATAAAAATCATCCATTACACTCTAAAGTGGTTGGCATTAAAAAGGGCATCAAGCTGTAGAAACTGAGATAGAACAGACTGCGGAATCTGGTGCAGCTCATAGCCTTGTCAGTATCATTGCATTTGACAAAGTAATCTTTATGCTAAAGGGTTAATCTTCTACCTCTGTACTAAAGAACTGTACAAACATAGCTAACCAGAGATACATTGAAACTCCACGTGGCTGCTCATCCTGCTCAAAATAGTTAAATCTCCCTTAAAAAGGGAAAGTACTAAGGGATAATTAATGTAGCCCAGAACATATTGTTTGTAAAAACAGTTTGGGTGGTGATAATCAGGATTAACCTGGAGACTAGCTATTAACAATAAAACAACAATTTCAATTACAAGACAATTGGTTTCTGTACTTAGCATTCATTTCACTCTCTCTACTACCACCACCACCACCACTGCCACTACTGTTGCCACTCCCACCATTGCTGCTACTGTCACTACTACTGCTGTTGCTACCACCACCACAATCACCATACACACTATTACATTATTAACCTTAGCTTTTGTAACACGTACTAATGGTATGGACGTGCTACGCAAAGGATTATAGCTTTCCCACTAATCCATTTGTTTAAATGAGTGACTACAGTCACAAGATACTTATCCCAAAATACCCAGCAATATCAGGTGGTACAAAGGACATTTAAGACAAAACATACCTGGTCAATACGTCTAATTTCAGTAAATAATATTAGAGCAATGAAAGGAAATGAGCTGACAGAATCATTACCAGGCCAGAAAAAAATGCTTAGTGGAATTTCTTCTGTCTTTACATTCTGAATTCAAATGCTTCCAGGGTCGACTTTGCCTTGCATTTTTTCAGGGGTAAATAAAATAAGTACCAGTTGGCACTGAGGTCAATGTAGTCAACTTACACCCACCCCAACAATTGCTGGCCTTATGCCAGAATTTGAAACCAATATTAGAGCAATGGAAAAAAATACCTTGAGATATTAATTACATCTCTGTTTTGAGTTCAAATCCTACCTAAAAGGACATTGCCTTCCATCCTTCTGGGAGTTGTTGATGTATTTTAGTACTACATCAGTCCTGATTGAGCAGACATATGATCAAAGGTATTCCAGATGGAACCCTCTTGTCTTCAATTTTTTTCTCAGATATAGCATACCTGGGACTACATTATCCATTGAGTCCTGTTGTCTTAACAACAGATTGTGATTTGAGGGGAATTTGGCTGCTATTACTAGCTAATGTAGAAGCTAATGAGTACTAGTGAAGTACTAGAGGTAATATAATCAATTGTGTTTTCCTCTACAATATGTTACCTTGTGCTTCTATTAGAAATTAATATGAATTGACCTTACCACTCTCCCAAAATATGTCAGAAATCATTATTTACCTATACGAATGACAGAATCAGTAAAACAGTAAGCAAAATGCCTCGTAATATTTAGTTACATCTCTCTATGTCTGGAGTTCAAGCTGGAGCCATCTTTCACTATTATCTGTTAGGGGACTGATAAAAAATTAGTGCCAATCCAAGTTGATATAACCAGCTAAAACACCCCCCGCCCTACACCTGAAACGTGTGCTGTCATGCTCATGTTCAAAATTATTAAAACTAACAGCAACATTAACTGAAAATAAATATTTTTTAAATCCTATTTATAAAGAGAAGCAAAGGTTAAGAGTTATGGTGTCTAACTGTCTCTAGAAACTAATCTACTGGCAAGAAGTAGTAATAAAATTACTACACAAAAAAGAAAGACGACCAGATAATTGGATTGCATTGTCTATGCAAATAGACTTTCTATTTTAACACAGTTCTAAGGTGAACTTTTTCGTTGACAAATCTACCAATTTACTGTTCAACAGTTCTTCCACCTCATACTATGTTGTGAAGTGTGTGTATGTGTGTGTGGAGATAGAGAGAAAGGCAAGGGTATTTCTTTGTTTCTATTTCTTCCTCTCAAGCTTATGTATGAGCTGACAGAATGACTGAACTACTAGTAACCTGACCATAACTTAAACTTCATGCATTTGATTCCGACAAAACGGAAGGTGTTGTCTTCCTGAAAGTGCTTCTAGATACACAAACATAATTCTGAAAAGGATCAATGAGGGAAAGCGGCTATGCACTCATTTGATATATCAGAAGTAAGTGCCAAATCGCCAAACAAAATCACAAGCTACTGTTTTAGACATGAAAGAACACAATGGATAATGCAGTCCAAAATATACTGTGCCTGAAAACAACATCAATAACTTTTTCTCAATATCTCCAGATGAAAAATTGACACAACTGTGAACAATTTAAGATGAAAAGTGTATTTCAAAATTTTCAACCTAATATTTGAATTTCTGAAACTAGGTAAATACTACCAGTGGCATATAAAATTAGACAAAAATATTTTTAAAAAATGAACTTTTTAAAATTATTGAAAGGAATATGAGATGAATGAGGAGAGATATTAATTAATAAATGCAAAAATTCAGTGACTTACAAAATAATATAACTGGGAATACAAATCAAAGATAATTTTCTACCACTGCATAACATCTCTCCTTCACTTATTCTATGTGGCTTCTGACTTTTCATTCAACTACCTACTACATTAGCTTCTACCAAAAAATATTAAGTGGTTTCAGTACTATAACTATCCATCCTTATGCACCATTTTGTTGCAGGCATTAATAATAAACTTTGATTCAATCCCTCACATGTGCTTCTGGTTATAAAAAGACACAGTATCACATGGAACTGCTTTAGTCATCCAATATTCTTGCAATTCACAAGAACATTACCCACAACAACGGAAAAATATCTGACCAATCAAGACTTAGCATGAAGCTAGTTCCAACAACAATTTCCCCTTTTGGCATGCTTCTTTCTGATCCTAACCACCAACTATATATTCAGCGCACCTTAGCTACTTAGATAGATGGTGAGCAGATGGTGGACAGCGGTTGACCCAAACTGACAACACAAAAGCAATGAACAGGTGACAAACAAGACATCAGAAAACAGCAGCATGACCAGTAGCTAACCACAATGAATGAACATCAACAACAACACAAGGACCAGCTAACATTTTGACCTTTGCTACAATCACACCAATCTAAGAACAATAATATTCTAACATTCCTAATGTTCATAGTAATGACAACATTTTTCTTTGTTTACAAAAAGAATAAATATCTCGTTTATCAAAAATCTTTACAGGTATCAGTGTTCTTCTTCATAACAAGACTAGTCATGAAGACAGTATTCAAAGAAGCTGTATTAGACAACAAGACATACACAAAAGCCAGTTTTCCCTTTGATTGCATTTTAGTCTTGATAATTTGAAGAGACACGTAGGATACTGTATTCTGGAGATACAATAATAGCCAAGAGAAAGACAGAATGGACATAACTGGAATGTCTTTGATGATAAGTCTGCTCAGTCAGGGCTATTCTGGGACTAAACAACAACAAGAATTATATCATTCTGATCCTGGTTTCTACAAACAGAATTTCTACAGGAATGGTAAAGTTCCTATTCAGCTGGCCAAGGAATTTACACTAAGAAAATAACTGTGAAAGGCAAATATTTGTAAACATATGAATATACAATGTTATATGTAGTAACAGCAGCAACACTGTTTGCCTGAGAGTTGGGGAGGGGGGAGATGAATGGAATGTTGTAACAGAGTCAGGGTTACTACTGAGAAGAGAATGTTGCGGCTCTTATAAGAAAGATTATTATGTAACATTTGCGTGTCAGCATCTGTTTACTTTTCAAGTAATTTGATGATCTGAATGATTAAAGCAGAACTGATGATGAAGTTGATGATGATGATGATGACAGTGGTGGTGAGGAGGAGGAGGATTATTGTTGTTATCATCATCATCATCATTAGTTGAGATTTCTACTTTCACTTTTTATATAATATCTTTTTAAAACCTTATCTGTACCAGATTAAGTTGTGATGTGAGGGGCGAAAAAGGAGATATCAATAATAATAATAACAAAAATAATAATGATGATGATGATGATGATTAGCAATGGACTGACAGAATCATTAGCACTTCAGATAAAATGTTTTGCAGTACTTCTAGCACTGTTTCTTCACACCTTCATATATATTGACATCCTTTACAAATTGTCTATCAAATAACAAATTTTTTCACTGATGTTTCAAGGACTCATCAACTACTTTGCCGGGCTTGAACAACTTACTGCCACAATTTCTGCATTTCTTTTATAATTGCCTATCAGAAGAATAAATAAACGACCTTCCTACCTCCATTCACAACTCTTAACATTCCCTCTACTCCCTCTTCTCCATCTCCTTCTCTTTATTTAAATATATTCTTTTATTCTATTTCGTTTTTGGATTAGGTTTGCAAGATTCTTTTTTTTTTTCTCTTTTATTTGTTTCAGTCATTTGACTGCAGCCATGCTGGAGCACCACCTTTAGTCGAGCAAATTGACCCCAGGACTTATTCTTTGTAAGCCTAGTACTTATTCTATTGGTCTCTCTTGCCGAACTGCTAAGTGACGGGGACATAAACACGATGTCAAGCGATGTTGGGGTGGGGACAAACACACACACAACATACACACACACACACACACACACACATATATATACGACAGGCTTGTTTCAGTTTCCATCTACCAAATCCACTCACAAGGCTTTGGTCGGCCCGAGGCTAAAGTAGAA
This sequence comes from Octopus sinensis, assembly GCF_006345805.1. Taxonomy (NCBI): domain Eukaryota; kingdom Metazoa; phylum Mollusca; class Cephalopoda; order Octopoda; family Octopodidae; genus Octopus; species Octopus sinensis. The sequence continues at coordinate 54,793,924 of NC_043006.1, read as the reverse complement.
GACACTTGCCCAAGGTGTCACACAGTGGGACTGAACCCAGAACTATGTAGTTGGTAAGCAAGCTACTTACCACACAGCTATTCCTGCGCCTATATATAAATTTCAATATACTAAAGTAAGCAGCAGTTTTACTTACTAACCTCAATTGTTATATTTCAATACCAGAAAGGTCCCCTCTTATTATATACCAAATTCATCTACCCTTAGAAGGTCCTATACAAGCAGAATACAGTTTGAAATCTGATGAGGCTAAACAGTGGTGGAACTTTAATGAGAGAAGTGGGAAGAAAGCAAAGAAGGAAGGTATGTAGATAAGAAGAAAGAGAGAAAGAGACACATATAGGTGTCTAGACATATATCTTATTTCTCTTCCTCTATCACAGACACAATCTATTTCTCCCTCACTCACAAACTTGTGAAGCGAGTGGAGAAGTTTAAGTATCTTGAGGCCATATTCACAAGTGATGGGAGGTAGGAGTCTGAATTAGATGTGCTGATACAGTAATGCACCAGCTTCAGCATTTGGTCTTCAGAAAAGTTTTCATGCCTTGCCTATCCTCACCTCCTCACCTTTGTTGAGTAATGACTGAAAGAGTACATTCATGAATACAACCAGATGAAATCGGATTCCTCCAAAGGATCTCTGCAGTGATGCTACTCAAAAGGATGCATAGCTCAAGAGAACAGGGAATCTCTCCAGGAGAGCTACGACTTTTACATATTGAGAAGTCACAGTTCCGGTACTATGAACATACAGTTGGAATGCCATAGTAAAGGATTGCAAATCAGATTCTTCCAGTCAAGCCAACTTTTATTCAGGGATTTTGTCCCTTTAAACCAGTGGTTTTTAATCAAGGTACATGTGACCACCAGAGCTCCATATAAGATTTTGCAAGGTCTGTGCTAGCAAAATAGTAAATTGGGGATCCACAGTAGTATTTTAAGGGTCCATGAGGAGTTTTCATTTATTGGGGACCTGCAGCAGTATTTTAATACCCATGAAAAGGTTTTATTTAAATGTATGTATAGCAAGAAACAGCTAGGTTTCTTTCTCTAGCATTTTACATAGTGCAACCTATACAAATGAATGAGCGAATAACAAAATATGAATTTTCAAAGAAGTATCAGTAAACCTAGTTTTTAAACATCAAATGGCTTTGGGGGCGTCCCCCAAAATAAAATAGTAAACAAGGGGTCCATAAGTAAGAAATGGTTGAGAACCACTGCTTTAAACATTACATAAAAGGATATATCTTTGTAAGCTAAGAGTGGAAGAGGCCTTAAGTATGGTTCTCAGTTAGGAGCACTCATTAAGGTTCAGTTCATACCTCACTAAAGATAGACAGGGGAGATGAAGAAGGATTGCAAAAAGCAAAGTAAAATAATATAAACAAAAAAGAAATGATGTGCTCAAAATGAAAGAAACTGTCCTCTGTAAACACCACATCATTTTGAGAATGTACCACTTTAATAAGGTCTGTATGGCTTATCTTAAACAGATCATCACTTCCATCTCACTGTCTGTACCACCACTCCCCCTCCACTAACACTACACCAACCCCCTGTCATACCATTGTTAAGTCACATACACACACACACACACACACACACACACACACACACACAACAGAATGTGTTGTTGGTAATAGATTGATTTTTTTTTTCTTTTTGTTTCAGAGGTGAGGTGTTGAAGTAGTGGGGGGAGAGATTTACTACTGTTTGAAACTAAACTGGTCTAACCACTTATATTAATCTGCTATTATTTATTTACTTATCTATTTATTTATATCTTGTTATTTTTAATTATTTCTCTTTTATAATTGACACCTGTGTTGTCATTCATCCACCAAACAAAAACTGCTTCTGATGTTTTATAAATGACAAGTTTTACAACAGCATTGTCTGCAAACATTGTGATGATGTTGATCAGCGAGGATTAGATAACTGTTGTTGCTGTTGTTATTATTATTATTACTGAGTGAGAGAGCAGTGCATGCCATCAAAATGACACTGGGGTAAATTATACGAAGCCCAGTATACCTATCGTGACTACCCGTCTGATAAGGGTACACCAGGCACATGCATCACAACCATATGTGCATGACATGGTGATCTCATATCATGATAAACAGCACATGACCTTGCAGGTGGGTCCCAGTTAGAATTTTCTTCTGGTCAAGTAACCCATCCTGCTCAAAAGGTCCCTGAATAAGGGTTGTTTAAGGATGTTGAACGAAACACCCATGTTTCCAGAGGTGAATTATTCAAACCTCAAAGAATCCCTATAAACACATGGCTATGATGCTCCCCACTACTTCTGCTCGTGATCAGGGATGCACATATTGTCAGCCACCAAGGGACATGGTCAACTGGTTAACGTCAAACAACTGACAAGCAAATCTGTGGTATTGGGCAGAATATTTGTTGTAGCCCATCTTTTATACCAAGGCAAAACAATGTACATGATAACACTTCCAATCGGTTAAGATCAGAAGCCATGAGAGCCACTGCCTGGTACTGCATCAGGGCATGATGATGATGATGATGATTATTATTATTATTATTATTATTATTATTATTATTATTATTATTATTATTATTATTATTATTATTATTTTTTTTTTTTTTTAATTAAGGTGGCAAGCTGGTAGCTTCATTAGTGTGCCAGACAAATGCTTTGCAGTATTTCATGTCTTTAGGTTCGGAGTTCAAATTCTACCAAGGTCAGCTTTGCCTTTCATCCTTTGTGGGTTGATAAAATAAGTATCAGTTATGCACTGGGATCAATGTAATTGACTTATCCACCCCACCAAAATTGCTGGCTTTGTGCCTATAGTAGAAAAGATTATTAGCATCATTGACTTGACTCAGGTTCATTCTTTATTATTATTGTTGTTGCTGTCATTTTAACTTGGGTTTTGTTGGAACTCCTACAGTCTTCCATGAGTAATTAGCTTGCTGTCTGTTCTCTTCAACTATCAAATACTTTGCTGATGATTCTAGCTGTGTGAAGGAGGCAAACCATTTTTGTAACTGCTCTACTGGGCATTCTATACCCATTTCTTTTATATTCCTCTAAATACCTTCTGATACTGTCTCCAAGGCCCCAATAATAATTGACATAATCTTCACCTTTTTCATTTTCCACAGTTGAGAATCATATATGTCTCTTTTTGTGCCTTGCTTCTTAACTGTTCATGTGTAAAAGGGGCACACAACTTCAATTATAGAGCATGTGTGGTTCACCTTGTCCACTACCACCAGATCCCACTTATTGTGCTCAAGCACCTGGTCTGTTTACATTGGGAAATCCCACAGAATTTTACAGGGCTCCAACATGGCGACTCTCTGTGATTTATGTTCATACCACATCTTACTTCTTTTTAACCCCCACTTTTCACAAACTTCCCAATGCAGCAATTTTTCTACCTCAGCATGACACAACAGCTTATATTGGTTTGGGGCCAGCTGAGGGCATTTATTCACAATATGCGCAACAGTTTCATCAAATCTACTTCAAATTTGGTATAATGGAGTCATTTGTTCATTTCTAAGTTTGTGGCCGAAGCTTGGTATTTTGCTGCAAGTATAGTGCCCTTAGTCTCCTTTGTAAGTGTTGTTGTTGTTGTTATTATTATTACTATTATTTTGCTTTTCAACTTTTCAAGGATGGTAAAATGGTAAAAAGGGGGGAAAAAGGTGGGGGTGAAAACTTCCTTCGGTCATGAATGACCAGGGGATTGCATCTAAAAAGTTCCCCTCCAAGGCACAAGTCCAAGCAAAGTTGTTTATAGAAGACCAGCAGTCGCCCATGGATACCAGCCTCCCCACTCCATGCCACTGATGTCATCCAAGGGAAAGGCAAAGGCTGATACAGCTTGGCATCAGTGACATTGCAACTCATTCCTGCAGCTGAGTGATCTGGAGCAACATGAACACAACACACAGCCTGGTCCAGGAATCGAACTCACTACCTCATGATTGTGGGCCCGACACTTTGACCACTGAGCCATGCATCTTCAAGGATGATACACGATAAGTAACAGGCAAATGCTTGAGTCTTCACATCTATATGATTAATCTATTCTATGTCCAGAAATGTGTTAGAAATCATTATGATGATGATGATAGCTGTGGTAGTGTTGATGATGATGATAATGGTGATGTACTGTTGGATGTGGTGTTAGTGGAGGATGGTCTGGGTAGTGAAGATGGTCATGGTAGTAGAAATGGTGGTGAAGAGAGTGATAATAGTAGTGGTGATAATGTTAGTAGCAGAAGTGGTAGTGATCATGGTGATTGTGATAAGATAATGATAGTGATGATGGTGATTGTGATGGTAATAAAGGTGGTGGTGATGATGATGGGGTAGTGATGCAGTGAGTGTGGTGATGGTATGGCAGGGGTGAGGGTAATAGTGAGAGTGGTTAGTAATGATGATGATGATAATGGTGATGGTAGTAGTGACAATGGTGATAGCAGTGAGATGGTAATGGTGATGACCCAGATGATGATAATGGTGTGAACAGTTTTGGTAAGGATGAAACAATTTCTTATACAGAAAAACATTAGGTCACTTTTGTAAAGGGAGTGGGAGAGGGGATGCAGTGAACTGAATCCCAGTCCTCCATGCTACCAGTAATATGTGATTGATACTTCAAGATAGGCAAGAGTCAACAAGAGCAAGATTTGAACCCATAAATGCAAGACGACATAGTGAAGTATTTCATACAGGTTTCTATCACCTACACCAGTGGTTTGCAAACTTTTCCAGGCTGCCACCCACTTGACACCCAGGCCACATTCCTAACACCTACCCCCCACACACCACCACAAACATAGACAACTTTCTGCAGCAAATTCAAAACAACTGTATTTCACAAATTAAACAACCTAATTAACCCATTATTTTGGAGCTTTTTTATATCCATCACCCCCTTGTTGGTCATCCCATTATCGCCTCACTTTTTTTCAATGCACCCCTACCCTGGATCTCTCCACTGCCCCAACAGAGAAGTACCACCCACTTTGGAAACCAGTGACCTACACCAATTGCAAATCCAAGATGATGATGTTTATCAAGAGAAATGAGGAATCTGGAAGGAATCAATAACATAATTGAAACACTGTACCAACAGGGAATTGAAACCAGATTGTAGAATAACCTTGACACAACCTTGTCACTGCATTAGTATTCCACCCTCATTAATTAACAATAATACTTTCTTACATAAGAACAAAGTCCGGTTTGTAACTGTGAGAAAATGAGAATTTGTTATGCCTATGACCTTCACTAAAAATATTCTTATAAGTCAACAATAGCATGTCATTCTAGGTGCTTGATCTTCAAGAAATAACAGTCAACAGTATACTATGTATAAAAAAAAGTATCTTTACCCTTTGAACGGCAGATTGAGAAATTAATTTTTTGTAACTAAACACTTTCAAACATTGGACACTGGCAGAATGTGTCATATAAAACATCTTTTGCTCTTAGTGTTGTTGAGAAAAGTTTGTATTTTCAAAGTTATTTCATGTTAAAGTTGTTGTATTTCGGTAAATTCAACCAATCAATTACGTGTGTTCAACTGAAAAAAATACTGCTGTTGTTTGTCAACAACAACTTCTGGCGGTGTATATTTCGTTTGTCACTGTTATTTATGACATATTTCATCTCAGTTACGTTTGTATGAATAAACGAGTGTATCAAAAGTATGTTTACTTCATGGCACCACAACAATCGTTTGTGCATTTCTACTGCTTTTAGTTCTTTTTTCCTGTTTTTCAGCTACTATTTTCGGAAAGACTTTTTTGCCCCCTCCCCCTCCACCTCCAATTTCTTCATTTTTCACTTTTTTCCGTAACTCTAACCCTAAAACCCTAACTCTAAAACCCTAACCCTAACCCTAAAACCATAACCCTAACCCTTACCCTAAAACCCTAATCATAAAACTAAAACCAGTAGAAACGCACAAACGATGTCATAAATAACAGTGACAAACGAAATATACACCACTGATAGTTGTTGTTGACAAACAACGGCAGTAATTTTATTCAGCTGAATACAAGTCAATGATTGGTTGAAATTACCGAAATACGACTACTTTAACAGGAAATAACTTTGAAAATATAAACTTTTCTCAACAACAGGCGCAGGAGTGGCTGTGTGGTAAGTAGCTTGCTTACCAAGCTCATGGTTCTGGGTTCATTCCCACTGTGTGGCACCTTGGGTAAGTGTCTTCTACTATAGCCTCGGGCTGTCCAAAGCCTTGTGAGTGGATTTGGTAGACGGAAACTGAAAGAAGCCCGTCATATATATGTGTGTATATATATATATATATATATATATATATATGTGTATGTATGTGTGTGTGTGTGTTTATGTGTTTGTGTTTGTCCCCCCAACATCGCTTGACAACCGATGGTGGTGTGTTTATGTCCCCGTTACTTAACGGTTTGGCAAAAGAGACCGATAGAATAAGTACTAGGCTTACAAAGAATAAGTCCTGGGGTCGATGTGCTCGACTAAAGGCAGTGTTCCAGCATGGCCACAGTCATATGACTGAAACAAGTAAAAGAGTAACACTAAGAGTAAAAGTTGTTTTATATGACACATTCTACAAGTGTCCAAAGTTTGAAAGTGTTTAGGTACAAAAAATTAATTTCTCGACCTGCCGTTTAAAGGGAAAAGATAAAAAAAAAGACGGGACTGGACGGTTTGGTTGGAATGCCTTTGGGCTGAATATCTGAGGCCTTCTGCATGTCTCACAAAACCATGGATCTGGGAAGTTTAATGCTAAGGTTCAAGCCTGGACAAGACTGTTTATCTCTTTAGCATTCAGATTACTCTGTCAAATGGAATGCTTATTATTCACATTATTTTGAATTAATCATGCATTATCTCAAAGCTTCGATATTTTGATGATATGATTGTTCATTTTTAGAATTACATTGGAGGTATGGTGTGAGACATTGGATCTGAGTGGTTTGCACATAAAACATGCAGAGTATTTGTGTCTGATATGGCCAGTTTCAATGCTAGCATGTTATGAAAGATCAAAAGTTGTCCATGCATGCAAGTCTCCATACAACTCATGCTGTCAGAGGCAAGGGTTAATAAAACTTGGCACTAGTATTGCTGCAAGTGTTGTGGTCAGAAGAAGAAGAGCCTGGATAGACACCACATGGTGCTCTGATGTTCTAACAATTGCACCAATCCATCCTCCTCAATTGGTACTTTATTTATGAAACCTGAAAGGATGAAAGGCAAAGTTGACTTTGGCAGGATTGTTTGGTTAAAAATATCAACAGTTTAGTGAAAACTGAGAATAAATAATATTTATTATTCTTCTTTAAATCAATATTATAATGTTTATTAAACACTATTTATAATATTCAATGGTTTTAACACTGATTTTAATACACTGTCATTGACATAATCGGTGACATAGTCAATCAGGTATTATTTAAGTAATACTAATATTGTTATGATTAATATTTTATACTTAATAAAGGCAAGCTGGCAGAATTGTTAGCATGCCAGGCAAAATTCTTACTGGCATTTCATCCATCTTCATGTTCTGAATTCAAATTCTACCATGGTCGACTGTGCCTTCCATCCTTTCAAGGTCGATAAAATAACTAGGGTTGATGTAATGAACTTAAACCCTCCCCTAAAACTGCTGGCCTTGTGCCAAAATTTGAAACAAATATTATTTGGATTAATATTTTATATCTAGTAAAGGCAAAAAGCTAGTAGAATCATTAGTATTCTGGGCAAAATGCTTAGCGGCATTTCCAGAGATCAAATTCTGCTGAGGACCGCTTTACCTTTCAGCTTTTCGGGGTTGATAAAATAAGTACCAGTTGAGCACTAGATGTGGTGTGATTAATTTACCTCCTCCCCCAAACTTACTGGCCTTGTGCCAAAATTTGAAACCAATAATTTTATACTTAGTACATAAGATTTATATATGCGTTGAAATGTAATAAATTGAGTATTGGAGCCTGTACTCATTGTAACTGAACTAGATATATCTCTAGATATAAAAAATAAAGGGTGCTGTGGTGATTAGATATATAAAACTGTGTCAATATCAGAAAAATAAGGTTTTGGTTACTACATACAGTCAAAGAGCAGGGACTAGAATAAATACTGCAAGATGTTCTTCAATGTGTAATAATTCTGTTAATTTATTGCCTTGGGGCTAAATAACAACTACAACAAGAACAACAACAATACTTCCAACATATATAAACAACTTCAAATGCCACCAGAAACTGGGTCCAGACAACTGAGTTTGTTGAGAATTTACTAATCTATTATAGTGCTGCCTTTTGGAAATTACATTAAAATTATAATTGAAGACTGGTTTCGTGGGTGGATTGGAGTGTGTGTCACATGCAAGTGAGAGGTGTCTGCTGTCTCAACCAGAGAGAAAAGGTAAAAGAAACAAGTTAAGTGAAATGGGTAAGCCAGGAATTGAAACCTTATTGCAAACACTACTCTTCTTTTACATCATTCTTTTCTTTTCTCCTGTTTTTATTTATTTATTTATTTATTTGTTTGTTTTTATCATTGAACTATGGTTATGCTAGAACACAAGCTTTAAACTTTTTGTTGCCAAATTTCTATTTAAATATGATTTTATTTCAATTAATTTTGAAAAAATTTCTTAAAATAACTTTGTCATTATTAAGCTGATGTTTGGGATATAAATTAGTACAACATTTTCATGGAAGATTTTAATTAAGATCGTGTTGAAATAGATTGTTTGTATCATAAACTAGGGGCAGTGTCATGGTGGTTGGTGTCAAAAAGTTTAAGGAAACAGTCAATTAAATTGAGTCCAGTCCCTTCTCCCCCAAAACTACTAGCATTAGCATTTATTTTATCAATTCCAGGATGAAAGTCAAAGTCAACACCAACGGGATTTGAAATCAGTAGATAAATGGACATAACCAAATACTACAAGATACTTTGTCCCACACTCATTTGACCTTAATCTTTAACATCAACCATGTAAGTAACTATCCTCCTCCCTGAAAACTAATTTGTTTCTTTTATTATCCCCCATCTCACTCACTCACTCACTCACTCTTTCTCTCTCTCACACGCACACACACACACACACACACAGGCACCTTTTGTCAAAACAGTAAAAGAAACAACAACAATAAAACAGCATGACAAACCTATGAAAACCAGTCAATGGGTTCCTGATATTTGGGTGTAAACCTCAGGTGAGTAGAGTGCAACATATGAGTCATATAACCAGAGCAAGGTATTTGCCTGATATTTTATTTCTATATGGAATTTTCAGGAACTCCCAATGTTGAGAATAGCCACAATACTGGTGACTACAACACTAGTAGTGAAGGCATGTGGCCTAGTGGTTAGGGTGTTACACTCTTGATCATAAGATCATGGTTTTGAATCCAGGATCAAGTGGTACATTGTGTTCTTGGGCAAACCACTTCATGAGCCTTACGACTCAAGAGAAAACTAATGTATACTACATTAGCAATCACTAATATAAAGAGCCCTACTCTCATGGATACTATAGGTGCATGGCTTAGTGATTAGGGTATTCAGTTTGTGACCTAAGATCATGAGTTTGATTGCTGGTGGCATGGTGTGTCCTTCAGCAAGACACTCTGTTTCACATTGCTCCAGTACACTCAGCTGGCAAAATGAGTAGTGCTTGTGTTTCAAAGGACCAGCCTTGTCATATCCTGTGTCATGCTGAATTTCCTGAGAACTACATTAAGGATATGCATGTTTGTGGAGCACTCAGCCACTTGCATGTTAATTTCACAAGCAGGCTGTTCCATTGATCAGATCAACTGGAACCCTTTGTGGTCATAACTGATGGAGTACAAGTTTTTTAATGAACACTATAATAATTGTTTCTGATTGAGGTACAACACCATCAATTTTGAGGTGGTAGGGGTAGTTAATACTACTGTTTATTTTACTGATTTTGGAGGGATGAAAGATAAAGTTGACCTCAACAGGACTTGGACTCTGAATGTGAAGAGCCTCCTTAATGATTCCGCCAATCCACAACCCAAATGTCAACCTACCAGCTTTGGTCATGATAATAAAGACCAGAATATAGTGACCACTATATTAATGACCACTATACTTATACTATGCTTGTGTGCTATACATGTATTGATTTGATGGTCACCATGAGTGGCCATCATATTAAAGGGTAAAGATTCCCTTCAGTCATGCATGACCATAAAGCTGCAATGAGAAAGTTCTCCAAGGCACAAGTCTGGGCAAGGTTGTGTGTGGAAGACCAGCAGTCACCCATGTATATCAGTCTCCCTTCTCTACACCACCAATGTTATCCAACAGAGAGGCAAAGGCTTGTTGATATAACTTGGCACCAGTGATGTCACAACTCATTTCTACAGTTGAGTGAACTGCAGCAATGAGAAATAAAGTGTCTTACTCAAGAACACAACAGACAGTCGAGTCCAGGAATCAAACTCACAACCTCATGATTGTAAACTTGATGCTCTAACTACTGAGCCACCTTCACAGCCATCATATTAGTAGTCACTATATTTGTACTGTACTCATAGTTAACATAATGCTCACTAGTATAGTTACAACATCAATTTTCCAGAACAAGTATCAAATTTACTTAAACAAAACACAGCTACCTGTACAGTAGTATAAATGATACAAGTTTATTCTTTTCTCCTCTAGGTACAAGGCCTGAAATTTTGGGGGAGGGGACTAGTCGATTAGATCAACTCCAATATGTAACTGGTACTTAATTTATTGACCCCAAAAGGATGAAAGGCAAAGTCGACCTTGGCAGAATTTGAACTCAGAACATAATGGCAGACAAAATACCACTAAGCATTTCGCCCGGTGTGCTAACATTTCTGCCAGCTTGCCGCCTTTTGATACAAGTTTATTAATACTGTACTGTGCAAGTTACTAGTCTGAGTAAAGTATCAGTAAACTAGTTTGGCAGCTGTGAGAATTTGAAATTCCTGCTCATAAATTAGTGCAGATTACGAAAGGTTCCAGAAAGTCAGTATTGTACTTGTATAGTGGTAACTATACAAATGACCACTCTTCTTGCAATTATTGATATAGTGACCACTCAATTAGTGGTCACTATATTAATGACCACAAGAATGATGACTACAAGAATAATGGTCACTGTACTTATATGATACATATATGTACTATACTTGAAGTTATTAACATAGTGACCATCACTGTTGACCACCATACTAGTGTCACTATACTTGAATACTATTCTTGTAGTTATTAACACAGTGACCACTATATTGTGTCCATTAAAAGAGAGATCACTGGTCTAGTGGTCATTATATTAATGATTACTAGCATAGTGGTCACTGTAAGAATAACTACAAATATAGTATTCACTAATATAATAGTCACTTGTCTAGTGACTTTACTAGTAGTGGTCTGGATATTGAATTTAATCACACCTTGCTGAATCCATTGTGGTCTATCTCTTACAACATCGTTATATTTTTCTCCGTCAGCATAGAGATTGAGGTAGAAGAGATGATGATCATACTAATGGTGATAATAGTAGAAATGGTGATTTATGTATGTACTTATTTTACACCACAACTGGTGACTAATAATAACATTGTTGGATATAGGTTTCCAATGGGCTAATCATTAAACCGATCGCTGAATCTCTGCTAACATAAGTGATAAGGGATTGTCCATACAGTTTCCATCTACTGTCAATTTGGAGTTATAGTAGAAGACAGGTGTAACCTCATATTTGTACCGAGGCAGAGGGTTTTAGCAGTTTATCATTTGTGTGTTGTAGGGGGTGATGTACAAATCTGTTCCCTTGGCAAGTGTTGTGATTGTGTCTTTATGCTGTTGAAAGATAATGGGCATTCATGTCCCCATTGAAATACTCTAGGACAATGGTTCTCAACCAGAATCCATATGGTCCCTGGGAGTCCATATAAGATTTTGTTGAAATTCATCTACAATATATTGGTTATACTTCTATAATATACAAAATATCTTAATAATTTTTTTACACAATTCCTAATAATATTTAATTCTAAAAATATGATTTTTTAAACATTAAATGGCTAGGAGGATACATCTGAACAAAATAGGAATCAATGGGGTCTATGGGTAAAAAATGGTTGAGAAACACTGCTCTAGGTGATAATGTAAGGAGTATTCAGGTTGCATGTAGACAATTCCAAAGGAAAAAATTGAGGGACAGTGAAGGGTGTTGCTGTCTACATTATAAGGCATTTGGTCTGGCAATCTACTGATTTCTTACATAACCATCAGACCATAGATATAAGGAAGAGGAAATTGGAAATGTTGACAAGTGTGCTTTTTCTCGCCAGTTTAATAACATGTATCAATGTACACATGTAATAAATGATACGGTATTTTGGCAGTGTAACAAAATGAAAAATGTAAAAATGAACTTAATAGTCAGATCAATATTTACTACTCTAATATTAACGTCTCAAAAATATAGAAATGTAATTAGGAAATTACAGTTTCAGATCAGACAATACTGGCAATCGATAAATATGGAACTAGCCTCTGGGTTACAATAACTGATATTTATACTGAATTGTTTATAGAACATTCTTTTTGTTGGCATTGTTGGTGGTGGCTTTGTCAGCATCATCGTCACCACTGCCATCACCATCATTTTTATATCCACTTTCTAGAGTGGATATGAGTTAGACAGGTTTCCACAGTCCCACGTCGGTTGTTATTTAGAAGCTACTGTCTTCATAGTCAAGTAGGGCAACCACATATTAGGGTAATGAATCAGCAGGGTAATGGACAGAAATCATTATCATCATTATTATTTAATACATTATTTACATTCAACAGATATTTGTCCTCATCTTGTTTGTTGTTAACACAATGTTTCGGTTGATATACCCTCCAGCCTTCTTCAGGTGTCTTTGGGAAATTACAAACCTGGGTTCTCATTCCTAAGGTATTTTTCGATGTTATTATTATTATTATTAATACCTTAGAAAAATACCTTAGGAATAAGAACCCAGGTTCGAAATTTCCCCAAGACACCTGAAAAAGAAAGCTGGAGGGTATATCAGTCAAAATGTTGTGTTAACAACAAACAAGATGAGGACAAATATCTGTCGAATGTAAATAATGTACGTAATTCCTCATCTCTTATATATAGAACTGTGTTATTATTTAATGTTCACTTTTCCATGCTTTCATGGGTTAAATAGAATTTGTTGAGGCAGATTTTCTATGGCCAGATGCCTTTTCTGTTGCCAAAATGGCTTGCAGCATTTAGTCATGGTCCTTTACCCTTTATATTCTAAGTTCAAATCTTGTCAAGGTCTACTTCACCTTTCAAGTCAATGAAATAGAAACTAGTCAAAGACCAAGGTCAGTTTAATCAACTATGTTCCAACCAGTACCTACATGAAAAGCATATATCTTTAGAGCATCAGGAAAATGCTTTGCAGTATTTGTTCTAACACTTTACATTCTGAGTTCAAATCCTGCCAAAGTCTACTTTGACTTTCATCCTTCAAGGGTCAATAAAATAATGTACCAGTGAAGTATGGGGTTGATCACATTGTTTAACCCCTACATTTCAGAATTACTAGCCTTTGTATCTAAATTAGAAATGTCTATTATTATTCAGTCAAATGGCCTGGGTATGCTGATATTTTGAAAATACCTTATGGAGTGATGACCTTGCTCTGCATAGTTATGGGTTACCCTTTGGCAAAGTAAAGCACCATTCAGCCACCCTGCCACAGATACAGCAAAGTCATGGGACTGCAGCATGGCAGATTGTGAAGAGGTAGTGAAAGAACTCAACTGAGCCAATGGTGCTTCTTACATTGATGCTGAATGGAGGAATCCTAAAAGATCAATGGTCACGATCACCAAGCTCTATCATGAGAGTAACTGCAATACATCCATAGGGGTGGCACCCACGGTTGTATAATCAGTTAATGAAAGAGTCACTATAACTCAAGCTCCCAATTCAAATTCATAATAATAGAACTGGATAGCAACAGAGAGTCACGGGAATCTGCAAAAGCAGTACAACTGAAGAGTCTAATAGCAGTCAGTTAGATACCAGAATCAGTAGGGTAGTGGACAAATACCCTGTGGTATTTAATTAGATTTCTTTACATTCAGTGTTGAAAATTCACTGAGACCAACTCTGCCTTTCATCTTTCCAAGGTCCCTAAAATAAGCACTGTGAAGTGGATTACATCAACTATATCTCCCTTTACTTGATCGCACTCCCCCAAAAATGTGTGGCTTTGTGCTTATGTCAAAAATCGTTACTGAAGTTTGAGGGATAATGGTGAGATAATAGATTTGGGAAAGGGTACATTACATGCCTTGCTTAGTGTATCACTTAATAACAGCCTTTTACTTCCTGGGATCAACTGGGATTTAGCATGTCACCAAAATAATAGGCTTTTATATTCCAGGAATAACTATCCTTTTCGTTTTTTCATTTCTTTTTTTTTATTTTTCAGGATTCATAAAATAAGTCCTAGACATGTATTGAGGTCAATTTACCATGTTTAATCATGCATGAAGTCACACAATTTTATAGTTGGTTTTAATTGCAAAAACTGGCTTGCGACTTCTACAGGGATCAAAGCTAAAACTAGGAAGAAAAAGAAATTTTGTACCAAGATTTAATACTAAATTAGTGATGTGACTTATACATGAATAAATACAGTAATTGATTGTGTCCTCACCTCCATAATTTCTGTGAGCTTACACTTTGAAAAAGTGTAATTAGGAGGAGGAGGAGCCTCTCAAGTATCCTCTATGCTAGGGAAACGATATAGTTGATGAACAGCTTAAAACTCATGCAAGTCGATCGCTCTCATAAGTAACACATGAGTAGTGATTACCTTCAGAAGATTGAGATCTGATGAGTCAGGATTGAGGGATATATGTTTAGCATAAGGTTTAAAAAGGTGATGAAGGAGAAAAGCAAGAGAAGCAGGTGAATCAAGAGGGCTTAGTTGATGCAGCTTGGAAATTCAGAGTAGGAGACATAGTAAAAATAGAGAAACACAGAGAGAGAGAGAAAAAGAGAGAGGAAAGAAGAAAGCAGGAAGACAGTAAATCAGTGAGCATGTGGTGGCAATGTGTTGGTGAATGAAGGTTTACAGGTCAATCCTCAGATGGCCTTATTTTAGAAGTAGTCTACAATGTGTAAGTATATGTATGAGAGAGAGAGAGAGAGTGTGTGTGTGTGTTGAAGCAACAGTTGCACCACTACAATAGCATTTAAGGATTGTATAAGAAATAAGATATTTTCTGCTTGATGAAGAAAATCTTTAATACAGCAGTATTAAATATTTAACCCTGTCATGAAAGTTTATATGTTTGGTAACCAAGGGTAATGGGAACTGACCAAGCTATATATCAATTTCCACTTATCAGGGCCATAGCTAAGCCCCTGCAACCTCTGTAGATGCAGAAGGCCTCCACAGTTGAGGCGCCCCATGTTAAGATCAAAGTTCATAAATGAGTCATCTATTTACTTTGGTTAAGATGTTGAACATGAATTAAACTATCTATGTCAACTGAAAATTTCAAGAAATAAAATGGTAATACATTGTGCCTGCAAAAGTTGAGTCTGAGGCTGTGTGGGAAGATGAATGGAGGCATAACTTCGTCATCCCTAGTGATCACTCTAAACACCATGATGTTGACTGGATGTTTGATTTTTATCACTCTCAGTACATGTCCTCAGATTGCACTGTCTTCAGATTGACACCCAAAGACTCTGAAATGTTTGTATTGGAGCTCCTGGCACAAATGCCAAGCAGTACAGCATGTCGTTTCCAAATTTCTGGCAGAGTGCTGTTTTTGTCACAGAAAGTGCCCAACTAACACTACTATATTGTGTAATTAACAAAATCAAAAACAAAATGTGCATGCATGAAATTAAAAATACAAAATGGCAATGATTTATCCATTGCACCCTGTATTTATAAGAAATCATAAAATATGAAATAGAAGATTTTCAGCAATAAAATCACAAAAGTTTAGAATTTCTAAGTAAAAAAAAATATCTATTCAAAATGAAATATTTTTTGGGAAATAATTCGTCTGGATAGAAGTTAAAGAAAAACTTGATGTCAGTTACCTTGTCTTTACAGTCCACATGGACTTTGCCACTGTCCAGAACTTTACATAACTGGTCCAGATTACCTTGCAATGCTGCCAGGTGGAGTTGTTGATCAGATGGGGTTTCTTTCTGTAAGAAGAAGAATAAATAAATAAAATTATAAATAAATTTTTTTTTAATATTATGTTTTATATTATTCAATTAATTTATTTGGCACATCTTGGATCATACATACTAAAACATTTGAATAAGTTAGTACATTGCTAGGGAGATGTGAACTATTCACATTTTGAACAAAGCCCTTTTTCAAAGAGAGATAGAGAAACAGACAGACAGATAGACAGAGAGAGTGAGAGAAAGATAAGAGAGAGTGGGTCAGGCAGACAGAGACAAAGAGAGAGAGAGATGAAAGACAGTCAGAGACAGACAAACAGACAGGCAGAGATGGGAGATGCGAAAGAAACTTAAAATATTTGTAGAGGAACTAAGCAAATACTAAAACTGGCTATGTGTATATTTCCTTGTTTCAACAGTGCATAATGCCCTGTGAATGTGTCCACTGTTGGAACAGTGATGGAAAAAGCTTTTTAGCCCAATATGTTAACATTCTAATTTCTTTAATAATCCCATCACTGGAGTATCACTGAAATGCATATGTATGTATTTTACTTTTTGATAAATACTTGTAGATAAGCTTTTTAGAAAATGATATTGCAGGAAGATTTTTTTTTTTCCAAAACTCATCATCTGTTACCTAAAAATCCACAACATCACATTGCTGATACATTTGCCATAGGCTCGTCATCCCTACATATAGAAAAAGAAATACAGATAGATATAGAAAATAAAGACAGGTGGATGAACAGATGGATGGACAAACAGACAGACAGACCGATATTTATGATTACCATAGATAATGCTACGAAAGAGTTTCCATAAGGAGAATTAATAGGGCCCCAAAACACTCAAGATATTGTCATATTTACCACTTAATGTTATCAACTGGTCAGATGAAATGACATTAAGCATTCTATCCAATGTACTAACAATTCTGCCAGCTTGCTGATCTATTACTCTTTTACTCTCTCTCTCTTTACTTGTTTCAGTCATTTGACTGTGGCCATGCTGGAGCACCGCCTTTAGTCAAGCAAATCGACCCCAGGACTTATTCTTTGCAAGCCTAGTACTTATTCTATTGGTCTCTTTTGTCGAACCGCTAAGCTACGGGTACGTAAACACACCAGCTTCAGTTGCCAAGTGATGTTGGGTAGACAAACACAGACACACAAACATATATACACACACATACACACATATATATATATATACATATATACGATGGGCTGCTTTCAGTTTCCGCCTACCAAATCCACTCACAAGGCTTTGGTCGGCCCGAGACTATAGTAGAAGACACTTACCCAAGGTGCCACGCAGTGGAACTGAACCCGGAATCATGTGGTTCGTAAGCAAGCTACTTACCACACAGCCACTCCTACACCTATAACATACATATATATTACAAGACGCCTATTTCTGCCCTCCTACTCATACTCTAACCTCTCAACTGGCACAAAGCCACCCTCCTTAACACTACTCCTCAACATCAGCTGAGGAGTCTTGTCTTGTAAATTATTTGGTGACTGCACTGCTACTGGTTCCATGTACAAAGCACCCAATACACTGTCCTCAGTGCTGGCACTAGGAAGGGCATCCAGCCATAGAAACCATGCCAATGCAGGCAGTGGAGCATGGCAAAGTTTTCTGACTTGCCAGCTTCTATGAAGCAATGCAACCCATGCCAACATGGAAAATGGTAAATAATGGTGATGATGATGATGATGATGATGGTAATGATATATGCATACATATATCTACATACACACACACACACATACACATATGTATTATATATTTATATGTTGCAGAGGTGGGTACTACTTAACAAAAGAGACATAAAGATATGCACTGACTGACTTCTGACTAGTTTCAATATAGTATTTCAGGAATTAGATGGATGCAACAAAATAATAAATAAAACAAAACAATTTGCTCACAGACAAACTGGAAATTTACCTGAAATATAACCTTAACAACACGACCCAGTGACAGGTCCTCTACCTGGTCACTCGACCTGCTAGAAATAGTAGCTAAATTTCTCTCAAAACACTCTGATACAATACCATTTTTTTTTAAATAAGTTTTTTGGATAGTGTATTCTATGATAAACAAGGGCTTGAACAGATGGTATGGTCAGGGCTAGAATGACTTTTGATGATGGATGGGCTTAATCATAACCTAGGAATACTTGCCATTCCAGTAAATGGAGCGGAATGCTAAAGCGCATGTTGAAGGGAGATAATTCTTTCATCAGTATTTGAACAACAAATTTTTAAAATTTTTTCTTTAATGAATTTAAACTAAATATAATTCTTAAAATAAAATTAAAACCTTATGCAATTTGATCTTTTCTTTATAACTCAAACATTTAATTTACACTGATGAACAGAGTGTGCAGATTAAGTAACACAAAACCAGAGAAAAGTGAAGAAAAAATATTGTATCTATAAATAAAATTAATCTAAATGAAACGAATGAAAAAGTTGTCATTTTGCCAGCAATAAAAATGCTGTTTAATACTATCATCAAAATTGTTAGAAATATTGTTGAAAGAGTGAAAAAGTGGACTGAAATTGTATAGCTCCATTATTTTTACCTTCATGAAACCATATTGCCACACTAATATTTCAAAAGTTCTTCAAAAAACATGAACTCTATAACGCCTTATTCTCCTTCTTTCTATGAAATCTATGCCTTGTGTTAAAAACAAAATTGATATTATAATCATCAAAGAAGCCAGTGTTGGACAGAACTGGCCGAGCAGCAGAGACAATGTTCTATAGTGTCTGTTATATCTCACTGGCAACAAATTTGTCTTTTACCATTCAGAAGTTGATAAAATAAGTTCACTAAAATCATTTAATCATCTATTGCCTGGCCCAATACTTGTGTACTTGCACCAATAGAACCACCACCATCATCATCATTATTAAGGTAGCAAAAGATGGTAAGCTGGCAGAGTCGTTATGATGTCAGACAAAATGCTTGGGGGTATTTCTTTTGGCTTTATATTCTGAGTTCAAATGTCCCAAGGTGGACTTTGCCTTTCATTCTTTTGGTGTTCGATAAAATAAGCACCAGTTGAGTACTGAGATTGATGTAATCAACTAACACCCTCCTCCAAAATTTTAGGCCTTGTACCTATAGTAGAAAGGTTTATTAAAGCATCAGGCTACAAACATTTTAGCAGTGGAATAAATGCCTTGCAATATTTGTTTTTCATGTGCTAAGTTCAAAATTCCACTGAGTCAACTTTACTTTTCATACTTCTGAGGTCAATAAAATAAAGTACCAGTGAAGCACTGGAGTTGGTTTAATTGACAAAACCCACTCCCTCAAATCTCAGGCCTTGTGCCTATATAGAAACAACTATTAAGGGAGGTGGATAAATAAGATTTTTAGAGTTTCAGTAATGTTTTGTAGTATCTGTTCCAGTTCCTTACACTCTGAGTTATTAATATTATTAAGGGGGTGAACTGGCAGAATCGTTAGCATACCAGACAAAATGTTTGGTGCTATTTCATTTGTCTTTCTGTTTTGAGTACAAATTCCACTGGGATCAATTTTGTCTTTCATCTTTTTAGTGTTGATAAAATAAGTGCCAGTTGAGCACTGAAGCCAATGTGATCAACTAGCTCCCTCCCGCAAAATTTCAAGCCTTGTACCTATATACAGTAATCCCTCGCCACACTGTGGTTCACTTATCATAGTTTATTATTTAAGCTTACGTTGATTCCTCCGTGGTGTTCTTTTGCATTTATAATAAAATAAATATATACAAATTATAAAAATAATTTTTAAAATATACAGTATAGTACTGTTTCTACTTCGCAGATTTTCACACATCATGGGGTGGCTTTGGAACGTAACACCCGCGATAGTCGAGGGATTACTGAAATAGAGAGAATTTATTATTATCATTTGTATTATCTTCTCAGCAACAAGTTGGCAGAATTGATAATGTGCCAGGAAAAAAATGCTTAGTGGCATTTTTTCTGGCTATTTACATCCTAAGTTCAAATCTCAATAAGGTTGACTTTGCCTTCGATCTTTTCAGGGTCAATAGAATAAAATAGCAGTTAAGTGCTTGAGTCAATGAATTCAACTTGCCTACTTCCCTCAATATTTCTGACTTTGTACCAAAAGTAACAAAAGAATATTATCTTCTTTATATTATTAATTATTATTGATATTTTAATTTTTATAAATCTCAAATCTGGCAGTAATTTCTCATTAAACTGAATCTATGACCCAGATTTGAAGCCTAGTTAAGACATGCCTTCTCTAAGATTTCTGGTACTCTTGAGAAAAACAGAATGTCACCTAGACACCCTCTACCAACAAAAAAATAACTCTAATCTGCCATGAGTTTGCTGTAAAATAAAAATATATTACATTATCTGTTTCGACAGTGAAAAAAAGAAAAAGAATTTTCTTTTAAATTTTTTCTGTGTCCAATTGTTATATGACAGGAAGGGCAGAATTATATGACAGAAGGGCAGATTTTAACACTATTGATATTATATTTTACTCTGTGTGTGTGTGTGTGTGTGTGTGTATCTATGTATACCTCTTCTCTCTATACACACACACACATTTTTGTACACACAAATACACTCTAAGGAAAGAGGCAGGGATGTAGGTAACTCGATTTTACAAGAAAAAAACACATTGAATTGGAGACTTTTTTTATGTGTTTGCATGCATGCGTTATATGTGTTACACAATTCACCAATCTATTTTGGTAAGATAAACACACAGAAATATGAAGCAGTCTTTATATTTTTTGGCTGCTTTTTCTTTTTAACACCCTTCTTTTCATAGCTTCTTTATTTTTTTATTTTTGTTTAGTTGCTGGCTTTGTATAAATTTATCGTGGGAAAACCTAAGCTTATGTAGTCATATTTAACAAAAGATATACATACATATACATACACACACATACATACATACACACATTCATACATATATACATACATACACACCTTCATACATACATATATTATTATACATTTACATATATACATACACACACACATACATACATACATACATATATATATATATATATATATATATATATATATATATATATATACATATATATACTACAGATACATACATACATATATAAATATATTATATATATAATTTAATACATAATATACATACACACATACATAGATACATACATACATACATACACACATTCATACATATATACATACATACACACCTTCATACATACAAATATATTTATACATTTACATATATAAATACACACATACATACATACATATATATATAAATTAATATTATAATATATATATATATATATATAATTATATATATACATATACATATCATCATCATCATCATCATTTAAACGTCCGCTTCCATGCTAGCATGGGTTGGACGTTTCAACTGGGGTAGGGGAGCCCGAAAGCTGCACCACATCCAGTCAGATCTGGCAGTGTTTCTACAGCTGGATGCCCTTCCTATATATAACCAATCCGAGAGTGTATGGGTGATTTTATGTGCCACCGACACAGGTGCCATCGATCAGCTGAAAACGGCCACGCTCGGATGGTGGTTTTTATGTGCCACCGACACAGGTGCCAGACGAGGCTGGCAGACGGCCACGCTCGGATGGTGTTTTTATGTGCCACGACACAGGTGCCAGACGAGGCTGACAAACGCCAGAGTGGATGGTGTTTTTATGTGCCACCGACACAGGTGCCAGACGAGGCTGGCAACGGCCACGCTCGGATGTGTTTTTTATGTGCCACCGACACAGGTGCCAGACGAGGCTGGCAGACGGCCACGCTCGGATGGTGTTTTTATGTGCCACCGACACAGGTGCCAGACGAGGCTGGCAAACGGCCACGCTCGGATGGTGTTTTTTATGTGCCACCGACACAGGTGCCAGACGAGGCTGGCAGACGGCCACGCTCGGATGGTGTTTTTTATGTGCCACCGACACAGGTGCCAGACGAGGCTGGCAGACGGCCACGCTCGGATGGTGTTTTTATGTGCCACCGACACAGGTGCCAGACGAGGCTGGCAGACGGCCACGCTCGGATGGTGTTTTTATGTGCCACCGACACAGGTGCCAGATGAGGCTGGCAAACGGCCACGATCGGATGGTGCTTGTTACGTGCCCACAGCACGGAGGCCAGTCGATGCGGTACTGGCTACGGCCACGTTCGGATGGTTTTCTTATGTGCCACGTGCCACCGGCACTGGTACCACAAAGATACAAATTCCATTGATGTTCATCTATTTTGATTTGTTTGATTTGATTTGATTTTCACTTGCCTCAACAGGTCTTCACAAGTGTCACAAGAAGGAAGGTATGCACAGGTGGACTGACTACGTCCCAGGTAGGGGCCATGGGTTATGGCCTGACTAGTCTTGCCGGGTCTTCGGATGGTGTTTTTATGTGCCACCGACACAGGTGCTAGATGAGGC